>NC_056671.1:93645268-94003602 GCF_018350195.1 Panthera tigris
GAAAGATGCTCAGCATCACAGGTCGTCAGGGAAGTGCAATCACAGCGTCTATGACGGGAACGAAACGAGACAAGAAAAACTTTTGGTGAGGACATGGAGAAACTGGGAATGTAACGTGCAGCTGGTGGGAATATCGGAAAACGTTCTGGAAGTTCCTCAAATGACTGAACACGGAGCTACCTGTGGCCAGCAACACTCCCATGTGCGTGCCCAAAGAACTGAAACATGCATCGTATACAGACTCGTACACGAGTATTCACAGCTGCATTATCCCTGCAGCTAGAAAGAATCCAAATGTCTTTCGATGGATGAATGGATAAGCAAAACGCAGTCTATCCATGTAGTCACAAAAGTGACAGTGAGAGAAGCCAGTCACAAAAGACTGCATCTGGTAGGACTCTCTTGTGTGAAATATCCAGAACAGGCAAATCCAGAGACAGAAAACAGAGGAGTGGTTTCCCAAGGTTGGGGTCAGGGGGAAATTGGGAGGGATAGGGTTTCTTTTTGGGGTGATGGAAACGTTCCATAATTAAACCTTTTTTTTTTTAAGTGATTTCTACACCCAACATGGGGCTTGAACTCAAACTCCAAAGTCACATGCTCTTCTGAACGAACCAACCAGGTGCCCCCAAGAAATGTTCTGTAATTAGATAGTGGCGATGATAATACAACATTGTGAAGGTACTAAAAACCACTGAATCGTGTACTTTAAGGTGATTAAAATGGTGAATTTGCTGTGAATTTTATCTCAAGAAAATTTCAAGGGTAAATTTTATGGTATGTGAATTATACCTCAAAAGACAAATTTTAATGAACAAAATAGTTTTAACGTATATGATATTTTATACAGAAAAATACAGATATAAACAGCCACGTTAGTAAGTATATTTTCTAATGCTGGAGTTAAAATACTTCTTTTAAACTTCAAGTATAAGGTGCTGTCCTTTGTATCCTGGATCATTTAAAATAAATTCAGCAACCCATGCACCCATCAGGTGTGACTGATACACTGCAGTGAATTAAACCAAGCGGTAGGGAGAGACAAGTGGGAACTAGATAAGCAAAAATGTCAGCCGAGGATAATACCGGGTAAATACAGAAAGCATGAAATGAGATTTGCAATGAGGAACGCAGAAGATGCTTTTTAAAAAGTACAGATTCCTGATCTGTATCAGATAGACCCAAACTTTTTCTACACTTCTGAGAGATTCCTATGTCCACACAATTTCATTAATAAATACTAAAATAAATTTTAAAATAAACTTAAAGAGAGTTCTGGCTTCCCTCTCAGGAAAAACGGGTGCTGTACCCGGACACAGGGGAAGGCAGCCCCACTCTTCAAAAGGAGCCCCCGAGGTGACCCCTGCACCTGCAGTGAGTGTCCCAGGAGAGGTGCGGGTAAGGAGCCCGCGCTCCAGGCGCCGGGACAGGACACGGGAGGGCCAACCCGAGTCACACCCCCTCAGCATTTTCACAACCCGCACACCGACCAAGATGGGATGTGTTAGGTCCCACAGGGTGTTTTCTAGACAAGACTTGAAAGCAAGGAGTTTAGCGCTGAACAGATGTGTGCAGGGCGAGGGACAGGCCAGCCTCCTCCCAGCCACGGTCAGCCCTCCCTGCCCCTTAACTGCTGCTCAGAGAACGGCTGACAGCCACGAGGGATTCCTCACTACTTAAACGCCTGGAAGTCCCTACCTGTCAGGGCAGTGGCTTCCCTGGGTTGGCAGACTGACCCCTTCCTTGCCCACAGCCCATGAGGGTTCCCATTCAGCCTCACCCCCTCCAGGTTCACCGTCTGGAGAACGCGGACAGGGAATCTGCACCAGGAGACGGCGGCCTGATGGGCACAGGGACCCGATTTCTCACCCGCTGGCATTCTGATGCTCCAAAGGTGACGAAAGAGACCTGGTCTTTCTGAGAGGATGCTGAGCAAGCCGCAGGTGAAAAGAGCAGGCACTTTGAGGAAGCTCATGAGTCAGGAGGAAAGTGCAGGAAAAACACCGCAATGCTGGCTCCAGATGCGAACAGACAGCTGTACCCGGAAGCTGTTTCCCACCGGAGCCCGAAGGGGCCGTGGTGACACTAACTGCCTCACAAGCCCCCGGCGGACCCCCCCCCCCCCGCCAGAAGACAGGCTGAGTGGTAAAGCCTTCCCTCAACTGTCACACCCCCACCCCACATGCCCCACGCACTACACGCTTCAGCCACACCAGACCACCTCCCTACCCTCACCCAGGCAGCCCCTCCCCCAAGGCCAGCTGAGACAGACCCAAGCCCCCCCATCACCAGCCTCACCACATCTGTCTTCACTTTCCCCCCTGACCCCAGTCCTCTGTCCCCCAGCCCCCTCTTTGTCCCCAGCCCCTCTCTGTCCCCAGCCTCCCTGTCTCCCAGTCCCCCCTCTGGCCCCAACCCCCTGTCTCTACTGGCCTCCCCTCTCTGAGGCAGGAGATCAGGTTAGAGAGGGCTTCCCAGGGACTGACTCTAACCACCATCCATCAAGTGTGGTGTGAGAAGGCACAGAAGCTATTTTTTACAGCCAAAGGCTCCAGAATTAGAGTCAGTTCTGTTCTGACTGCGGGAGTGGACTCCCTCCGCAGCCCGGACGGTCACCCTGATGATGGAAGCATCGCCTTGGCCGAGGTGACCACAGCTGGCCCAGAGTCACGGCAGGAGCCTGCCCCGTGCAGTGGCCACACGAGCTGCAGACGGTACGAGAGGTGGAAGGAATCCCCCAGCTCCTTTTCCCCTCTGCTGACCCTCTGCTGACCCCGTGAAGTTTTCCAAAGAGCAAACTCTAGTCCTTTCTACCGACCCCTTCCTCTTCCTCACCAGGCAAGTCCTTTACACGGGTGCCCTCTCCTCGCCACAGCCCCCCCGGCAGGCCTACAGACCTGGCCACGTCCCCAGGGGACAGCCAAGGTCATGCAGAGCCAGCTCCAGTGAAAAGGTGTTCCGGGGAGGAGCCCCTGCTGCTGGGGTCACGGCCAGTCCCTCACAAGGGCTGACACCACGCCAGCATCGGGCATGCACACACCCCAGCTGTGTGACCTTGAGACAAGGGCCTAACCTCACAGCGCCTCAGGATGCCACGCCGCCCCATGAGGTCACGCCGTCTGGTAATTAAGACCCACGGACACAGAACGAGCTCGGCCCACCCTCGGCAGCCCTCGCGGTGAAGCCACCCACACGCCTTCTTCCCGAGACACGCACACAGGTGCTCGGCCAGGAGGCCGCGGTCTCAGAGGGACCCAGGGGGCCCTGGGCACCGGCACAGGTGTGTGTGCGGTATGGCACCTCACCTCCCTCACCACAGGGTCCAGTGGGCCCAGCACAAGGACGAGGAGGCCGGTCAGTGTCCTTCTAGCCCTGGGCCCTCTGACCCACCACATGGGAATTACAGTCCCTCGAGCTGGATGGGACCCCAAGAACCTCGAATCCCAACACTTCACTGGCCGATAGAAGCAGGAGTTGCCCCGATGCTCCTCCACCGACGAGAAACCAGGAACAGCATCTGGCTCCCGCGGTCTACACTCCCCAGGGGCAGACACGGCTCACGGCACACGGGAGGGGCAGGTGCCAGGGACCACCCCCACCGACCAAACAAAACCCCCTTCCAGTGCCCCCAGTGACTACCCTGATGGGCATGCGCACCTAGAAGGGGGCATTTTCTTGTATGTAAACTATACATGGAGACGTTTTTTAAAAACAGACCCCCTTCTTCAACCTCCATGCACTAACTCCACTCTCAGATCATGAAGACACATTTCACAGAGAAAAGGAAGCTTCCCACAGCTGCGTGGGGAGTTCCCACTGAACAAACTGCGGGGGGGGGGGGCTCCTCTGCGTCCCCACCAGGGCAGGGGGCCCCTCCTCTGCATCCCCGTCAGGGCAGAGGACCCCTCCTCTGCACCCCTACTGGGGCAGGGGGCCCTCCTCTGCACCCCCACTGGGGCAGGGGCCCCTCCTCTGTGCCCCGGTGGGGCAGGGGCAGCCACCAGCCTCTGCATGGCTGAGGGACTCCATGGTGGCCCAGAGACCACGTGCTGTCACGGGATCCCACCAATGCAGCTTCACCTCCTGTCTCTCAGCCAAGGGCTGAGGAAAGCCAGCGTGCCACCGAGGGGGCCGGGTGCCCCTCCACACAGCCCCGGGCCTCGTGGGGTCACAGAGGGCCTGGCCAGGCAGGGGCCAAGGCCAAGTGCAGCCCCGCAGCTTGTGGCCTGACCCCAGGGAGGCAGCTGGTGGTCAGTCTGCTGAGAGAACCAGTGCCTCGTCAGCTGTCTCATTCCACCCCAGGGAACGAGAGCAGCAGAGACCCCAGCCTTCCCTGAGGAGGAGACCCCTGCCCCCTCGGGTCACCTCTTAGGGCTCCATCGCAGACCCCATTAATGACGGAACAGTTACGTAACCTGGAGCGGTCCCTGCGCCTCCCAGACCTCGAAGCCCGCCAGCACCCCCGTGTGGCCTGTCCCCGCCGGTGCAGGCAAAGTCCTTCCTGCTGGAAAAACACTGCAAGAGACCACGGGGGGACCCAGGGTTCAGGCCTGGGCGCCGCAGGTGGAGGGAGGCCCAGCACCAGAGGCCACAACCACAACCAGAAGCTGTTGGAGAAAGTCGTGTGAACCACACAGCCACGGGCTCTCCACACGAGCCACGTTCAAAAGACCCCCATGTGCCCCGAGCGGCATGGGCAGTGCTGGGGGCTCTGGCCACCGTGGCCGGTCCCGGACCCCAGCTCCCGACCCCCCCGGCCCCTGCCCCCAGATGCCCACAAACCAAGGGGAGGCTGTGAACGGAGGGCTGCCCTCCAGGGGACAGGGGCGCTCCCAGGGTCCGCGACACACACGGTGACAAAGCAAAGCGGGCCAGCCAGGGCTGAGCTGCTGGGCGGGCCGGGGCTGCCAGCTCTGTCCTACAGGACAGGACGCCCTGATCCCGCGTGGCAGGCGGCTACAGAGCGAGCAGGGCCATTGCCCAAGGGGGGGAAGGCAGGTTCCCAGAGGGCCTCGTACAGCAGCCACAGAGACAACACGCTGCACGCGGTGGGCGCCAGGAACAGAGCCGAGCGCCCCACTTGTCGCGGTCACTCTGTGGGCCCTCACACTGCCTGGTCCATTGGTGTCCCCCGCGCCTGGGCACACAACCCCCCGCCCCCATCCCGCAGACAGGCTGTGGCTCCACACTGAACGGCTTCTGCCCCGGTGTGTGCGGCACAGGCTGGGGTCCCCGCGGGAGCGGGAAGGGGGCACAGCCGGCAGGAGAGCCACCGAGGGCAGAAGTAACATGCAGACGGGGGGGGGGCTGCACCTGTGGTGAGAGCCCACCCATCGGAGAGTGCAGGGCCCCAGGGTGATCCAGGAGCAAACACACACAAGGCTGCCAGCGAAGATGGGGGGACGCGTGGTCCTGCTGTGAACATGGCTCTGGGGCCCCAGCCGGCCTCTGACTGCTGTGTGCCTTCCTGGCTAGTGATCCAACCTCTCTGTGCCTGTAAAATGGGGGAATCACAGCACACTGTGCATAGGCCAGCATGAAAATTAAATGACCGATTTCCGGTAAAAGACTTAAAACAGCGTCTGGCACCTACTGAGCACTGAAAATCAGCTACCTTTAAAAACAAAGTCTACCAAACAAAGTCCCCGCGCGGCCAGGGGCCACTTCCCAGGCGGCAGGTGGCCTTCACCCCTCGTAGCTCCATCCAATGGCAGTCATGCTGTGCTGCTTCCTGAGATTAAAAGCTCACCAACCCCCCCCCCCCTCACCGAGCCCAGCAGGGGACCTGCCCATCAGCAGTTTCTGAGGAAGAGAACAGAAATTGGTGGGGCTCGGGGGCCAGCCCAGGCCTCTCCCTGCACTCAGGTCCCGCTCCCTCAGCGCCCCCTCCCGGCCGGCTCCCCACTGGCAGAGTCCAGATCGCCGGACACACCCGCGGCACCCTGAGGTGACAGGACGTGGGGACCCAGCAGCAGGCCAACCAGACACGGGGTTTGGTCAGTGAATGAGGCACAAGGCCATGCGTCCCTGTCGTGGCCATCACACACGGGAACAGGATGAAAGACTGAGGGGGAATGGGCTCTTTACATCCTTTCAAAGTGTCCCCCAACAGGTACAAACCACCCGCAGAGGCGTGGGGGCCGGTGGAACAGCGCCGTGTGGCCCCCAGCACTGGAAGCACGGGGGACCTTCAGCCAAGCTGCCCCAGGACCCCCAGGACAAAGGTCCGGAACTGAGCCCTGGGAGCGGACGGCCAACGGCGAGGGCAGCTCTGGCGTGGTGAGACCGCGGGCGCCAGGCTCGTGGGACCAGGCCGCGCTGTGGCCGTGGAGGCACAGGTCCTGCCTTCCAGAGGGAACACTGGAGGACGTGGGTGTCACCAAACACCGAGTCAGCAACTTGTTCTCCAACAGCTCGAAAAAACACTACCGGATTCCCACCTTAACTCTATGGTCTCTCGAAAAATTTTTAAATATTTAAAAATCAACTCTCCGTAAAAACAAAACCACCCCGGGTCAAAGTGACACTCAGCTCTCACCACACTGCTCTCCTGGAAGCTCCCCGTCCCCCGCCCCTGCCCAAGCACCTGTGCTTGTCTCTGTGACCCTGCCGAGTGCCCGCTCAATCCAGGGACACAGGGACACAGCCCTGACCTACGACCCCACGTCCCCGAGCTCACACTCCAACAAGGAATAGGGGGACGCCAGGCTCTGGGGGAGAGGGGGGGCATGTGGCGCCTGTGGGGCCACCAGAGAAAGCTCAGGACAGGGGCCTGTGGGGCTCCTGCTGTGCGGGAGGGAAGCCACAGGGCAGGGGAGGAGGTGGCTTGCAACCACTCTGCCTGGACAGGGAAACAAGGTTAGCAAAGACAACAGCGCCATCTGGCTGTAGGACTGCAAACACCCTCGTCAGCCTTCAGAGCAGTTCACTGTACTGAGCCACCTTTGCCCCATCCGCCCACACCCACCCCCACCAGGCGGGCCAGGGGACCAGTGGGCGGGCCAGGGGACCAGCGGGCGGGCCAGGGGACCAGCGGGCCGCTGCCGTGAGACACAGATCCAGGGATCCAGATGCCCCAACCCACCCGAGGGAGCTGAGCACGACTGAGCAGTGAGCCGGAGCACTGGCCCTCACTGAAAAATGCTCTCAGAGAGGAAGCCCATCACGTCCTCGTGGCTAACCCCCCAGCAGAGGTGAGCCCGTCTTGGGCTCTGTGACGGGCTGGCCTTTCCGGCATCCCTCAACTGCAGCAGCCTTTTCCTTTTATCCTACTGCATTTCTGGCTCTTTCTTTTGCTGCTAATTTCTGGTTAGTGGGCATCCTACACTGGACAAGAGGCCACAGGCTGAGGCCCCGTGCCCTGCACCAACAGTCCAGCAGGAGGCCGGTCACCCCGGCCAACAGCCCCGCAGACAAGTGCTTGAGCAGTGACTCTCCACACAAGCACCCTGGACTCGGCAGAAAGAGCAAGGGAGGCCTTGACACAGAGGGACGGGGACGTAGTTTTACCCCAAGTCAAAACAGCACCCTCACTTACAATGACAGTTTGAAGGCTACCTCTAAAAACTTAACGGAGGACATGTCCTATTCACATGAACACGAGACCAACCAAGAAGCGGCCAGGCCCCGAGTCCAGCCTTCAGGGAAGCTCCAAATAAAAACAGACCGTGCTCTCCTGGCCCGAAACATCCCGTGTAACCCCGGTTGCCAGGGCTCCGGTCGGGTAACCCAGTGAATGGGACAGAGTGGCGACGTGAGGGTCTCTGCAGACGCTCTCCCCGGCAGAATAAGAGAACCGCTGTGAACTCTAAAACACCACCATTGACAATCTCTGGAAAGTGTCCTATGGCCATACAGCAACGAAGAAACATCTACTTAAGAAAAGAGGGTTTGAGACATGACCCCGCGTGACAAAAGCTCCGCCCCGGGTGGGGCGGCCAGAGCTCCCAGTGCGGGCACAGACACTTCTCACCTCTGGCTGGGCTCCCGCTCTCCTCCTGGCAAGAAGGGCAGACAAGTCAGGGCTCCCTGCCCACCGGGACAGACACTCCACACCGGGCACAGCCAGCAGAGAGCACCGTCCTGACCCAGCTCACGGGGTTTACGGGTCCCACGGTGGGAGGAGCAGCACGCCGCCCCAGCACGGGTGCCAGAGCAGGGGTTCAGAGGTTCTGTCCCGGAAGTGGGGGGTGTGAGAACAGCCAGTTCTGCAGCTCTCCCGAAAGGGACAACCTCTGCTTAGAACACAGTATGAACAAGTTCAAGCCTAAGGGTGCTGACAGAACAGTGAGGAATCTGGTACCCGAGCAATTACAGGAAGCTGGAAGCTCCACTATGGCAACAAGGGAAACAGAGACCCGGTCGACGTTTACCAGACACAAACAGCCAAGGAGAGTCGTCCTGGGGACACAGCAGTTCTCGAAGACTGCCCTCAAGACACCCCCTGGCCCCCTGCCTGGCCTCAACTGGACCAGACCTGTGCACGCCCCGGCGTGTTATCAAAACCAACAGAGCAATCAGCTAGCCATTAGAGGAGGCTAACAGGTGAGTGTGACGGCAGTGGAGGCAGATCACCCAGGGGCTTGGAGAGGACCAAGTACCTCAACCAACCACAGCCTCACCTGGGGGAGGAGAGGTGCAGAGACAGCGCTCATCCAGCCAGGTCACTAAACAAATAAGCAAACAAGCCTCCCCGCAGCCAGGGTCAGGGATCAGTGACTAGAGTTGCTACAGTACTTTGCAATACAGTTTTCAGCAAAATATTGAGAAATGCAAAGAAATGGGAAAGTGGCCCGCACACAGAAGAAAAATAAAAATAAAATAAAAACAAAATTGGTTTTGAAAGGGAACAGCTACCAGACTTAGCAGAAATGACTTCAAAACGGTTATTATGAATATGTTCAAAGAACTAAAGGAAATCAATCATAAAGGATAAAGGAGGGCAGGGGTGCCTGGGTGGCTAGGTCAGTTGAGCGTCCAACTCTTGATTTCAGCTCAGGTCATGATCTCACAGTTCATGGGATTCAGCCCCATGTCGGGCTCTGTGCTGACAGTGAGGAACCTTCTTGGGATTCTCTCTCTCTCCCTCTCTCTCTCTCTCTCTCTCTCTGTCTGTCTCTCTCTGTCTCTCTGCACGCCTCCCCCCCCCCCCACCAAATAAATAAATAAACTTAAAAAAATTAAAACTAGAATTCCACATGACCCAGCAATTCCACTACTAGGTATTTATCCAAAGAAAACAAGAACAATAATTCAAAACGATGTGTGCACCCCTGTGTTTACAGCAGCATTATTTACAGTAGCCTAGATGTGGGTGCAGCCCAAGTGTCTACCAACAGGTGAATGGATAAAGAAGATGTGGTGTGGGGGCGCCTGGGTGGCTCAGTCGGTTAAGAAGATGTGATGTAAATATGTACAGTGGAATATTGTTCAGCCAGAAAAAAGAAGGACGTTCTGCCATTGGCAACAAGGATGGACCTTGAGGGCATTGTCAGTGAAATAAGTCAGACAGAAAAAGACAAAAATACCATATGAGCTTATTTATATGTGGAAATCTGACAACAACAACAACAAAAAAAACAAAGCCACAATAAGCCCGTGGACGCAGAGAACAGATTGGTGGTTGCCAGAGGTGGGGGATTCAGGATGGGTAAAATGGGCGAAGGTGGTCAAAAGGTACAAGCTTCCAGTTACAAAATAAGTACGCCATGGGGATGTAATTTACAGGATGGTGCCTACAGTTAACAATACTGTGGGGGCGCCTGGGTGGCTCAGTCGGTTAAGCATCCGACTTCGGTTCAGGTCGTGATCTCGCGGTCCGTGAGTTCGAGCCCCACGTCGGGCTCTGTGCTGACAGCTCAGAGCCTGGATCCTGTTTCAGATTCTGTGTCTCCCTCTCTCTGACCCTCCCCCGTTCATGCTCTGTCTCTCTCTGTCTCAAAAATAAATAGACATTAAAAAAAACAATACTGTGTTGCACATTATTTCAACTGTGTGTTGAAAGTGGCTTAGTGAGAATAGATCTTAAAAGTCCTCATCCTAAGAAGAAAATATCTTGTAACCATGTCAGATGACTAACGTCAACTAGACTATGTACAACACACGCATTTCACAACGTACTTCACCACATATACGGTACATACGAACGTCCAATAACACACCTGAAAGTGATGTCATATATCGATTACACCTCAAAAAATTTCAATTAATAAAGAATTGATACCAATTTTTCACAACTGGAAATGGAAGAGGAGGGAACACTTCCCATCCCCAACCTGCCTTACGAGGCCAGTACTGTCCTGATATTAAAACCACAGTCATCACACACACACACACACACGCACACGCACACCAATATCTCTTGTGAACATGGACACAAAAATCTTTAACACAACACTAGCAAACAGAATCCAGCATCTTATAAAAAGGGTTACACATCATGGTCAGGTGGGACGTATACCAAGAATGCAATGTTGGTTCAACATACAAAAATCAGTCAATGTAGAATAAAGGGCAAAGAACACACGACCATCTCAACAGACACAGAAAAGCAGTAGACAAACTTCAACGTTGTTTCAGGACTACAACAAACAAACAACAAACTCAGAACAGAAAGGTTCTTGCTTCCGCTAATCTGAGGCATCTGTGAGAACCCACGGCTGACATCACACGTAGTGGCGAAGGGATGCCGTCTCACTCAACTCGGGAGCAAGACCAGCTCGGCCAGGCTCACCGTTGTAGCCATTTCGGACTCTAGGGTAATTAGGCAAGAAAAAGAAAAAGTATCCAGACTGGGAAGGAACAAGTAAGCGTATCTCTATTTGCGGATGATGCAATCTTACATACAGAAGTCCTAAAGAATCCACTAAAAAGCTAACAGCACCAATAAACGAGACGCACGAAGCTGCAGGAAACGAGATCGACGTATGAAAATCTATTTTATTTCTAGGAGATAGCCACATGCAATGCGAAATGAAATCAAGAAAACAATTCCGTTCGCCACGGCAGCAAAAAGAAGACTTAAAAGCGTTCGGAAACCTGAACTCCGAGCACCTCCTTGTCCCCGCCTCTCTCCTACCCTTCCTCCCTCTTTCTCTCACACTCACACAATGGGCAGGTTTCTACGAACTGGTTCATGCTTAACAGTAGCAGGCTATGTGTTGGTTAGTTTGCTGGGGACATGGGCGCACTGGTACCATGAGGCGCACGCGCGGGGCAAGCATGGCCGTGGGGGCTGAGCGGGGACAGAGCCGCACAGAATGAACGAAGCAGGGGCTCCAGCGGGCGGGCAGCCTCGTGCGGTGTGGTACGTACCCAGATATGACCGCCGGGGCGGGGGCTTGATTGCTTCATCCTGGGTATCCGCAGCTACATTTAAAAAGAGAGAAAAACAGAAAGGAGGAAGAGAAAAGAAAAACAGACCGATTTTAACACGGGCAAGCGGCTGTGTCTCCCAGTCCATTTTGCACTTCCTTTTTTAAGAAACACCGGAAAAGAAGGACAAGATCTTGGTGTCTGAGTTTGAGGAAGTTTACTTTCTGAATGATTTTCCTCCAAACCTACCCTCTTCCAATGTAAGTCCCTGGGGAAGGAGGAGGAAATCTCGGGCCAAAACGAAAAGTCACCACATTTTCACTGAATTTCTAAGGTCAGAGATGGCATAAAGCCCACGGCTTGCCTGCTCTGCTGACAGAGACAGCAGGCGGTACCCCCATTTCCCCTAAAAGCTCGTCCACACACAAGCTCTGACTGCAAGACAGCTGTCCCAGGTCAAAGCTCTTCAGAAGGCTGCCTGATAAAGCCTTTTTCAGAGGACACTCAACAAAATGCCCTCTGGGAACAGGGAGCTAGTGCAGCATGTGAACTGGCCAAGCGTGCGGCTCAGAGGCGACGGCCCGTTACATCGGGGGTACCGCGGTACCCTGACCGCTCCCTGAGCCCCGCCGCAGCACCCAAGACAAGCACGCGAGGCCTCCGTTCGGAGGGAGCCCAGCCCCACCCGAGTCCCCCCCGCTCCGCACTGCCCAGGACGCAGCCCGCGGCCCTCGAAGACTCGGCCAGAGTCCCTCCACGGTGGGAAGAGTGAGACTCAGGCAGGCACTGGACCTGGCCACAGAACGGGGGGCAGGTGTGTGTCATCCGCCCCAGGCGAGGCAGGCTCCGCCTACAAATGGACATTTTGCAAGTAAATGGCTAAAAGAAAATGCCAGACTGGCTATGTGGGCTTGGGGACGGCACATGCCCACAGACCCTGCGGACCAGGAGTCGCTGCCCCCCCCCACCTGAGGGTTTCTTGACCCAGCAGCACCACCTCCGGGAACCGCTGGGCTCTGAATAGCCAGACTCAGCCGGACTTCCTCAGCTTCCTGCATCTGTTTCTTCATTGAGGCCAAGTTTACTGCTCACCGACACTTCCTCTAAAGATCAGGGTCCCAAAGTGGAAGGGGAGGGAAGGAAGGGGACACGGGAGGGACTGCTCACCGTGGCTCCGGTGCAGTTCAGACACACCCATGCCGTCTCCCCTCTCGCCTCGGGCCTGATCGTGCCCGGCACACAAGCTGGAAACATGCCAGGCAGCAGGGCAAGGCCAGGGTGGAGGCCCGGAGCGAGAGTGTGTGGCCGGGGGCCTCTCGGGTCACAATGATGGGGGAAGGAAAGGCAGCAGCTGGTAGGGGGTGTGGGTCAGGGTGGGAAGTCTGCCCTGTGTCAGACTTTCCGGAGGACAGAGTCAAGCCACCTAAGTCTTCTCGGCTAGAAAGTAGTGAGATCAGGCCCACACCTTAGAGAATCATCTTTGCGCAGGACAGACGGGAGGAGGGCCAGTCCCGAGGCTGAGAGACCAGGGGGCATCGTCCACAATCACATACTTTCAGGCATCTGTGAACACCCACTCCAGGCACCGAGGTCCAGAAACAGCCTCAGCAACATGTCCACATCGTTCCCATCGGAGGTGGCGTGCATGTCCTCGCCCCTTGATTACGGGGGGCCTGTGACCACTCCATTCTGCAGAAGCGATGCATGCTCCCCAAGACCAGAGCACAGACACGGCTTCCACCTGGTTCCCTCTCACGCTCCCCTTGCGACCTGGTGGCCATGCCACGAGGAAGCTAGGAAGCTTAGGCCACACAAGAAGGCCACGTGAAGATCTCCCAGCAGACCCCCCAACACGGGAGCAACTCAGAGAAAGGGAGGGACCTAGAGGGTGAAAGACACAGAAAGAGGAAGGGAGGCAGGGCCCCGGCAAATGGCCAGCCATACTGTTGCTGTCCAGCCAGACTCGTGAGCATCACTGCGTCCTTGCAAATCACCAAGCCTGGGGTTACTTGTGGAGCAGCCACAGAGACTGGAACAGAACCTGACGGGACAGAAGTCTGGGACGAGCTCAGACAGGAGAAGTGGTCGTCCTGGATGCCACGGGACAGCAGGAGGGAGGGCCGGTGAGCTGACCAGAGGCCAGACCATCGACTGCTCCCAGGGGCTTCTGGGCTTTGTCACAGCGTGAGAGCCGCTGCAGTGCGCGAGGGTTGGTGGGGGCGATGGCCACAGGTGGCTCACACGATGCCCTAGAGACCAGGGGACCGGGCGGAGGTCCGGGCAAGGAGAGACAAGACCTACATCAGGGTCGTGGCTGTGGACAGGGCAGGTCAGGATTTGTAGCCTCACGTCCAAGGACATCAATAAGCCCTCGAAAATACAGAATGGTTTACAGACAAACATTGTACTGAGTGGGAGTGGGAGTCCTCAGCTTTCATTGTCGGAATGGAATGTGACCCTCCCCGCCCAAGTTTTTAGTTTAATGCAGACATAACCACATATCATGAAGGATTCACTCGTTGAACGTGTACAATCAAGTGGTTTTTAGCATGTTCGGACCTGTACGACCACCACCGCAGTCTTAGAATACTTCCGTCCCCCACAACAGAGCCCCGTCTCCGTGAGCAGCAGCCCCCATGCCCCCACCCGCCTCCCCAGCCAACTCCATTCTGGAAGCGGACTGTTGAGACTTGGGGCAAACGTCGAGTGAATGTGACTGAGTCGCAGACAATTTCTCTCTCTTGAAGAAGGAACAAGTGAGCCCCTGTGTGCCGCTGGTGGTACCGTTCCCAGAGCCGATGAGCCACGTCATCTGGCGGTAAGAACGTGTCATCCCGGGACCCCCGACAAAACAGCATTCCAGGAGCCTCCTCACCAAGACCCCTGCGAGCAGGGACAAAGCAAGTGGCTCTTTCATTCCGGGCCCGTGGAAGATCAGAGCCACGACCGAAGAGCTCGGTGAAGGGTCACAGGACGCGTCAGCACGCACACCTGAACTATTTCGTCTGCCACGAATCTCCCAGCTCCACCCACTGAAAAAGCCAAAACCCACCCCCAATCCACAGCTGTCCCAGGGGCCAGACCGTGGTCTCCACATGCCACAGCCCAGTGCCACAAGCGCTCCTGGGAGAAACGGCCGACTCCAGGTCTGGGGCAGGAACAGAAGATGACACGCCCAGAGCACCCTGTCACACCAGGGACACGGCTCCGAGGGACCACTCGTCTCTGCCGAAAAGTCAAGAGCTGACCGGAGAGGCTCCCGCTGGCAGACGGGTGGGTCCACGGGGCCTTGAAGGAACACAACAATGGCAATCAGGAGAACACATCAAGTATGTTCACATCCACACACTCGGAAGCGTGGAAAAACAAACGTGAACACAGCTGCAGGATGTGAGGGACCAATTCTGAGAACCGGCAGATAAAGAGAAGGAAGCGATTACCTGCCTTTAACTTATAAATCACACCCTGGATAACTGCACCGCTACAACAGCATTTCCAGGGAAGTTCCTCTTCGGAGAAGCCCCGTGGCTGACAGCCGAGCGAAGGCTGACGGGGCATCGGTGTTCTGCAGCCCCACGACTGATGGGTTTAGGCACGGGGCACCCTCCACCACCCACATCCAAAGTCAGCCAAGGTGACGGGATGTGCCCCTTGTGGAAGAAACAACGGTCCGGCAAAAAGGAGCCGGACCTAGATCTGACCAGACCTCTGCATCCAACTGGCTTCTCAAAACGTGTTTCACAGGGCGTCCCGGGGACGGGAAGCCTCGACGCACCACCACGGGGTGTGGCAGAAGCCAGGCGGGGCCGCCTCCGTGCAGCCGCGGGAGTCTGGTCCACACGCAGGCGTGGCTTGGCGGCAGGGCCGGGGTCTCAATTCCGCATCCCCACACTCCCCGCGTGTACCGCTCAGGCCACAGACGGAGGGCTGGGGCACAGCAGGCACCACGTGCAGGGCAGACACAGCAGACACGTTTCGAGGAACAAGGGACGTCAGGGAGAACCTGCAGCTGACCTTGGCGTGCCGCCTCGACTGCGGCCCGCGGACAGAAACCAGCCCCGAATCGGGAAGTGAGGAGGAAGCCGCACACTTACACAAATACTGGGTCTTTGACAATTAAGGGATTACTTTTTTACGGGTGAAAATGGTATTACGGATACTTTTTCAAGTCCTTATCTATTAGAGATCCGTTATGAACTATATACAGACTATGTCTGGAATTTGCTTCAAAAACTGCAGGCAGGCAATGTGAACAGGGTCTCGGGACAGCTGGAGGCGGGTGTGATCACTGCGGGGGGCGGGGGGGGGCTCGGACACGCTCTCCCCGACTCCGTGTGTGTTCCAGGTTCTCCACGAAAAAACACGAGGGACGAAAAGGAAACACACAGCACTCGCAAACCACTTTGGACCTCACGCCCTCTGTGCGGCCACACGGAGAGCCCACAGCAGCTTCTGGAGACCTCCCCCTGAAGCCTGTGGGCCCGGCCCCCTCGGACCCACAGCCCAGTCTGACCTCCGGGGGAGGAAGGAACCCCCGATGTCACCTCTGGACGCTGGGTGGAAAGCTCTTTGCTTTTACTTCACGTTCCTCTCGTCCCCAAAATGTCGACAATGACCATGTACTGCTCTTCATAATCAGATAACAGATCACGTGTTAATTTGATAAGCAACCAGCTTTTTCTCCTTTAATTTCAGTTGTTTCTTTAACCTTAACTTCTGAGCTGAACTGATGACCTTCAAAATTAAAAACCTTTATAACGGACAGCTGTAAAACATTTAAGCTTTTATTTTATTTTTTAGACTGTCCTATGGAAACCCTGAAATATGGCTGTTGAACGTGTCTTCGTAAGTTACTTGAATGTGCCTGCTCGGTGTGCCTCCAGCACCCTCCGCAACGCCCCACTGACAGCCTCCAGGAAACGGGGACCGCAGGCCTCCCCAGCAAGGCACAGGGCGCAGCCGCTCCTGCGATCTCAGAGCTCTCCAGCCCGAACTGGTTGGTGTTTTCAAACCCTACCCTCCCACTTCTGGCAGAGGAGACGAAATAAACCCACAGGTTTCTTAAAAGCTTCCTGATGAGTGTGCTGTGTACCTTACACATGGTAGATGCAAATATATGTAACCCCAATTCCATTCAAGAATTAAGTAGGGGCGCCTGGGTGGCTCAGTCGGTTGAGCTTCCAACTTCGGCTCAGGTCAAGATCTCCCGGTCTGTGAGTTCGAGCCCCGCGTCTGGCTCTGTGCTGACAACTCAGAGCCTGGAGCCTGTTTCAGATTCTGTGTCTCCCTCTCTCTCTGACCCTCCCCCACTCATGCTCTGTCTCTCTCTGTCTCAAAAATAAATAAACATTAAAAAAAATAAAAAAAATAAATTAAGTATGAATCTCAAGATCTCTCAAACACTGTATCCCGGATCCCAGGATACGATCCCAGGATGCGGAGTTTAGGGTAGATTCTCCCCCTGAGGCCGTCTGGGGCCCAGCAGGGAGCCCAGGGGTCAGGAGGCCTGGTCCTCCGTACCCCACCAGAGCCCCGGCAAAGCGGAAGCCGGCAGGGCAAGCCAACTGCCCCCACAGTCCTGGCCGTCACCAGCAGACAGCTGCTCCCCGCTGCAAGGTCAAAGCCTCTGCAGCCCCGCCCACCTGTACGTCTGCGGATTTCCAGCCAGCCCTTTGGCCAGCTGCCAACGCCCGCCAACACACACCCGCCAGACGCTGCAGACCTCACAGCTGCCATAACAGGTTACCCCAAACTCGGCGGCCGACAACACAGATGTATCACCTCACTATTTGGGAGACCAGAAGTCTGACATGGGTCTCACTGGGCTAAAGTCAGGGCATATTCCTTCTGAAGTTTCCAGGCAAGAACCCAGGTCCTCCCGTGCATCCAACCTGTTGGCAGAATTTGGATCCTGGAGGCTGAGGCCCCCATGTCCCTGCTGGCTGGAAGATGAAGGCTGTTCCAGGCTCAAAGGCCTGCTGTGCTTTTGGCTCCTAGCCCTTCCCCCACGTCCAAAGCCAGAACCACATCCTCTTGACGTCCATCCCTGACGGGCTCTCCTCTTCCACTCCACGGGCCCAGCGGACACTGGGTCCACCCAGACAGTCTAGGCCAACCTCCCCCTGCCTCCGAGGCCTCACACTCACCTTGCCTGCAGCCCCTGAGCCCCGCGAGGTGGCACCACGGTTGCCAAGTGTGGACGAAGCAGGCTCCATTAATTGGCTCATCACAGAGAGGGTTACTTGCCAAAATTCAGATGGCAGCCCTATCCCTGGAAACCGGGATTCACAGTCTTAACCCAATCCATTCTAGTTACCCAGAACAGAAATGCTGCTTTTGGAAGAATCTACATAGAGCACTGGAAGTCAAGACAGAATGAACCCCCGGGACAGGAGAGGAGAGGCCTGGCTTCCCGCTGACAAGGTCAGCCCCTGCCTCACCCTCACTGTACCTACGTTCCCGTATTTCAGCAAGGTCACATAAATGTTAAACTCCAGGACTGTCCAGGGCCCGGACGCTCGCACACCTGCAGGATATCTGGCACCCTACTTCATCCGAGCTTACACCCCATTTCACACAAGATCACAAAACCCAGGCTCATGATTCAAACCCTGAGGCTCAGGACACCAAGCAACTGTGGGCACCGCGTGCCCGCTCCCGGCGCTCCTCTGTCCCTGGGGCAGGAGGACCATTACTGACGCCCCCTCACACCAGCGCTCTGCAGCCGGCCTTGAGACCCTGCGCACACGAAAGATGGGGTTCCCAGATCACAGACAGAAGCGGGCGGGAGCTGTGCCAGCAGAGAAAACTGCTAGGTAAGAGCAAGTAAAGGGCCCAGCCCCTCGCCTCTTAAGGGACCGGGCCGGACACGCCCGCTCTCAAGGAAGGACCAGCGATACAAGCAGCCCCGCCTCCGGTGTGATTTCCCAGGTCACAAGAGGGAGAGACGAGAAAGAACAAACACACAACAGAAGCACACCGTGCTGGTCTCTACAGCTGACGTGACCCTAATCGGTCCAGGCCACCCGTCAGAGCTGGAGGCTGACCTATTTTCTACAAAGACTGAAATTAGCACACCTTCGTCTCTAAAGACAGAAGCTACAGGGGGAAAGGGTCCGCTCAAACGGAAAGAAAATCACCGTCAGGAATAAAATTCAGGGGCAAGACCTCGAGTCCACAAGAGTCCCCAAAGTAAACAAACTAGCAAAAACGTTTCTCTGAGCAACAGTGGAGATAAACACACACTATTTCAGACAAAATCAAAGCGAGAGCTGTCTTCAATTTAGTAACTAGAAGAAAACCAGAAGTAAGGCATTAACCCTCCTGCGTGTTCAAACACAGAACATCAGCTGAGAAAGAGCTTTTTCAAAGGAAAAGGCAAAAACGAGAAGAATTTTCTCTTTGCTGAGCCACAAACAGTCACGGAGCAGCGCGGGCCGAGCATGTAACCCGTCCTGCCCACGCTCCAGGGGACAACCCACCTGGCCCCACAGCAGCATGACTCTGGGTGAATGTTCAGTAAGGTGTGTGAGAAGATCCCCGCTACCCCGGCCACAGGTAAATGGTACAAGTGAAGGGTATGTCTCATGCACAAGCCACACACAGAGATAAAACTGCCTCCTCAGACAGCATCTTTCTGTGACCTGATCCTGTCCCAATTCAGAATCCCCTCGTAATCATCACAGAGGATGCTGACACACTGAGATTAGTTAGTAAACATTTAACGTGCTGAAAACACTGACATCGGTTACACACAACCGAGCATTTGGTGAAATCAAAGCTGCTCAGGTAACACTAACACGGCTCCCTACGTCACCCACGAGCACAGGATGATTTTGCTTGTTGATTTAGTGCTTTATTCCCAAAGTTGCAGATCACCAACCTGCAAAGAAACGGCGTTTTACGTTCAGCTCATTTGTCACGCGGACTTCGGTGCAGAGTTTCAACATCAGTAACATGGTCAAGATCATGACTATGCTTTGCCAGAGGAGCGGCGACTCAAAATGCCTTCCAAACCTGGGGAGGTAAAGAGACCACGGCATCAGGAGGGCCCCCGCACACCAGGGGCCTCACCGCCTCTCCCTGCCCAGGTCCCGACCAAGGCCCCCACGGCCACATCCTGAGCAGCCCCCAGAGGGTCTCTCACATCCGTCACAGCCTCTGGCACCGACTGCCTCGGCCTCAGGCTCCACGGTGCACAGAGCTGGGTGAGCAGGGACACTCCTGGACGGCTGGGCGCGGGGACACCTCTCAGAATCATGTGCACGGCTCCTCAAAAGCCACACTCACCTCCCCAGGAGCCGCTGATGAGGGTGTGGACGGGACTCCCCGTTCCCTCGCCGCACAGCCAGGTGCCCAACACCCCACCTGCAGAGGCACCCGCAGAGGCACCTAGACCACCTGATGCCCTGGGAAGATGCATTCCGGAGTCCAGGAATGACAGGAAGCCCTGCCCCCTGACGAAGACGAGTGGGGTCAGCAGGCCAGAGCAGCCCACGCTGTGAGCAGACCAGTGAAGGGGGCCAGGGCACCCCCCACCCGCCACCCCAGAGAGGAGAAGGCAGCTGAGGGCACAACCCCCCTCCCGACCTGAGGCCCTGACCCCCCGACCCAGGCCTCTCTGCCCAATCTCCCTCCCCACCCAGGTCTCGCTGACCCCCAGCCGAGGCCTAGTGGCTCCCGCTCTTCTCCGGGCCCCAACCCCGCCCGGCTCTCACATCCTCCCTCCTGGTTTTCCCTCCAGGGGCAGAACTTCTCACCAACTCGGCCACAAGCTCGAGGAGGTGAGACCGCAATCTAGTGACTAGCACAGACTGGGCCTGTCGGCAGAACCCAAACCCCAGGGGCTGAGAACAGCCCGGCCCTTCCGGGGGCAGCTCGGGGTCTCCGCCACGGCCACCAGAACCACCAGAGCCGTGACCTGTTGGTCGGGCCACGCAGGCCTGCGGGACTACCATCGACGAGGCCAGGGCACAGCACCGTGCTCTTTCAAGGCCCAGCCCCAATTCTAGCCCAGCTGCTCTGGAGAAGGAACTCCGCTAGGTCTGCCTACAACATGGCCTGAAGGGTATTCCCAGACCTGGGGCTGGCGGTCAGCACCTCTGAGTCAGGAGAGCCTGCAGTCTGATTTCCCAGCTGCTCCCGAAAACAAGAAAACACAGAGACCACCGCTGGGCCCCACCCCCCACGCCCTCTCACTCCCTCGGCCCTGAGCCTACACCCAGCTCCCCCTGCAGAGAGGGCTCACCGGGGGCCGACCGCGCCCACAACACAGAGCTGGGGCAGAGCTCCCTGAGGGGCCACCCCTGGGACTGCACCAAATCAATGAGAAATCGGGACAAAAACTCAGCGGCCGGGCTCGTGGTAAAGGACGAGACCAGAGGCAGCCCCTCCCCGCCGGCCAGGGCATGTCTTTGGAAGCTGTGCCTATGCTAACAAGTCTTACCTACAAGGTAAAGAAACAGCGATGTCCCCAAGGTAGAGACACTGACCCCCGCACCCGCTCCAGGGCCGACTCGGCGTCTTCAAGCCCACGTCTGTGAGCACCTCACCGCCAAGCTCGGATCACCTGCCTCTCAGGAGAGAGCAGACAGCACCTCCGATGAGGATCTGCCACGGCCACAGCCACGGCCACAGCCACGGTGAGCCAGCCCAGCAGGTGAGAATGTGCCACCTGGAGGGGAGCCACACCAGCTGAGGCTCCCACAGGAGGTCAAGCGACCAGGAAAAAACAGACACTCCCTGCGGAGCGGGGGTTCCACAGACACCGGTTCCAGGACCGGCATTCTGCACTGGTTCCTGGCGCCAAGGCCCACGTCCTCTGAGCAAAGGACAGAGCAGGCCTGAGGTCACAGAGGCTCAGGCCCAGGCCACCTGGGTCCAGGAAGGGCAGAGGGGCCAGGACACAGCAGACGGCTCCATGACCACCAGCTTCTTCCTGCCTCCCCAGGAAACGTCACTTCGGCTGCTTCATCAGGCCTCTCCTGAGGTGCCTCAGGAATTGCAAAGGAAATGCTAAGTGACTGGAGCAAGAAAGGGTTGATGAGCCAGGCCTGGGTGAAGAGAAGGTACGAGAAGAAAGAGGTGACAGTGCCCTGGGGCTTTCTAGGTCAGAGGCACAGGCTGGGGGCGCTTCCGTAGGCTCGCATGGGCTCCAGGCCCCTGGCACCCGTGAGCCACTGCCCCTGCACCTCATCTCTGCTGTAGAGGGCGACTATAACACCGGGGACTATCTAAGGACGTTTCTAGTCATTTCTAGGAACTGGATCCCACGGTCACCCAGCTGACCCCAGGGGTCAACTCATCTATAGGTGAAGGTCAGACAAGGGGCCAGCAGAAGCTAGATGTCAGCCTACTAAGACTGGAGATGCTTCCTTCCCAAGCAGGCCGGGAAGAACCACAATAAATAAGCTGCTCTGGGGCCCCTCACATCAAGCTCATCATGCGAGAAAGGCCACTTTCATGTTTTAAATACTCAACAGAAACAATGACTGGAAAAGCTGGGCAAAGAAATCAAGGTTTGCACTTCTCCTTAAACCACACACCCAAAGAGGCGCCTGGGTGCCTCAGTGGGTTAAACGTCCGACTTGGGCTCAGGTCATGATCTCATGGTTTGAGAGTTCAAGCCCCACGTCAGGCTTGCTGCTGTCAGCACAGGCCTGCTTGGGATCCTCTGTCCCCCTCTCGCTGCCCCTCCCCCGTCGCACATGCTCGCGCGCGCTCTCTCTCTCTCTCTCTCTCAAAAGTAAACAAACATCAAAAAAACAAAACAAAAAACCCCACCAAAAATCAAATCCAGATGAACTCAATGTTTATAGTAAAAACAAGACCATTTAAAGTGAAGTGAGAGGGAGCAGAGGTGAGTACTTAGGGTGAAGACAGGCTGAGACACAAAATTTCAAAAAGCACAACTTTCCACAAAAGATATACAAGAGACAAAATAAATATGAAACAGGGTTCAATGTCATTAGTAACTTCATAAACTAATTAAAATACAAAGATACCATTTTTTACTTGTCAAATTAGTTAAGCTTTTCTTCCTTTGATGCTAATAATCTGTACTGACGGGGATGTCATGAGAAACTTTTCCCTCTCCTGTCCCTGACGATATGGGTTGGCACAACTTCTTCTTAGAACAAATGATGGGACAGCCTACCAGACAGGTGAAGGGCCTGCCGCTCACACAGCCACTCTGAAAGGGTTCGGGGCGCCTGGGAGCCTGGGAGGCTCAGTCAGCGAGGCATCCGACTTCGGCTCAGGTCATGATCTCACGGCTGGAGTTCGAGCCCCATGTCAGGCTCTCTGCTGTCAGCACGGAGCCCACTTCAGTTCCTGTCGCCCTCTCTCTCTGCCCCTCCCCAGCTCATGTCTCAAAAGCAAATAAAAACATCAAAAAAAATTTTTTTAACTAAAAAAAAAAAAAATTCAGTAAAATAAAAAAAGTTCCCCTTAACTGCAGTGTCCCTAGGTCTCACCCCCCAGGAAGGTACACACCGAAGAGGGGACAGGCAACACTTCGCCCAAAGTTTCCACAGAGATCACCTTCTCTGGGTCTTCAAAGTTACAGAATAAAGCTCAAGCGGAAAGAAGTTGTGTATCTACTTCCCTGTGTCACGCCAACTGCTACACCCTTAGCAAAATGTTACTACGTCCTCAACAGTGTGGTATCTCTGGCAGTGTTCCTGTAGCTCCCATCCAGTGTCAGGCTGCACGTCCAAATACAGTGTTACCACACCTCGGAAACAGCTTACGGCGTCGCCGACACAATGTTGCCGTATCCAGTGCGGCTCTAAGGCAGGTCTCCAGTGCGGTGTTATCACATCTCAGTTACTTTGTTCACTGCACGTCTGATACAGTGTTAATACATCTCCAGTACAGCCCTACTACGTCTCTGGTAGATGATGCTACGTCACCACATCTGATACGGTGTCACTACGTGGCTGAAGTGTGCCCACGTTCCTGATACAACGTCACTGCAGCCAATACAATGTTATAATGCATCCGATCCAACATTACCGCATCTCTGATGCGGTGTCTTCATCCAATACAAATGGAGCTTGAGAACTACCTCCGCCAAGGCACAAAGTTCTGGGGGGGCCTTGCAACATCATCCACGCACCGTGGCCCCTCCCTCCTCGTCCCTTCTACAAAATCACAAGCCTGCAAATATGAGCTACGAGGCATCATTTAGCCTTTCTCTTGGCTTCTCCTGACACCAGAGGCAAAATCCTATACATCAGCATTTTATAGAATATAATCTGCTGAATGCTAGTTTTGCAAAAGGATGATAAGAATCGCAAGAAATCAGGGCGCCTGCGTGGCTCAGTCCGCTGAGCGTCCGACTTCAGCTCAGGTCATGCTCTCACGGTTCACGAGTTCGAGCCCCGCGTTGGGCTCTCTGCCGTCAGCACAGAGCTGGCTTCAGAAACTCTGTACCCCTCTCTCTGCCCTTCCCCTGCTCACTCTCTCTCTCTTCTCAAAAACAAATAAACATAAAAGAAAAAAAAAAGAATTGTAAGAAATAAAGTGCCAGGGTCTCACGAGTTTCAGGAACCTGGGGTTTGCAAGCTCTGCTGGCCTCCCCGGGCGGCAGGGCCACCCACAAGCTCGTTCCACGAGTCTGCAGGGGGCTTCCCAGCCTGGAGCTCTGAGGACCACGCTCTCAGCCAGCTCTAGGAAACACACTCTTCAGCTCTAACTTCACCACTGTTCCAGTGTAGAGCCTGCTTCCCCTTCAGGGGGCACCCGCCATGACCCGTGTGTGTGTAAATGGTACGTTCCACACAATGCTTCTGCCGAAGCGTAAACCCTGCGGCATCTGCAGTGTCTGGGACACGGGAAACCCTCTAAACCCTATTCAATCATGTGGGCCACTAACCCATGAAGCCTGGAGGAGGCCCAGGAGTGGGGTCTTAGGACTAGGTGGGCAGAGAGGTACATGTTAGTCACAAGTCACAGGCGGAGCCCAGCCTGCCTGCTGGGGTTCGCCCCGTGAAATCCAAGTACTGCCCTATGTGAGAAGCACATGCCCAGGCCAGAGAGACTCCTGAGGAGGGACCAGTGCCCTCTGCCAGCCCCCCTCCATCCCAGAATGCTGCCTGAAGGCAGCGCTGGGGTTCACACGGTAGCCACAGGACCCCTGAAGTGACCCAGGACGGCTCAGGGTGCAGACTCCGGGGAAGGACCAATCGGATGCACGGAAATACGCTGGCCCGTGGACAAAACTGAGAATCACTACAGGCCCCCTGTGCTGAATTAGGAGAGGGCACACACTCGTTCTCAAAGTCCCAGGCCCGGCAGTGAAGGGAGAACTTCTAGTCCAAACGCATTAAATGCCAGTTAAATCAGAGGCCCTGGTGACTTGGCTTTCAAGAAATTAGTTTAACTTCTGACTTCTCCGAACCAGGTATTTGGACATAGATTAGATACCCTATTCTCTTCTCTGCAATCGTAAAGGAAAAGTACTCTTTTTTTTTTTTTTATGTTAATGTATTTCTGAGACACAGAGAGAGTATGAATGGGGCAGGGGCAGAGAGAGAGGGAGACACGGAATCCGAAGCAGGTTCCAGGCTCTGAACTGTCAACACAGGGCCCGACACAGGGCTCGAACTCACAGACCGCGAGATCACGGCCTGAGCCGAAGTCGGTCCCTCAACCAACTGAGCCACCCAGGCGCCCTGAAGGATGAGTATTCTTAAGGAAAAGACGTCTCAACTGCTCTCCGTCCCGCCCCCCCTCCCCATAAGGGAAGCCAGTCTCGGGCACTTCCCTTCCGCTGCCAGAGAAAACCCACTCCAGCGCCTAATGAAGTGCCCTTCCTGGCCAACGCTGTGACACCAGGCAGGTGGCAGGCCAGGGGCTCCCTGAGCGCCCTCCAGTGCGCTCAGGGTTAACAACTGTGTCAGAGGCAACTGCATTTTGGGACCTGCTTCCGTTCAACCTTAGACTGGATTAAGGCCATTTTAGAAAAGGGAAGCCACGTGTCACCCTGAAGGGAGTGAGCTCTGTCCCCAAAGGAAAAAGAGGAATCTTCAAAATGGGGTTCTTCAACTTGTGCCAAAGAAAAAACTAAGCACCCACTGGCCCTCCTTTCAAAGTAGCCTGGCCCAGAGACAAACCTGGCGGTGTGACACATTCTCCAGGGAGGAGCCAACTTACCAGCTCACCTTTTAAAAGCCCCGGACGAGGGCAAAACTAACACACAGTGGACACAAATCAAAGGCATGGGGCCACGGCTGGATGGAACACAGAGGAGAGAACTTCGGGACTCAGAACAGTCATCTCTCAGTTATGATGGTGACAGGAAGGGGGCGTTGTCAAAACTCATCCAACTGTTCACTTACAATGGATGCTTTTATTCCACGTAAATCGTACCTCCGTAAGGTGGACTCAGACATGAATTAGCTGGGGAGCCAGGGTGGCTCAGTCGGTTAAGAGTCTGACTTTTGATTTCAGCTCAGGTCATGACCTCACAGTTTGTGAGTTCAAGCCCCGCATCAGGCTCTGAGCCGACAGTGTGGAACCTGCTTAGGACTCTCTCTCTCTCTCCCTCTCTCGGCCTCTCCCCTGATCGCTCTCTTTCTCTCTCTCTCAAAATAAATAATAAACTTAAGAAAAAGAACTAGCAAAAAACGTGATTACTCAGTAACGAACAAGTCAGAAGGAAGGGCCAGAAGCAGAGCTCTGGACACCCCCGCCTGGCGCCCTTATCCGGCCTCCACACCCACCCACCCTCCGGAGCAACTTTCCTCACTATCTGTGCTCACAGAGGGTCCGGACGCCACCAAGTAGAAAGGAAAGTTCCAGACCTTTTTAGTCTTAGAATGAGGCTCCAAGATCTCATTTCATTTCCTCTAAAAACTCCCCCTCCCAAACATGTCTCGCTTTAGCAACTGTTAAAATTAATTTCCAGTTCCTTACCCGAATGCAAATGATAATAAGAGGAAGCTGGGCTGGGAGTGGCAAGAAAAAATAGTCTCAAGTATTATCCAGAAAGTTGACTTTCCTATTAAAACAAAACAAAACAAAACCGTACACACAACAGGAAGGCTGAGGGGACCACCGTCCCTGTACATGACCCCTGAATGCTCTTTCCTGTCAGGCTGTGATGTGCCCTCCTAAGGGGCTCAGCGGTCAGGCTGTGATGTCCCCTTCCTACAGCTCATCCCTTTTTCTTCATCTTAATCACTTACTCATTCCTTGTTTTCTCTTTTCCACTGCCATGCAAATTCTAAGGACAGGGACCCAGTTCTAGGACCTCATCCAGCACACAGAAGTCCGTGGGAAAATATTTGACAACGTAAGAAGGACAGAAAATGAAGACGCGGACATGAGACTACAGTAAGTTTCTCCACTCCAATCCCACCATTTTCCCCGGGGAACAGTCCCGCCCACTTCACCAGCTCCCTCCTAGGAAGTACAGCCGCCTGCACCACCACCCCACTCCGAAACCCCAAAAAGAGAAAGCCATCACCCTGGAAGTACCCCCACAGAAAGCTCCCAACTTACCAGAAAAGGATCCGTAAAATGTTAGCCACCAGGAGCACCAGACACACGTAGGTAGAGAAGCCCTCCGCATTCTGAGTCCTCCGGATGTCCCTGTACTGTGGGATATAGGGCACGACCCCTCCGAACACCATGGCCCCGGCTGCCCCCCAGGACACCAGCTGGTGCAAGGGGACCAAAAGCCAATCCAAGCCTTCTGCTTCCATCCCGACTGACGTCCACCTGGCCCGGGGGCCCTCCGCTCTCACGGTCCCGGAACGCGCGCTGACGGTCACCCCCACATCGCCGCCGCTACCTTGTGCAGTCCTCCACCATCGGGGCCTGGCGAGAGAGGAAAGGAGGTGAACTCCGGCGCAGGGCCCTGGAGGCAAAGTGAGGGTCGCGCTCCCAGGGCGCTCCCGGAAGCCCGCGGAGGCTCACGGCGGCGGCACGACCCCCTCCTCGGACACCGGCGCCTCAGGGAGCCCTGCGCACGCGAACCGGCACCCGCGGGGGGAAAGAGGCGCGGGGCGCACGGCGGTGGACGCGGGCCTGGGAAGCACGCTCAGTCCGGGGGCGGGCGATGGCTGCGTCCCAGCGGGAACACGCGGCCGGGGTGGGGCGGAGCGCGCTCAGTCCCGGGGGCGCGCTCAGCCTCGGTGGGGCGCTCAGTCCTGGGGGCGCGCTCAGTCCTGGGGACGCGCTCAGCCCTGGTGGGGCGCTCGGCCCCGGGGGCGCGCTCAGCCCTGGGGACACGCTCGGCCCGGGGGCGCGCTCAGCCCTGCGGTCGCGCTCGGCCCCGGGGGCGCGCTCAGGCCCGGGGGGCGCGCTCAGCAGGAGAGGGGGTTGGCTCGGTCTGGGGTGGGACGCACGGCCCGGGGGTGGGGAGACACACTCAGTCCTGGGACCCACCGCCCGCCCCGAGCCCCGAGCCCCGAGCCAGGGGAGGGCGGTCCCCGCGCCGCGCCCGCGTCCACACGCGGCCTGCGGATCCGGGGCCCGGCCCTTACCCTCCGCGCCCGCACCCGCGCCCGCGCCGGCCCCGCCCGGTCTGTTCTGCGTGCACCTTCCGTCTGTCCGTCCCAGTGCCGCAGCCCCGCCTCCGAGTGACGTCACAATGCAGGGGACCCGCCCACCCAGGCGGCAGGCCGAGAGGCGCTGGGTCCTAGAGCGCAACGGTCTGTCAGGGAGGGGTCGGGGCTAGACCGAGACCGAAGTCGTGGGTTGGGGGGTCGCCGCGGCGATGCTGCTCCGCCGGCCCGGCCCGCCCCTCCCCGGTTAGGAAACCCCTGCGTGGCGAGACCGCGCCTCGAGAGCCAGGGACGCACCAGACGCGTCCCCCGACCTGTGCCTGGGCGAGGGGCCGTGTGGACGCGGTGCGCCGCCACGGAAGGCAGAGGACAGGGTGCCGTCCACGGCCGAGGTCTGCGCGAGGCCTGGGGACCCCCCTCGTGGGGGCCCGGGTTGGGTCTGCCCTCCCCCGCCCCCGGTGATGCCGGCGGTCCCTCCGCACCTTCGTTTCCGACGACCTGGGGGGTCGGGGGGTTGGGGGGTGGTGGGGGCTGCCCGTCCCGATGCGGGCGGGGCCCTGAGGAGCAGGGTGCAGAAGTGAGCCGTGTCAGGAACCTCACCTGGTCTCCGGTGAGGCGGAAACAGGCCCACCGTGTGCCCGAAGCCTCCGCAGGCCCGCCTTCCGCTCCCACCGCAGGTACCCCAGGCCCAGGGCGGCAGCCGGGACTGCTGGTCGGGGCGCAGTCTCTCAGACACATCGTGACCGAAGGACCGAAGGACGTGCTGGACATGCCGCTCCCTGACTTGCCAAGTGCTTCCCAGCCTCAGCCCATTCACAGAGCTCTTCCCCGACCGAGGTGAGCCCCCAGGGGCCCTAGCAGGTGCACCGCGCCTGCATGCTGGCGGTCTGGGTATGCATGGAGCCCTATGCCCGGTGGGATGGTGAGCCGTGAGGACCCTTGTGAGAAGCCAGCGAGCCCTGTGTGCCCAGGCCTCTTGCAGGAGGGACTCAGGGCAGAGAACTGCAGGGCCCCAGGGTTCTGCTCCCATCTCAGTGCGGTGGGACCTGAAACACCCCAAAAGGGAAGGCCTGGTGGATGAGAGCAGGTGGCCCTGGGGGCACACACCTGGCGGGCCAGCTTCCCCGCCCGCAGGTCTGACCTGGTCTCCTGCTTCCTACCGGGAAGATTTTGTGAGAAATCATGGGAACAGCACGGACCTCACTGAGACTAAGTCCCAAACAAGCCTGGTGTGATGAGAAGGGCCTCCTTAAAGCACAGGGTCATGCTTACTTCCCCCCAGTGTCCCAGGCTGTTGTTAGGTTTTCTAAGTCACAGCTACTCAAAGGATCCACAGGGAACGACTGAGAACACAGCAGCAGGAATGTACAGGGAAATGAAAATACACACACAGAGAGGGAAGTAGCGGCAAGACTGGGAGAAAAGAAGTAGGTGTTCCTACTTAACCGCCTCTCCTGAACTCTGCAGGCCCGGGAGCGTTCCACTCTGCCCTGGAGCCTGGGGTGGAGGGACAGGCTCCCCGCCTACTCTCACTGGATCACATGGAGTCACGTCCACTGGTCCTGTTCATGCTGGCAAAGGCGGGCAGATTGCTCACCGGCCCCCAGCCGCCCACTCCCCTGGATCTATCAGGGCACATCTCAGAGCCTGCTAAGTGGATACAATCCTGCGTTCTTGGCCCAGGACTTCACCCCGAAAGTGAGCTGATGACTGAGAGTGGGCTTGTAATCGTTTTAAACACCAACTGTCTGGAATCCAAGTGGCACTCTCTGGTCTAGAACCATCGGTCAGTCAGGAGAAAGGAGGACAGCTCATCTGAGATGGTGAATGTGTTACATGACTTCCCGCAAACAAAAGAAGCCAAATTGTGCTAGGCCAGAAAATGGCCCCCAAGTATATCATCCTAATCCCCAGAAACCTGTGAATGTTACCTTATTAAAAAAGAAGAAGAAGAAGAAGAAGAAGAAGAAGAAGAAGAAGAAGGAGAAGGAGAAGAAATGCAGGGCATTGGCTGGCTCAGTTGGTGGAGTGTGTGACTCTTGATCTCAGGGTTGAGGAGTCTGAGCCCCATGTTGGGTGTAGAGATTACTTAAAAATGAAACCTTTTAAAAAATAAAAATAAATAAAATTTTTTGAATATTTTTTAACATTTATTCATTTTTGAGACACACACACACACACACACACACAGATCATGAGCAGGGGAGGGGCAGAGAGAGAGGGAGACACAGAATCGGAAGCAGGTTTCAGGCTCCCACCTGTCAGCACAGAGCCCGATTCTCAAGAATCTCGAGATCATGACCTGAGCTGAAGTTGGACACTTAAACGACTGAGCCACCCAGGCATCCCAAAATAAAATATTTTTTAAAAATACAGATGTGATTACATTAAGGATCTTGAGACAGCAGGGTACCTGCATGGCTCAGTTGGTTAAGCATCTGACTCTCGATTTCAGCTCAGGTCACGGTGTCATGGTCCGTGACATCAAGCATGGTGTTGGGCTCTGTGCTGACAGCACGGAGCCTGCCTGGGATTCTCTCTCTCCCTCTCTCTCTGCCCCTCCCCACTCATGCTCTCTCTCTCTCTCTCAAAATAAATAATTTTTTTTTTTTTTTTGCAAAAAGGATCTTGAGGGAGGGAGATCCCCCTAGATTACCCAGGTGGGCTCTAAATGCCATCTCCTGTGTCTCTACAAGAAGAAGGCGGGAGACGACAAAGGAGCAGAGGCCACCACAGGCCAAGGAACACAGGCAGCTCACAGAGGCTGGAGGCACCGGAGGGACTGTCCCCAGGAGCCTCCGGAAGGAGCACAGCCCTGCCAGGACCCTGACCTGGGCCTGTAAGACTGATTTTGGACTTCTAGCCTTCAAAACTGCGAGAGAACGCATTTCTGCTTTTTCCGCCAGCCAGTGTATGGTGACAGCCACGACCGGAAGCGAATCTAGAAGTCCCCAGGGAGTGACTAACAAGACGGTCAGCGTCACGGGCAGAGAAGAGGCGGGGCCGCCCCCCTCCGCTGCTGTGCCTGCCCCCGTGTCCAGGAAACCTGCAAGGAGACAGATAGGAGGCTTCACTCAAGGAACTTGGGTTGTAAAGTTCCGGAACACGGACTTCCAGCGCCAGCCCCAGAGCACTTGGTGCTGGTCCCCCGATGACTCTCACCCCCACCCCGGCTTTCTTCGTCGACCCAGCCGTAGCCCTCGCCTGGTGGACTGGGGCAAAGAACGTCTGTGTGCCCGTACTCTGAGCTCAGCCTTTCCTTCCGGTAGCTCACCACCCGTGGCCGAGGCTGGGCCCACCACCGGCCTCTGTGTCCTCACCCTGCACTGGTGCCGAGTGGCCGGGCTCTAGCCAATGAGGGTAGGGGACACTGACTCACCCCACCTGCAGGCCTGGCCCCCTTGGGCCTCCACCGGACCCTCCTTGCTTGCCTTCACCTGCTGACCAGGTGCAAACAAGACAGTGGAGAATCCACTGGGATGTAGCCTAGGATGTGGCTCCCGGCTAGATGGGACGTGACGCTTGACTGACAACATGAGGCAGAGCCCCCATGTCGGACTGTGACACCGATGAGTTTCACTGGGCTCAACCACTGGAATCTGGGATTGTTCATTACAGATGAGCATTACTTCCTGTAACATACAATCGAATTCTGAAATGTCCACCACCTTACCACTTCCCAAATGGCATTTAACCACACTCACACACACTGCACAAAGCCCCAGACTGAGGACTCCTAAAAACCCAGTTGAGCCCACTTCTAGTCTTTCAAACCGACACCCATATTGTTACGTAAAGGAGCCACCGTGAGCCCTGCAGTGTCTGCCCAGCCCGACGCGGACCAAACGGACCAAACGCAGCTCCCACCTGGTTGGCACCTCCCACTGAGACTCCACCAGCAGAGCAGCTCTGTGACTATTTTAAATTTCATAAACGATGGCTCTTTTTTTTTTAAGTTTGTTTATTTTTGAGAAAGCCAGCATGAGTGGGGGAGGGGCAGACAGAGAATCCCAAGCAGGCTCCACACCTGCCAGAGCAGAGCCCGATGCAGGGCTCAAACCCACCAAACTGCGAGGTCATGACCTGAGCTGAAACCCAGAGTTTCGCCTAATGGACCAAGCCCTCCAGGCACCCCTAAAAGATGGCTCTTAAAATGCAGATCGCCTACGGGGAGGACAGAACCACACTCCAGCACCACAGACCTACTGCCTCTCCCGTTTTCCTGGGCCGTGGGAACGGTGGTCCGACCTTCCAGGCCTTCTCTGGCCTCTTCTGGACTCAGGAAAGGCCCCTGGCATCCAGAGGTCAAGGGTATTACCACCTTTCTCAGCTCTACTTCTGCCTTTGAGAGCCTTGAGTTTGCAAGGACCTACTCAGCCATTGGGTCAGGAATGCCCATGTGGCTGACAGATTGCTGAGACCCCACAGAGGAACATTGTTACCGCTTTAGTTTTGAACAACAAAATCATGAAAATAGATAAAAGGACAACAAAAGGGAGGAAATATTCAGAAAAACAGGAAAGAAAAGGGGTGGGCCCTAAGAGGTGCCCCCACCAGCTCCTGCTCATGAAGCTGCATGGCTTTTCCTGGTGAGAAGGCACTAACCCAGTCCAGGCAGAGCCACCAGCCCATGACAAGTATTTCCCCTTTCCCCAAATCCGTGAGAACAGTAGCAGAAATGGAAAGTCCTCCTGCAGTGAGACCAGGAGAAAGCGGGAGCTCCGAGCTGCTGGGGTGTGGAGACAGGCCACCTGCACGGGCCATAGAGAGGAGGAAGCGAGGACCCAGGTCCAGAGAGAGCCAGGGGAACACCAGCTGCGGGGCATCTGAGCTGCAGAAATGAAACCCCTAACTTGCAGCAGGGGAACAAGGTTGACAGGCTGCTGCCAGGAACATCCCAGAACTAGTCAACAAAGAGAAAATAGAAAACAACAGCCCAAAACAGTGTAGGAGATCTTTCGGAAGCATCTGTGAGCCTCACCGGGGAGGAGAGCAGAGGTGCCCGGTGACGCCCCACGGGGCTCAGGCCAGAGCCTGGTTTTCATGAAGCACCTGGGAGCTTAACAGCCACCACCGCCTTGTTGGGACCCGAGCCCAAGCGCCTCGCCACCTTTCTTATGCAAACCTAACTGTCCCGAGAGTGTGACAGATCAGTGACCGAGCAGCAGAGGGTGTGTGTTGTTTTAAAATTATCTTCAGGGGCGCCTGGGGGGCTCCCTCGGTTAAGCCTCCGACTTTGGATCAGGTCGCGATCTCCCGGTCCGTGGGTTTGAGCCCCACGTCAGGCTCTGTGCTGAGTGTGGAAGCCTGGAGCCTGCTTCGGATTCGGTGTCTCCCTCTCCCTCTGCCCCTCTCCTGCTCATTCCCTGTCTCTCTCAAAACTAAATAAACACTAAAATAAATGAAATATTTCAGAGAAACACATGCAATTCTTAAAATTTGTCAGATGATGATAGTATTACGTGGAAGGGAGGGAGGGAGGGAGGGAGGGAGGGAGGGAAGTCCGGATGAGGCGTGCAGTGTAGCTGACAGCAGTGCCCCATGTCCTGGTGTCCCGGGTCCCTGGTGGTGACAGCGCCCTGTGGTTGTGGAAGACGTTTTTAGGGGAGGCTGGGTGGAGGACACGGGAGCTGTCTACCCAACAAGGTACCCTCTGAGAAAGGGGCTGGGCTCAAGGGTGTCACTGCAGTTGCGAGAAACTAACCCTACGCGGGTGGGCGATCCACTAGAGAAAAGCTCGAGACAGGTCTACGGAATGATTATAAAGTCTTTCAAGGAATTATTTTATGAAACATTCAGAGGGAAAAATAACCCATTATGAAATTAAACTGAGAGAAGACAGTCAGAATTTGGCCGAATCTAAAAAGACCAGAATGAGTGGGTACAGTTACCCGCAGAAGCTGAGTCCAGACACGGGACGTGCAGAGCTCAAAGAACCGGTGAGCTCATATCAGGAGTCCCAAGACCGGGGTGCCCAGCTGGCTCAGTCAGCGGGGGTATGTGACTCTGGATACTGGGGTCGTGAGTTTGCGCCCCATGTGAGGTGTAGAGATTACTTTAAAAAAAAGTCTCAAAGACCTAGAAAGGGCTTTACTTACTTTTCAAAAAGTGAAATGGAAATTCCGCGTCATTGGCTTGTCCTGCTGCCTGGCTGGAGGGCCATCAGCAGGAAGGATAAGAGAGAGGAGAAGATATACCAGGCTGTCTCACGAGCAAAACTCTTCGTTAATAACTGGAATAGAGACCATTTCAAACAAAAACTGGGTAATAAGATGGCAGCCGCACATGAGACGAACAAATTGTAACATGATTCTCATTTACGGTCTTTGGCTAAGAATCCACTGGAAAATGAATGTGAGATCTTGCACCAAAAAAAAAAAAAAAAAAAAAAAAAAGATGTCCCGTGAGCTTATTTAGCAGAAATATGTGACTCTGCAAAGGGAGCTGTTTCGGGACCATAGGGATGACAACAGAATGAGCGGAAGGCATTAGCAGTGAAGGAAACGAGAAGTCACGGAGCAGTCAAGAAAGGGAGGAAGGTGTGCGGAAGCCGGCCGACCGGTCTGTGCAGACTCCATGTGACCGTGACCGAGGGAAGCTCCCTGGGCCGGAAGAGCCCCTGCTGGGGGGAGACACGACCAGAGCGAACCGAGGAAGCCAGTGCCTGTCCAAGCCAAGTACATGCGCACGCGTGCACACGCACGAGTGCACACCACGCACAACGGGCTTTCTAGCTCTAGAAGCACGCGGTTTTGCTTATGAACCTTCCCCTTTTCTTTTTAAATTGAGGCACAATTCACGCGACACAGAATCGGCACTGTTAAAGCACACAGTTCGGTGGCAGTCAGCGCAGTCACGCTGCTCTGCCCGCACGTTTCTGTCCAGTTCCCACACATTTCATCACCACAAAGTAAAACCTCACTCCTCCCCAAGCCCCTCCCTCCAGCCCCTGGAAACCACCAATCTGCTCTCTGTTTCTGGGGATTTACCTTTTCTGCCTATTTCCTATGAACGGAATCATACAACATGTGACCTTTGGTATGTGGCTTCTCGCATGGGGGTCATGTGACCGCTGAAACCTGCGGGAGCAGGAGGCCGTCCGTCCGCCGCCCGCCCGCCCCCCCCCCCCCCCGCTGCCCAGGGAAGCCCAGCTCCAGCCCCCTGAGAGCCTCCCTCCTACTTGCCTTCCTGAGTGGGCTCCAGAAAAGCTTCAGGCAGCTTTAGTTTTCTGTTTTTATCCACACGCCTTAAAGTATTTTAAATCCTATGATCTTGGTCTGAGCAGTGACAAAAAGTAGCACAATTCTTACGTTTGCAAAACCATTCAGGAAAGGAAAATGAATTGAACTGAAGAGAATATTTTAATACAAATGCACATCGACTGGCTACCAAGTCCCCGAGACTCTTCCTTCTTACAGGTTTCTCTCCCTCCCTCCCACTCGGCGTGCTAGAGCCGTTCCTGGGGTCCCCGTGCTCTGCCTGGAACTGGCACCCCAGCCTCCTGGGAGCTGAACACGTGCCCTCCGGCCCCAGCCCGTGTGATTGCTTCCTTGGCTCTCCTCATTAAGACTGTGACTTGATGAATTGTTCATCTGAAAGAAAAGAACTGTTTTCCTCAGGTTTGGGGTTTTGTTCCCAAGACACTTGTGACCCACGGACAGGGAGGAGGTACTTAAGGGGAGAGGGACTGATGGCCAAGAGCCAGGCCAAAGCTCCAGAGTTTCCACCTAAAGAGATTGATGGGAAGACACTGGTTTTTCTTTCTTAAGCTTATTTATTTTGAGAGATACAGAGAGTAAGTAAGGGAGGAGCAGAAAGAGAAGGAGAGAGAGAGAGAGAGAGAGAGAGAGAGAGAGAGAGAATCCCGAGCAGGCTCCACGCTGTCAGAGCAGAGCCCGATGCAGGGCTCAAACCCACGAAACTCCGAGATCATGACCTGAACCAAAACCAAGAGTTGGACGCTTAACCGACTAAGTCCCCAGGTGCTTCGACTAAGCCCCCAGGCACCCCGAGATGCTGAGTTTCCTGACCACCGTGTCACCATGTTTGATCCACAGAAACAGCAGAACTGATTTTATTTCTACTCTACACAGAATGCAACTTTTTAGGGGCACCTGGGTGGCTCAGACGGTTAAGCGTCCGACTTCGGCCCAGGTCATGATCTCACGGTTCGTGGGTTCAGGCCCCGCATCCAGCTCCGTGCTGACAGCTGAGGGCCTGGAGCCTGCTTCGGATTCTGTGTCTCCCTCTCTCTCTGCCCTGCCCCCACTCATGCTCTGTCTCTCTCTCAAAAATAAATAAACATTACAAAAAAAAGAAGAGTGCTACTTTTTTACTGTATTCTCCTCGGGGTGGCTTTTGAGAGGAGACTGCAGCCACACTGGTGGTGCCCAGTCCAGAATAAAAACCAGACACAAGGCTGGTCAAGGTGCGAAATGAGGAAGCCTTCGTCGGGGCCATTTGGAATTATGTATCACACTCTTTTTAAGGTGCTTATAACCTTGGAGAGGATTCAGGGAAGACGGCAGAGCAGGGGCCCCGGGAATCTCTCCCCCCCAGATGACAACAGCAGGGGCGGAACCTGTGTGATGGGACTGCTTTGGAACTGTGGACTCTGCCCGAGGCCTGCCACGTGTCCGGGAGAAGTAGTCGATTTTGGTCCATTCCAGCTCGCGGCACAGCAGCACCTGCCCGTCCCGCGCCCCAGCCATGTGGCAGGCAGCCGGGCACGTGTTTCTGGAGCAGCCCGCAGAAGCCAGGTGGACGAAAAGGACCCTGTCCCCCAAACGGCAGGAGGCCACGCTCTGACCACACAGGTGCGGACTCAGAGGCTGGCGGCCATTGCTGTCACCCCTCCAGCTCCAGCTCAAGTGACTTCAAGGGGATAAGTGCCCTCTTATCCCCCTTTTGTTTTCCACTTTTCCCCTTTCGGGAGCCACACGTTAAAGACTAGGACATTGAAAAACAGCTGCCTATTTGGGGGAAATTAGGAAGTGATGGCACATGTCCAAGGAAAGGCTCAGAAAAGGCCGAGGAAGACATTAAATGGACACCTCAGGCTGACCCCCGGCACAGAGCCTGCAACCATGAAAAGAACGACGACAACAAAACAGCAAACCCTGGGGAAGGGGGAGAATCTGATTTCCAGAGTAATCGCATCATGAGATTCGAATGTCCAGCGCTCAGCAAATCACAAGGCACACAAAGAAACAGGGGACTTCGGACCATTGAAAGGAAAAAGATAATTCAACAGAATCTGTCCCTAAAAAGGACCCGGTGTCAGATCTGGAGAGACTTTCAAGCAACTGTCTTAAAGATGCTCAAAGATCGGAGCCTGGAGCCTGTTTCCGATTCTGTGTCTCCCTCTCTCTCTGCCCCTCCCCCGTTCATGCTGTGTCTCTCTCTGTCCCAAAAATAAATAAAAAATGTTGAAAAAAAATTAAAAAAAAAAAAAAAAAAGATGCTCAAAGAGCTGGAGAGTGACAAAGTCAAGAAGACAGTGTGCGAACTACCGACAAGAAAGAAAGCCTAAGACCAAAAGAAATTCTGGAGCTGAAATTAGAGCAACTGAAATGAAAAATGCACCAGATAAATCGGAGGCGGATTTGAGCACGCAAAGGAGACAATATTTCGAAAATCTGTCCTGTTTCAAATTGTAGACAACTCACAGTGGCTCATTAGTCTGTATCCAAATCAGAGACAGTGAAGGTCTTTTTGCTTGGGGGGGCGGGGTCAGGGCTTAAACTCAATTCCTTCTCTCCTGTTTCCCCAGGTCTTCGCTCACTCACAGCTTTCGCACGCTTGGTCACACACTGAAACCCTGGAGGCTTTACAGCCACCCCAGGGGCACCCGGGGGCTTAGTCTGTTAAGCATCGACTCTTGGTTTCCACCCAGGTCATGATCTCAACGTTGTGGGATGGAGCCCCGTGTCAGGCTCTGGGCTGATGGTGCGGAGCCTGCTTAGGATTCTCTCTCTCCCTCTCTCTCTGCCCCTCCCCTGCTCACGCGCCTGCTCGATCTCTCTCTCAGAAAAAACCAAAAACCAAAAAACATTTAAAGCCACCCCAGAGCACTGACAAACAGGACAGTGCTGAGTCTGGTCACCGTGCAGCCAGGTTTGAGAGCCACTCTTTTCAAATTCACACCCAGTGCAGGAAGTCCTCATGGCTTAGGAGAATTGCTTCCAGGAGAGGACACTTAAACAAAGGGGGCCAGATGGCACGGTAAATAATTAGTGGATTACAAAATAGTGGATAATGTTGCATTAAAACATGAAAAAGTTATGAAACTAAAATAATTGTAAACATTATTCAAAATTAGGAAAATGTTGCCACTATTTTAGAATAAAAAGCAAGAAACCTTCTACTCAAATCTGTGTATCCAAATCTGTACCCCAAAAGAACCCCTCTTCTAACAGATTTTGTAAATGAGAATCTGCAAACGTATCAAAGGTAGAGACTGGAGACTGGGAGCCCCATCTCCCGCATTCTGCATCGGTACCTATACAAGAGCCCTCTTGACGAGCATGAGACAAAGACGAAAGAGAGCACTCTGACCTGTCCTGACGCAGCAGCTGCAGGCGCCTGGGTCCGCAGCGGCACAGATGAGGCCCTGCGGCGAAGGCCCCACACGGAGCCGGGGGCACCTGAGCCCTCCCTGGCGTTGACGCTTCGGGCGCAGAACTGCCTCTCACATTTGGTCAGACAGTGATGCTCTCATCTCTCAAAAGGTGAGTTTCCAACTGAGATAAAGCTTTGCTTCCTTTTTAGCTTGTGCTCTGGTGGCCCACGTCCTTGGTTTCATAAATATGTTCTGCTGCCTCTTTTCTTTTCCGATCCATCTAGCCTTGGACCAGCGAGACGCCACCCACAGCATCTGATGTCTGCAGTTTCCTGGCACACTTCAGTGCTCTCATGTTGTGGATGCCCCACCTCAGCTACATTAGAGGATTCTTCTCCCCAAACCTAGTTCCTTAAATGTAATATTCCTAAGGTGGGTTTCTATTAAGTGATGCTTGCTTCCATATTAATGAATTTGTCTCACATGGATGCAGGATTAAGACTTTGCTCCCTAACTAACCGGTATAGGTGAAAACCACCCAGGTGCTAGATGTAGAAGGACAGATCCTATATCTCCGGCGGGAGGGGGGTGGTTCTCAGAGACTTTCTGAGTAGGTTCTCACTGGACCAGAGAGATTACACTTCAGAAACACAAAACGTGTGTTTAAAAACACAAAGGCGAAAGAGAATCACAGGTTTCCCAGGTCCTGCAATTCTTTTTTTTTTTTTTAAGTTGAAACTGTATGTTTTTTTGTTTGTTCATTTTGGTCCTGGAATTGTTAGCCTAGAGTTTGAAGCTGGAAAAAATGTACTTTAAACAACTTTTTTTTTATTAAACTTTTTTTGAGAGAGAGAGCGGGGGGGGGCAGAGAGAGAGTGAGAGAGAGAGCACGCATACAAGCAGGGGAGGGGCAGAGAGAGAGAGAGAGAGAGAGAATCCCACGCAGGCTCTACAATCAGCACAAAGCCGATGCAGGGCTCAATCCCATGACACTGAGATCATGATCTAAGCTGAAATCAAAAGTCAGATGCTGGGGTGCCTGAGTGGCTCAATTGGTTAAGCAGCCGACCTTGGCTCAGGTCACGATCTCACGGTCCGTGAGTTCGAGCCCCGCATCGGGCTCTGTGCTGACAGCCCAGAGCCTGGAGCCCGTTTCAGATTCTGTGTCTCCCTCTCTCTGACCCTCCCCCGTTCATGCTCCGTCTCTCTCTGTCTCAAAAATAAATAAATGTTAAAAAAAATTTTTTTTAAAGTCAGATGCTTAACCCACTGAGCCCCCAGGCACCCCCCCACCCCGTTTTCACTTTTGGGGGCATATGCCCAGAAGTGGAGTCGCTGATTCATATGGTGATTCTATTTGTAATTTTTTGAGGACCCGCTGCCTCACCGTCCACAACAACTGCTCCATTTTAAGCTCTGGCCAGCAATACACCCGAGTTCCGGTTTCTCCACATCCCCACCCACACCTGTTGTTTCTGTGTTTCTGATAATAACCATCATCATGAATGTGAAAGCGTATCTCACCGTGGTTTGGATTTGCATGTCCCTGGTGACCAGTGATGTTGAGCATCCTTTCATGTGCTTGTTGGCCACTTGTATGTCTTCTTTGGAGAGATGTCTCTTCAAGTCCTTTGCCCATTTTTAATCAGGTTGCTTATTTTTTGTTGTTGTTGAGTTTTAGGAATTCTCTATATATTCTGGTATCGATTCCTTATCTGAGATATGACTTGGAAATATTTTCGCCCATTCTGAAGGTTGCCTTTTCATTCTGTTGATAGTATCCTTTGATGGACTTTCTCGGTGCTACACCCCACTCCTGGCCCTGTACTATAATCTCAAACAACTTAGTGAAGTTTAGGGCCTCATGTATGAAGTGGCAAGGCAATAATATTTGCCTTGCATGTGTTATTGTGGAGATGAACGAGAAAGTGGAAATAAAAAGTATTAGCCCCTCTTCCAGAAATAGCATTTGGGTATTCCCCTTTCTGTAACACTTTCCTACCCTTCCCAGTCAGCTGACACACCTCGTCTGTCTCCCAGTTCTGTACCCCTGGCGTACCTGGGAACTTGGAAGTGCTTGCAACCCCAAACACGGGACTAAGCCTTTCTTTTCCTCTCCCCTAAAGTCATCGAGCTCACTTTCACTCTGGCCCAACACTATCAAGCATCATGGGTGTGCAAAGGTATCACATGATGTGCTTGTCCAAATGCAGATTCTTGGGGTGGCTCAGTCGGTTGAACATCCGACTCTTGATTTTGCCTCAGGTCATGATCTCAGGGTCGTGGGATTGAGCCCTACAACAGGCTGCTCAAGATTCTCTCTCCCTCTGCCCCCCTCACCTGAACATGGGTTCCCTCTTTCTCTCTCTGTCTCAAACTGAAAAAAAAAAAAGTAGATTCTTGGGCTCAGGAAGGGCACCGAGCGACGTGGATGCTGTGGCTTGAGAACCACGCTAGGATGTGCTGTTTTAACCACCCAGACCCTGAACGTCCCACCTCCGGTGACTTCTGCCTCTGTTCCAGGACAACCACCTATTTCCATGACCACATCAAGGTCTTTGCCACCTGCTCCCCTAACAGCTGGACTTCTAGAATCTTCCTACATACCTTACAGGTTCTCTTTCTTGGTGACGGCATGAGCCCTCACATCACCCTGCCTCTGCTTTCTTACCATTCCCGACTGAGCGAGGGAACTGGGTCTGAGCCCCCTCCCTTCTTAGGGAGCCCCCAGGCCTCAGATTCTGGTGGGAGTTTCAGAGGCTCCGTCCCCTCAAGGGCAGTGCCGGGCCAGCTCTACCAGAAATACCTGGAGAGAACCCCATCGCCCACCCAGACCTCCAGCCACCCTCCGAGCTGGGGGCCTGTCTTTGTTTTCTCAGGCTCGTGTCCCAGTGGCCTGCTGGGCGCAGCAGGTTCTGCTTGCCTTGGTCGAGCTGTTCTGGAAGCTTGGGCTGAAGACCACTCGAGGCCAGGCTGGGCAGCCTCACGGAGGCTCCTTGGAGGAGAGAAACACAGGCAGAAGAGAGGCCCGTGGCCTCAGAGACGAGAGCCCCTGCTCTTGTGTGTGTCTAGTTCCAGGCTCCCGTGGGCCAGGCCGTGCTCCCTGCCTGCTGTCTACTGTCTGTAATTAAAAACAAGGAAGGCAGAGCCTGCGTGGGCTGTGAGCGTGCACAGTAACGCGGACCCACAGCCAGGACCAGCCGTTAGCGCCAGGAGTCCTCCCGGGAATCCGTGCTTCCCAGGGTGCTCCCAAGGCCCACCCCAGCCTAGCTCTGCACAGAACGTCAGAAGCGTCCAGCACCACGCAGCCCTGCCCTGTGTGAAGGAGCGTCTGGGGAGCCGTTTGCTTCCACGAGGGAACCTGCCCTTGCAGACAAGGTGGGTCCTGTCGTGAGAGAATCCGGGCTGGGCCCTCTTGCCCAGCAGGTTTTCCCTGAGTCCTTAGTGGCTGAGGGAGAACCCGGAGATCACCCAGCATGAGGCCTCTCCACCTCCACATCCTTCAAAGAGAAACCAGAAGCCGTAGGACAGGATTCCTCACCTGGGAACCATCCTTGGAGAGGAGGCTGAAGCTCAGGGCTTAGCCAGTGCGCCTCCTGCCACCCCCCTCTCCCCGGGCCAAGGTCCCCACTGCAAGGCTTCCTCCTCAGTCCCTGAAAGATCCTTAGAAAGACACGAAAAGTGGCAACACGGCCATGCTTTAAAAAAGCTATTAAGTTTATTTATTTTGAGAGACAGAGAGAGAGAGAGAGAGAACGCGCACACCCGTGTTTAAGTGGGGGAAGGGGCAGAGAGAGGGAGAGGGAGAGCATCCCTGCTGGGGACCCTCAGCATCGCAGAGCCAGACGTGGCTCCAACCCACAAACCGTGAGGTCACGACCTGAGCCGGACGTTTAACCGACTGAGCCACAGGCACCCTTAAAAAGGTATTTTAACAGCTTTATTGAGATATAATTCACATACCACAAATCCGCCCTTTAAAGCATACAATTCAATGATTTTTACTTTATTCACAGGGTCATGCACCCATCATCATAACCTAATTTTTGACTATTTTGCCCCCCCAAAGAAACCCCTTAACTGTTGAGCAGTCTCTCCCTATACCCTTCCTCCCACAACACCCAGCAACCACCACCCTGCTTTCCTCCTCTATGGATTCGCCAATTCTGGACATTTCATGTAACTGGAAGCCAGTCACAATATGTGGAGTTTTGTGACTGGCTTCCCTCTCTTAGCATGAAGTTCCCAAGTTCACCCACGTCATAGCGCCCCTCAGTGCTTCCCTCCTTCCTTATAGCTGAGTAACGTTCCACCGGATGGATGGACCACATTTTCTTTGCATTTGCCTATTGGTGGCCTCTTGGGCTGTTTCCACCCCTTAGCTATTGTTAACGGTGCTGCCGTGAACATCTGTGTCACGTGTATGCTGTCACTTCTCTCGTGTCTATGTCCGGAGGTAGAACTAAGGCTATATGGCGACTTTATGTGTAGCTTTCCGTGGAGTTGCCAGAAGGTTCTCCATACTGGCTGGGCCATGTTACATCCCACCAGCAGTGTGTAAGAGCTCTAACTTTGCCACACCCTTGCCAACACTCTCATTGTCTGTCTTTTGATTCTAGCCATCATAGTGGGTGTGAGGTGGGATCTCATTGTGGTTTTGATGTGCATTCTCCTGATGAGGCTGGGCCCTGGGACACGGGGGTGACCCAGACAGACACAGCCCCGCCCCACAGAGCTCTGAGTCCAGAAGGGTACAGACACGTAACCAAAACAGGTACCTGCTAAAAAACAGGGTCCTGGGGGTCACCAGGAAGTGACCCACGAGCCGCAATCCAGACAGGCCTGAAGGGTGCCAGGAGAGAAATGGGTTATGAGACCTTCCTTCCAGGGCTTCAGTAAAATCAGAACAGGACGCAAGTGTTGGCGGTGTGCCAGGACTTGGTCACGTCCTTAGGGGTAAAGTTGACCGTAGAAATGGCGGAGATTTAAAGAGCTGGCTGTCTGGTGGGTGGGTGGTGATGGGCCCAGGACGGGGGTGCACAAGAGGCCACGTGCAGGCTGCAGCTAAGTCACCCAGGGTCTCCGTGATCTCACTAGAGAAGTGACCACATTGCATAAAAACGGAGGAAACCTAAAGGCAGAAGGCAGGACAATGGGTGCCAGGGGCCGGGGAGGGGCTGTGCAGGTGCGCGCTGGTGACACAACCCCTGCCCCTGCACCCTGCACATGGTTACGGGCTAAGATGGTAAATGTCAGGGGCGCCTGGGGGCTCAGTTGGTGAAGCGTCAGACTCGATTTCAGCTCAGGTCATCATCTCACGGGGTTTGTGGGTTTGGCCCCTCTTGGGGCTCTGTTGACAGAGGGGAGTCTGCTGGGGATTCTCTCTCTTCCCCTCCCCCGCTCGCACTCTCTCTCTCAAAGTAAAAAATTAAAAGATGGTAAATTTTATACTGTGTATACTTTGTCATAAGAGTAAAAAGACGATGCTCACTCTCTAGCTACCCTCTTCCGTCTCTGACGCAATGAAAACAAAGCAAACCAGTCCTGCGCAGGGGAAGCCGTCAAACTGGACGAGCTACCTTTTCCCTGCACAGGGTCTCCCCTCCCTCCCCCGGGGGTGGGGGCTGACTGCCGGGCTGGAGCGGCCACCTCCCCAAGCCCTCACCTCCCCGGGCCTCCTCCCAGGACCTGACGCCGGTGCCCAGGGTGCCCGGCGCGGACAGCCACGCCCTGTCCAGGGATTCCCTTCTGGGCCCTTTTCCAGCGTCCGGGGGTCAGGAGTACGAACATCCAGGCTCTTCCAGTATTTGCCTCCGAAGCCTGAGCATCTCTGCAGCCGCCGCCGCCGTCATCGCTACAGGGATCTGTGTGGGTGAGGTGCGGCCCGGCCCATCCGCCACAGCCACCTTCCCCCCCGCCCCCCCCCCCCCGTCCCACCTGGACCACCTGCCACCCCCCACCCACCTGGACCACCTGCCCCCAACCCCACGACCCACCTGGACCACCTGCCCCCACCCCGACCCACCTGGACCACCTGCCCCCCTCCCCCCCCACGACCCACCTGGACCACCTGCCCCCCTCCCCCCCACGACCCACCTGGACCACAGGGACGCCGACCCACCTGGACCACCCGGATCATCCGACATGGACGCGCGGAGCCCCAAAGCCCCGGGCGGGGACGCGCTGCGGGACGCGGTGAGTGGGGCCCCCCTCCCCTCTTCCGCGTCCCTCCTCACCCTCCTCACCGTCTGGGCGCCGCACCTCCTCCCGGACTGTGCGTCCCCCACCCCCCCATGGGGCGCAAACCCTTCGCGGGGGGGGGGGGGGGGCTCCCGCTTCCGGTTCGCCGGGAGGAGCTCCCGGAGCAGGAGCGCCAGGCTGCGGGTCAGGAAGCGACTTCAAACGCTAGTCTGTCTTCTTGAAAAGAATTTGTTAGACGTTATACATAGGGCTACATTTTCTTGACAAAAGTGAAACAGAAACACCAAACCCTCTGAAGGGAAACTGCTCCCGATAGAAGCCGCAGCACCTTCATACGCACGTGCGGGTTGCACACTGATACCCGTCTCTGTATTCTCATCTCCAAAATGGGGACAGAGACAGGTGCGGGGAGGCAATTATCCCTGGTTCCAGATTTCACTTGGTAAGCCACAAGGAGGCACTATGCAAATATGGCTTGCGGTCACCAACAATACCGATACTCGCCTATGGCCTGGTCAACAAATCCTGCCATCCCACCCCAGCTGGTAACTACCCCAGAGTGCAGGGGAGACGCGAGGCCCACGTGTGCTCTGGATGGCTGGTTCAGCTCTGCTTGGGAATTCTTTGGGGGACTCAAGGTTATTAAGGCATTCTCCTATACTTTCTCTTGGACATTTGATAGTTTCAGCGCTTACATTCAGGTGTATGATGATTTGGAGTTAATTTCGGGGTATGGTGTGACGCACCTCTGCTTAGTTAGTTAGTTATGTATTTGGCTCTCATTGTCCCAGCACTGTTTTCAGAAGATTTTCCTTCGCCTTTGAATAGAAAGCTCTGGACACCTTGTCCAAAATCTAACTAACTAACTAACTAACTATATATTTATATGGAGGTTCTATTCCGTGATGCTAAAATGCCCTACATCAAGAGTAAATATTATATTCAATTGTCTTATGGTTCATTTTTTTCAGGCAGAAAACCTATTTCAGGAACTTCAAGAACATTTTCAAGCTCTAACTGCAACTCTGAACCTCAGAAATATCCTTTCTATCTTATAACAAATACTATACAATGCTTTTGAACTGTAATATTATCAAGGAATATCTTTTGTCTGCTATTAGTGGATAATTGTTGACCTACGATGTCCTGGTGTTTACATTGTGCCTTTCCATGATACCCTGGTGTATTAACTACCACTCACAGGTAATTACTTCCTGCTTGGCCAGCCATACAGGGCATTTTGTATGAGAGCAATACGATACAAGGACGCAACGCACAATACTACCCAGTGGGGCTTTCTGAGCCTACAGACTACTAAATCCGAGTAGTCTGCTGAATAACATCTGTGCACTTCCACGGAATCAGAAACTTGCAAACATCACATGGAATGTCTTCAACCGAGGATACTATATATGGCTCCCTGACCTTTGTTTTGTTTGGTTTTGCAACTTCAGCAGCTGTTTTAAGACATGAATTCAAACAGAATTAGAGTAAAATGTTTGTTTCCAGTTTGAGCAAATCCAGATAAGCTGTAATATCGGTCCTAAGACTTAGAGCGCTAGAGCTCACTTTACTAATTGAATTCATTCCATAGAAATTGTTTAAAAAAAGGGGCGCCTGGGTGGCTCAGTCGGTTCAGCATCCGCTTGCGGCTCAGGTCATGATCTCACGTCTGTAGGTTCAAGCCCCCTGTGGGGCTCTGTGCTGACACGTCAGAGCCTGGAGCCTGCCTCGGATTCAGTATCTCCCTCTCTCTCTCTCAAAAATAAACATTTAAAAAAATTAAAAAAGAAAAAAGAACCGAGCTTACAATTCAAAGGTTAAAGACACGCTCCAAAAAACCTCAGGGGAATAGTTAATTTGCACTGACCTTAAGGTATTAGTACGCGTAGTCTTTGAATCCCTCGTTTTAAGTGTTGCACTGCCGGGGCATTTTATCAATAGGCTCGATGAGTAGCTGCAATCTGAAGGATCTCTCAGGACTTTCTGGCTGGTGCTCTGTACCCTGTGTAAAATTCTCCTTAACATCGTACTGGAAGAAATGGGAAATCGCATCGAAGATTTACAGAAGAATGTGAATGACTTAATGGTGCAAGCTGGGATTGAAAATTCTATTAAAGAACAAATGGTAAGGCCATTATTAGGAAACTAAATATGTTTGTCTTTTGCATATCTTTTGATTGCTTTCATCTTGAAAAATACAATCCCATATTTGTTCACTGTGGGGATTATTGCCTCTGTACTACGTGGAAAATCTTCAGGAATAATAAGACATTTACAAATGCTCTTTTCTAAATAGACTAAGAGAAACACTCCTTGTCATAGTTCCTTAAAAAGTGTACAGTTTATTTATTTAAAAAAATTTTTTTAATGTTTATCTATTCTTGAGAGATAGAGACAGAGCACAAGCAGGGGAGGGGCAAAGAAAGACACAGAACCTGAAGCAGGCTCCAGGCTCGGAGCCATCAGCACAGAGCCCAACGCAGGGCTCGAACCCACAGACTGCAAGATCATGACCTGAGCCGAAGTCGGACACCCAACTGACTGAGTCACCCAGGCGCCCCAAAAAGTGTAGTTTAAATGACAAGCTCTACTATTTAAAAAATGGATGTTATTAAAGTGCTTTTCACAACCACCCCTCAAATTAGTCTTCTATCAAAACACAAATCATGATGAATTGGAGACTGGGGATTATAAGGTAGTTTCTGTTTCAGACAATATATTTATATAACCATTTGAAGAAGACATATGGGCATTAAGCCCTCAACCCGTTTCTCAGTGGTTCAAGAGCCGTCCATCCTGGCTCCCACAATGCAAACCTTTCCGGTGGGATGTTGCATTTAATCTTGAAGATGCAAGTAAATGCTTGGCTTCAGGTCTCAGACTGGATCTGTGTTCATGTGCTATATGTGGAGGTTCACAACTTCATCAAGATACTTATGTCTGTTTTATTCTGATAGATAAGAATAATAGATTATTCTCATCGAACGATTAGGTGTCTTTGTTTCCCTTGTCTTACTGTCTCTTTTATAATTATCCTAAGTCAGCTGGCAAATTATCCCCACTTAATCCTGCTAAATCAGGGCCAGTTCACCTATCAGCGACTTACAAATACCTACATCTGGTATCCTGGTAACAAAGGTAATCGTAACCTGCGTCCTGCTGCCACCATAAAACGCTGCAGAGGACGCTCTGTCTCTGAGGTGGAAGGCATAGCTTCAATCAGGCTCCCTCGACGGGGCCCACCAGTCCTGAGGCGGGGCGAGCAAGCCCTCCCCCGCCCCCCTGCAGGACTGACTGAGTGAGAAGAGGAGAGCCTCAGGGCAGGAAGCCCTGTGCCCAGAAGAGATCCGGCACACTGCAGGCACGGGATGGCAGCCAGGTAACCAGGTCCCTAACCTCCATCACTCAGATCTAGCTGCTGTTTTCAATTTGGTCGAAAACACTAAATATTAGGCACCAAGTTAAATGATCAAGTAGGTGTGGAAACCTCACTACGTGATGTGCACGAGCCTGAGAGAAGGTCAGATCTCCAAGTGTGTTTAAAAGTGGTACTGCCGGGGCGCCTGGGTGGCTCAGTCGGTTAAGCAGCCGACTTCGGCTCAGGTCATGATCTCACGGTCCGTGAGTTCGAGCCCCGCGTCGGGCTCTGTGCTGACAGCTCAGAGCCTGGAGCCTGCTTCAGATTCTGTGTCTCCCTCTCTCTGACCCTCCCCCGTTCATGCTCTGTCTCTCTCTGTCTCAAAAATAAATAAACGTTAAAAAAATTTTTTTTAAATAAAAAAATAAATAAATAAAAGTGGTACTGCCTTCTAAATGAAAAGACCTAAACAAACTGAGATGTTTGCACAAATCTGTACTTGTTGGTTGTGCTTGGTCGCACTAGGTCAGGGTTAACACAGGGCTGGCTTGTGCTGTGAATCTCAGGGGATTGTGCACACCCCTCAAACCTGTGTTCCAGTTGTGGGGAACCCAAGATGTTAAAAACTGCTGTTCTATATTCCGATAGATCTGGTACTTTGTCAGTCTCCCATTAAATGACGTTGTAACACCTTTCCGGCAATTACTTAGGCACAGATAGGCAGTGAGTGTGTGGGTGGAGGGAGCAGGGCGCTTCCCTCTGGGGTACTGTGTGCTCAGTCACCGCGGTGGAATACTGATGCGGGAGTCACATTTCGGTAAGAGAACGCGCAGTTTATTCACCTGCAGTTGTGAATCCACACTGACTCCATCTGTCAAACATGAAAAATTTGTGGTTTTCTATACACTCAATTTTTCCTATCCACAAAATGTGTTTTAATTAAGGGAACTTGGGGCACCTGGGTGGCTCAGTCAGTTGAGCCCCTGACTTCGGCTCAGGTCGTGATCTCACAGTTTGTTAGTTTGAGCCCCATGCGGGTCTCTGTGCTGACAGCTCAGAGCCTGGAGCCTGCTTCGGATTCTGTGTCTCCCTCCCTCCCTGCCTCTCCCCTACTTGTGCTCTCTCTGTCTCTCTCTCTGTTTCTCTCTCTCAAAAATAAATAAACATTAAAAATTTTTTTTAAAAATTACAGGAAATTAAGGTATTTTATTGACAGCTTTGGATTCCAGGTTATTTAACTGTGCATTAATTGGTATATAAATCAACCATTACCTCTTTCAAATTTTTTCTTACAGACCTGAAGACTTGAAAATATGATAAAGTCAAAGTCGTACTTTTTGAATGACAATTTGCATAGTATGTGTTCTGGTTTTTACTATTTAATTTAAAAATTCATTTTAATGAAGTGAAAGATTAAAAGAACAATGCAATAAGAACATAGTTTAGAAGGCGATTAACCACTTGACCAAGATGGTTCTAAAATGGCAGAACATCTTTCAACGCATACCTAGTATTTACAAGTCAGGGGAGGAAAGCATAAGCTATATCAGGTCAGCTTTTTTTCCTGAATTGTGTTCTAGATAGATCTTTTTAAAAAAAAATCACAAGCTGTTTTGTGATTGAGATTTCTTTTTCAATACCTGCATTCCAACTCAGCTTTTCCAGTCATATGGTTCTCTGTCTAGTCCAAACACATTCTGATAGCAGTGTTCTCCAAACCAAACAAAACCCAGGAAAACAGCCCGCCTCGTCCCAGGTCACCCTTGCCCACTCTGCTCCTAAGGAGGTGGTTACCAAGAAGAAGCACAAAGATCACAGTTCAGCTTATTTTGTAGGTTATATAGAGACGTTTTCAAATAATTATCCAATTTCCCTCTCTGAGCCAAAGTAAAGCAGAACAGGGTCGGTAATAGGCTCTCATTGTAAAAATAACATGATTCCTGCATATGAGATAAATTTTATTCTTCATACAAAAGTCAAAACCACCCATAATTCTACAATTTAAATTGAATTAGCCACTGTAAACATTTTTCTGTACATACAATTCTATATATGTTTGATGATGTTGTTTATAATCTCATATCCTGTTCTCTTCATATCATAAACGTTTTTCCATCTGAAAATTTCACACACTTCTCATATTTTTTTTTATGGCTGACTACTATTCTATCATATGGATGTAATAATTTAACCATTTCCTTGACTGTTCCTTGGACATTGACTGATATTTCCCACCATCTTGCTACTATAAATAATGCTGTAAGGAACACTGTTACCATGAATTCTCTGCATGTTTCATTAGGGTCAAAAGTGTGACTGAAGACCGAGTACATTAGTCGAATGCATTTAAGAAATGAAGCATCATTTTATACTCCCAACAGTGGTGTATGTCTTTCCTTTTTTAATCCAAGTTTTAAAATGGCATCGTTTAAATTCAGTATTCTGGGGCGCCTGGGTGGCTGCCGGTTAAGCGTCCGACTTCAGCTCAGGTCATGGTCTCACGGTTCGTGGGTTTGAGCCCCACGTTGGGCTCTGTGCTGACAGCTCAGAGCCTGGAGCCCGTTTCAGATTCTCTGCCTCCTTCTCTCTCTGCCCCTCCCCACTCGCGCTCTGTCTCCCTCTGTCTCAAAAATAAATAAACATTTAAAAAAAATTTTTAATTGAGTATTCTTGGGGACTTAAAATCATGATAGTTCTATTGGATTAGGTGAAAAATCTCAAAGCATTTTAGCTGCTATTATAATTTTAGCAGAAACTAGATATTTGAATTGAAGTAAACCAAACAGATTTGAGTCCTCATTAATAACATAGATCACAATTCAAAATCCAGGATTTTCAAGAGATTAAAGTAGGTAGAAAAGAAAACTTCTATTAGTTATTCACTAAATAAAAACACTAGGGGCACCTGACTGGCTCAGTTGGTAAAGCGTGTGACTCTTGACCTCGAGGTTGTGAGTTCAAGCTCTACATGGGGCATGGAGCCTACTTAAAAAATAAAATAAAAACAGTAACACTGTCCAAAAAGTACTAACTTCTTTGTGGATCCTCTTGGACAGTCTGACATTAAACATCTTGATGATTCATTCAAACCTTTAGAGAGATTATTTGACATTTTAGAATATCATACCTGTTTCAACATGTTCCTAACATTTTTATAAAGGATTGCTATTCTCCAGCACCCTGTTGCATAGATTTAAAAGAAACCAAATGCTTCCATAAGGAAAAAGGGGGACGTAGCACATGGGTTTACACGTGCTTAACCATGCTTATTCCAATCTAAACTTGACTGATATGGAACTTCAGTAGCAACCAGTTTATTCATAGAATACTTAAGTGAAATGTTGCGAATTCAGTATCAAATGCTATATTCATATACTTGCAATTTAAAACTCATTTCACACAAAATTTTTGAACTTATGAGAACACCAAGCTTAATAGCAAAGGGCTAACTTTGTAAGGCAGCATTTCCAGATGCAATTGCCTGAAGGTTTAATTCTCACATTTAATTTCCTTTTTGTTTTTTAAAGTTTATTTATTTATTTTTGAGAGCGAGAAAGCACAAGTGGGGGAGGGGCAGAGAGGGAGGAAGAGAGACAATCCCAAGCAGGCTCTCTGCTGTCAGCACTGAGGTGGGTTCAGGGCTCAAACACACAAACCATGTGATCATGACCTGAACCAAAGTCAGAAGCCGAACTCACCGAGCCACCCAGGCGCCCCTAATTTCCTTTCTTGACAACTATGGTCTCTTGCCTGACCTATCACCATAGACTTTTTTAAAATATATTTTTAAAATATTTATTTTTGAGAGATAGAGCAGAGTCGGGGAGGGGCAGAGAGAGGGAAACACATAATCCGAAGCAGGCTCCAGGCTCTGAGCTGTCAGCACAGAGCCGGATGCGGGGCCTGACCCCACGAACTGTGAGATCACGACCTGAGCTGAAGTTGGACGCTTAGCCGACTGAGCTACCCAGGTGCCCCTAAATATTTTTTAAAATGTTTATATTTGAGAGAGAGCACAGAAGGGGGGGAGAGAGGGGCGCCTGGGTGGCGCAGTCGGTTGGGCGGCCGACTTCGGCTCAGGTCATGATCTCACGGTCCGTGGGTTCGAGCCCCGCGTCGGGCTCTGTGCTGACAGCTCAGAGCCTGGAGCCTGTTTCAGATTCTGTGTCTCCCTCTCGCTGACCCTCCCCTGTTCATGCTCTGTCTCTCTCTGTCTCAAAAATAAATAAAACGTTAAAAAAAGTTTAAAAAAAAAAAAAAAGAAGAAGGGGGGAGAGAGAGGGACTCAGAGGATCTGAAAAAGGCTGTGTCTCTCTCAAAAATAAACAAACATTAAAAAATTTAAAAAAAAAAGAAAAGAAAAGAAACCTGGTGAGGCCACGAACACATCCTATATTTTAACTGAGCAGCTTGAGAAACGACATTTAGGGTGCAGATTTTAGAAATATCAGTGGTGTGGTTTTAGAGTAGTTGTAGCTTTGATTTTGTCAGTGCTCTGAGCAACTCCTCTCTCCTCTGCATAGGATCAGAAGTTAGAAAAAGGCAGTCTAGGGACCCACACGTAACAATCTACTGCAAACACACGAGGTTGCTGGTTGTTTTCACGTTTCGGATCTTTGTTTTGAATGTCTGAGGACTGTATGTAAATGACATCATACCATAGTATCCTGCGCCCAGCTTCTCCAGTCAGTAGTTTCAAATTCATCTATGTTGATGTATGTAGCTCTGCTTGAGTCACTAACTGCTGTGTAATGGCCTTCTGAATTGTTTTGCACTGGACTAATACTGTTTCCGAATTATACTGCAATAAACACTCTTGCGTATCTCCTCTGTGTCAGTTTCCCTGGGGTACTTGATTACTTACTGGGTCCCTGAATATATTCGGTACCTTCTAGGCTTGTTGCCTCTGTGTCAGCTGCCACGACTAATTCCTGGACTTTGCACAAAAACCATCCTGGGGAGGATGGGAAACAGAAATCATTCAGATTCAGAGAACCAAGGGTACTGGTATACTTTCTGCACTAGCTAATTTCAACTTGAATAAAACAACCTGGTGCAGTGATGAGGCACGTTTCGGTAGCCATGCAGATCTAGGTTTGAATTCATGCCCTGTGTAAGGAGTTGTAACTTCGGGCAACCTAAGCTTTAATTTCCTTCTCTACAAACTATCCACCTCGCAGGTGGTTTGCAAATGGTTTGCAAATCACTTAGCTCTGGGCAAGGTAAACAGTAGGTACATAATGATAAGATATAAACTTGGAATGAAGAGACCAAACTATTATAAATTCAACTATATTGCAGTCACAAAGCACTTCCAGTGAAAAAGATAGTTATTAAAGTCAAATGTGAATGAACTTATTACAACTTATAAATACAAGTTTACAGCAAGTACAGAGTAAGTTTACAAATGTGGAGTGTAATTTTTTTGCTTATTTTTTTGTTAATAGCAATAAAGCTTTATCAATAAGATATAATTCACGTTATGCAATTCACCCAGTCAACACACACACTTCATTGGTTTTGGTATATTCACAGATGTGTACAACCATCACAGTTTTAGAACGCTTTCATCATCTCAAGAAGAAACCCCATTCCCATTAGCTACCACCGCACCCCTTCCCCTCCTCCTAGTCTCAAGCAACCACTAATCTACTTTCTGTCCCTACGCCTAGTCTGGATATTTCCTATGAATGGAATCACACGATACGTAGCATCTAGTCTCTTTCCCTTACCCTGATGTTTTCAGGGTTCACCATGTTGTAGCCCACGTCAGTAGTTACTTGTGACCAACTAATACTCCATTGTATGGCTGTGCCATATTTTGTCTATCCATTCTTCACTTGATGGCCACACAAGTTGTTTCCCCATTTTGGTGATCATGAGTAACGCTGCCACCAATGTTCTGTCCAAGGTCCTGTGTGGACACACGTGTTCATTCTCTTGGGCATATAGGCAAGACTGATATTTCTGGGTCAAATGGTAATTCCCGATTTTATTGGGGAACTGTCAAACTGGTTTCCAAAGTGGCTGCAGCGTTCCACCTCTCCACCAGCAGTGCACGAGGGCTCCAACGCCTCCATGTCCTTGACCTTGAATCTACTCGTCCTTGACCACACATGTAGTAATCTGACCCTTTGAATCTACTCACAGCCATCCTAGTGGGCGTGAAGTGGCATCTCCTGGCTTTGATTTGCATTTCCTTGATGAGTAATGACAGCGAGCTCTTCCTAGGATTGTTGGCTGTTCTATCTTGGATACGCGTCCAAAGTAGAATACGGTCTATTATGTCAGGTACTTGGGGTCGTGCTGATGTTCCCACTAGCCCCTCGTTTGATATGGGATCATACAACCTATTCTGCAAATGGGCAAGTTTAGGCTGGAGGAATGAAGCTGAGGATTTGCATTTGAGTTTGAAATCCATTTAAAGCACACCTCCTTTGTACTTGTGTTCCAACCACAGTCAATCTGGTCACAGCAGTGAGGGCCCAGCAGGCACCATCCAAAGACACTATTCCAAGACATGGGACAGCAGACACTACCACCCCCACACTCCAGAGACAACGGAGCTCCAGGAGGCCACTTGCCACAGTAAGCGGCAGAGCCTGGCGGTGAAACCAGACAGGGCTGCAGGGTGTGGCCCCGGCTCCCCGCAAGATGTTCCTGGGAAGATCCTAACCACCCACCCATCAACATGCTGCTGGGGTGAGAGACACTCAACACTGTGATAAGGAAACCAGCTGTATGTACTGAAGAGCTGTGGTTTCTACAGAAAATACAGCCTGCTTAAGTTCGTTAGATACGATGTTTGGAGGAATAAGAAACGACTTCTTGGGGCGCCTGGGTGGCTCAGTCGGTTGAGCGTCCGACTTCGGCTCAGGTCATGATCTCACGATCCACGGGTTCAAGCCCCGCGTCGGGCTCTGTGCTGACAGCTCAGAGCCTGGAGCCCGTTTCAGATTCTGTGTCTCCCTCTCTCTCTGCCCCTCCCCTGTTCATGCTCTGTCTCTCTCTGTCTCAAAAATAAATACAAACGTTAAAAAAAAAATTAAAAAAAAAAAGAAACGACTTCTTACTCTTTATGTTTAAAAGGAAAATAAGACTCATTATTTTATTGCACTGTTTTTATAGCCAGAAGACTAAAAAATACTTTTTCCCCCAAGTGTATATTCTTTCTGAACTCAAGCCTTTGGACTCTGTTGTGGGTTGAATTGTGATCCCCATAAATTCCTATGAGTTCTACCCCCAGTACAATGTGCCCTTAGTTGGAGATGGGGTCATCACAGGTATAATTAGTTAAGATGAGGTCATGCTGGGGAAGGGTGGCCCTCATCCAATGACCAGTGTCCCTGTAAGAAGGGGAAATCTGGACACAGACCCGCACACAGGAAGGAGGCCCCGTGAAGATCTGGGTGAAGCGTCAAGCCAAAGATTGCCAGAAACTAGCAGAATCTGGGGGAGGGGCAGGGAACAGATTCTCCATCACAGCCCCAAAGACCCCAGCCCGAGCACACCTGGATCTGGAGTCCTAGCCGGCAGGATGTGCGAGCCCCCTCGCTTCCGTTGTCACCCCGTCTGCGTACTTTGTTACGGCAGGTCTCAGAGACGCCCACGGCCAGGCGTATAAAACACGGCGGCCCCATAGGACATGGGCCCGAATTCCACTCCCAATGGTAAAGATTACGATTAATTTCTGACTACCAAGATCAGTGATCTGTATGTCAAGTTTCTCAAGAAATAAGCAATCATGGCTTTCCATCACTGCGTATTTTATTTACCTCAGCTAGGTATTTACAGATATTTGCTAATATAAAAATACAATGGCCCGGCGGCCGGAAAGTTGAGGCCATGCAACCCTTACTTCTTCGTGTCCAAATGCTCTAAGGCTTTAAATAGTTCAAGGTATTTCCACATGAAAAGGACTCCACAACATTTATATGCACAGAGAATGGGCTGAGAGCTCAGTATCTGTATTTTGTGGAGTAGTCCTTTGGAGACACCACCAGGCCCCGACCCTTCCGGGCGCCTCGGTACACGGTCTCGATTATGTCTATCATTTCCTGCTTGTCTTCCATGGCCCAGTTGATCTTGTTGTTGTTCCCAGTACCCAGGTCAATCATGATGTGCTTGTTCCTGCAAAGAGGAAGACAGGGGGGTCAATGCTCACAAGAATCCTTCTAAAAAAGAGTTCCATGAAGAAGGCTTTTCTGTTTTGCACCTTTACAAACTCTCGTTAAACATCATTTAAGAGAAGAACACACAGTCAAGAGGATCCACCATGATTCAGGAGAAGATGAAAACAACCTAAATGCTACTTAAAAACACACAGCTTGCGTGGGGAGCAAGCTCTTTCTGCACTCTTCTCTGTCTCCTTAGGACAAATACCCTACAGGGTAGTCGAAAGCTCAAAGGACACAGTTTTTGTCACTTGGACCCAGAGGGTTGTACTAATTTACTCAGGAAACACAATGGATGAGTTTTCACGGTGCTCTTGTGAGCACCTAGTGTACATTTCATTAAAAATCCTACTAACTGTGAAATTAATAATGTTTTGGATTTTTATGATTAGAGACATAGACAATTCTTTACAAATGTATTTCTTAAGAGGCTACTTTTAACAATGATTTATATGTGCACTTTATAGAAGATATTAACCCTGGTTGTCCCTGATGCACTAATTTTTCCAGGTTTGCTGAAGACTGATTAGTTTTAATTACTTTAACTCCTCACTTCCCTAAGAATGAAGTGCTCCATCCACCCTGCAGTCTTTGGTCTGGCCACCTTTTAACCGGAGTGAGCCTCCAAAAGGCAAATCCGATGTTCCTTTTCTGCCACAAAATTTCACTTCTAGGATAACATTCCACATCCTCACTCTGGCCCGGGAATCTGGGGGGTCTGGACCCTGCCCCTCCCCCTCCCTGGCAGGGGGGATCTGGGTGTCTGGACCCTTCCCTCCCGCCCCCTCCCCCAGCAGTCTCCCACCATCGCCCGCCAGCCACTCCGTGTCCTCTCAGGCTCCCAAACACAGCATGAAGCTCATGCCGTGTGCCCGCCCCCCAGAAGGCTGGAGCTCATCCCAAACCTATCCCAGCTGCCACTTAGCTCCCGCCACCCTGACTCAGTGTTTGTGTGCCTATAAATACCCGCCCTCTGGCACCTGTTTCCCTCTGCTAATTTACTCAGCTGTTCCCAACCTACGAAGTTCCCTGATGGCAGGATCCGCGTCCCAGCACTAGACCACAAAACCTGGCAGGACTCAATATATATACATTTAGTGAAAACATTAACTGAAGTGCCACCACGCCTCGTCTTAGAACTCTGGGTGGCAGAAAGAGACGTTCCGTCTCTCTCTGGTGCAGCCTCTGTCCTAAAACACCCATGTGCACAGACGGCGGGGGGCTTCTTTTTTTCAGCCTCACTCCCACCTGAAGGGCTAGGGGAGAATTTTGAAGAGCACGACAGAAAAGGCCTAGACTGCCTCCAAGAGCCCGTGAGAAGAAACACGGACTTGGAGAGCACAGCCGGTGCCGGCTCCAAAGGAAGGGAGGACCTCGCGTTGCTGGGGGTGGAGGAAAGGGACCCTGTTACTTGGCAGGACATCGCGATGGCATCCTGCGGTTCTGTGGGAAGGACTTGTAATGACTGATGCCCTTGGATATTCAACTGAAGGAAAGCAAGCAAAGTCTTGAAGGTGCTGTCTGGTTTCTCCCTGGTGCTCACAGCAAAACGAGAGAGACAACCTAGTGTGAGAACTGCGAACAAAGACTCAATTCTCAGCCTCTCCAGATGGCAGAAGGTGCTGAAATCCAGCAACGGCTGCAGAATGGGGGGTACAGGGATAAGGAAGCCACACGACCTACTGCTGAAGCCCAGGAAAGCCCTAAAGGCCAAAACGTTCAGTCACAAGAGAGGGAGGTGTGCCTCACGGATCTTCCCCGATGCCCAGGCCAGGGACTCGGCTGCAAGGGACAGAGGGTACAGTGAAAGGAGATGACAGAACCCAATGTGCTGCTGGCTGAAGGAGGCTGGAAAATGGCCCAGCTGCGAATGCCTTTCATGAAAAAGGGAGGAAAATCCAGGCAAGCACCCTCCCAGGGCTGGGGCGTCGGCCCCCTTCCTCCTCACGTCCCCTTGGGAAACCAGACCTGTTTCCTATGCTGTCCCACACCGTGTGCTGGGAGAGCTGGGGCCACAGACAAGTGGTGTCCAGGAGCCTAAGAAGCCTTGTCCATACCTGATTTTGCATATGAGAAGGATGTGAGTTTTCGGAGCCAGAGGGCAGACTGGTAGGCAAAATCCTACACTAAACCCTGTGAATTTCCTGCCCGATTCCCTGGGACTGTGATATGATGGGGCATAAAGACTGACAGATGTCCCAAAAGTTTCTGATCAATCGACTTTAAAATAAGGAGATAATCCTGGATTATCTGGATGAGTCTATTCCAATCACAGCCCTTAAAAGCAGAACAGGAAATCTCAGAGACTGTGCAGACTTCAAAGGCGGAAGGGCCTCCAGGAGCAGGGAGGGGTCCCAGCGTAGAGCCGGCAAGGAGTCAGAGACCCCGGACCCGTGAGCACCAGGAACTGCATTCAGCCAACAACCCAAGTGAACCAAGTGGCTTCTTCCCAGGCTGACGGTCCAGGTAAGGGCCCAGCCCGATTCTGACTTGGTGAGACCCTGAGCGGGAACCCACTGAGCCTGCCCGAACTTTGACACAGCACTGAGCTCATAAGTGGTGCTGTGTTAGCTACTCAACTTGTGCTCATTTGTTACACAGAATATAAAGCTAATCCACACCCTATACAATCCACCCAAACATTCCTTGCCAGCCAGGGAGCTCTACTTTCAGAGTATGGTCTAAGGCTTAACACTGCTATTTACCAACTTCTGTATTAACAATAAACGGTAAGAAATTTTGACCAAACATCAAATGGTGATTCCTTTGTAAATTAAATCTCCACGACAGAACTTTTTTAAAATTCACGACGTTACTTGACTTTACTACCTAAATACCATCAAATATAAAGATCTCCTGATTACATCAAACTTCCAGACCAACAATATTCAACTGAAATGACAAGTTTAAGAGAACATACCTGAAGAAAAACATGACGGTGCATGGATCGTATAACTCATACATTTTGTTGAAGTCAGGCACTTCTGTAATATCCACAAGATAGATAACTGCAAAATTTTTCACCTAGGAGAGATTGAAACAACCCTGTACAGTAACACACCATTTTTTTATTCTACAAAAGCACGTTAAAAACAAACACAAGAATTTGTATATAAGTGGACAATTTTCAAACCAAGTCCCCAACATTCTTTCCCAGCAGAGCTAATACACAGGGAGATGATTCAGCACGTTCGGGCTCCTGACAACTGGCTGCTTACGCCTCGCTTTACCATTTTCACAACAGCAAGTTATGAGAGTCCCACCGAAAATGTCCACAGGTACGTCATTCATGCTGATCCAGTAATAACCTATCTCAAACTTTTCCAGATTTGTACTTCTACAAATACTTAATTGCACACAGGAAACCACTATTTTAAAACCCTCTTCTAGAATCTGCTGCACACCTGCCTTTTTGATCCAGGGGTGCACACATGCAGATACTAAGACTACTACTCCAAATAATACTATACACAACAAATTTTCTTTCATTTTTTTCTCTAATTGCAGATTCATCATAGCAGATTTAGAAAACTCAGAAAACTGTAAATAAGACAGAATCACCTCCAGTCCCAACCACCAGAATTGCTACAAATGTATTTTTTTTTAATGTTTATTATTGAGAGAGAGTGTGTGTGTGCAAGTGGGGGACCGGCAGAGAGAGGCAGACAGAAATCTGAAGCAGGCTCCAGGCTCTGAGCTGTCACCACAAAGCCCAATGTGGGGTGTGAACCCACGAACCATGCGATTATGACCTGAGTTAAGTCAGACACTCAACGCACTGAGCCACCCAGGCACCCTGCTACAAATATATTTTTGGTAAACTCTTTCCCATTTTTTCTGGCATACACACACACATATTAATCTGTTTATACTGCTTTAACAAAATATGATCATTCCATGCCACAGTACTTTATATCCTGCTTTAATTATGAGCATTCTCTTATACAAATTACATACTTTCCCAAAGCACAATTTTCAGGGCTACATAATACTTCATCAAACAGCTATGTCATTAGTTTATCATTCCTCCATTATTTTCTGATTTTTCCTGAAAATAAATAATTCAAATTTTTCATTAGTACCAATTATTCACCTGTGAACATTCTTACCTTTAAATCTATGTACATATTTCATTATTTCCAAAGAACAAACTCCCAAAATAGAATCTCTCCGACAAAATACATGACATTTTAATGGCCCCTATAGGGGCGCCTGGGTGGCTCAGTTGGTTGAGGGTCCGACTCTTGCTTTCAGCTCAGGTCATGAGCTCATGGTTCATGTGTTTAGGGTGACAGTGTGGAGCCTGCTTAGGATTCATTCTCTCTCTCTCTCTCTCTCTCTCTCTCTCTCTCCCTCTCTCTCTCAAAATAAACAGTGCAAGACGGCGCAGGGCTGAGGTCTGACCAACAGAAGGCATTAAATATGGACATGTCCCACAACTGGCTGCGAAAGGAGGGAAGTTACTGAGGGACCCAGGCATGGAACTGGGGCCCCTCCTGGCCACCCCCCATTTCCCTCTTTCCTGGTGACAGAAGACAAGGCAGCTGTGGAATCGAGTGTGCCACACACCGCGTGTCCAGATGGCCTCTGTGGCAAGTGTTCTTTTCATACTGCCGCGGCCCTCAGACAGCAGGGCTGGAGTATAGCACACGCCTCTGCAGAGCTTTCCGGCAAAAGGGACCCTGTGCATCCGTAGGTGCTGCCTACCCCTACGTTTCACTTCATCATTATTCCGTTATTACTTTCCATGTAATACAACAGAGCTATCACAACTTACACTGACAGATGTTAACCTTATAGTAAAACCAAACAAACACGTCCACTTGTCCCCTAAAGCGTAAACTGCCAATGCAGTGAAAGCCCAAGATGCCATTCGGATTCAATGTGAATTATTTAGCCAGTTGGCTCCAGTTCCTAGAACCTCCACATCTCCCAAGTTAAAGCAGAAACTGACACAAGAAACCACGTCCTCTTAAAGTGATCAAAATATACCACCTGTTTCATACATGAAGATATTCAATTACCCAAACTCAACGATACAATCTTCACTATAAACGTTGGTTTTTACAGCGAGACTTTGAGAGCAGGCCCTACTTCCCTTTGCCTTCAATGAGGAGGAAGAAAACGGTAGCTCGTTCAGAAGTAAAACAACTAACGACAGCACAGTACTTAATTCTTTTCTTCCCCTCTATGTAAAGTACACTATGGTTCTCCAGATAAATCTAAGGCTTTCCGAGGCTAGGAACCACGTCTGTTCTCTTTACTGATGTGTCCTCAGAGCCAAGCAGTACCTGACTCATACACGGGACCAGTAAATGCTTATCGAGTGAATTTGAACAATAAGCTTGCATTCTGAAATACAAGAAACACATTAATGTCACTAAAAATGTGTTTTTGGACAGTGTGAGCTTAATCACGTAACGCTGAGTTCAAACAGACCTGCCCGCAGGGTTGGTGGGGTGCCACTTCGGTCTGACGGGAGGCTCTCAAGCTCCTGCAGCTCAAACACCTGCAGAAAGCAAGGGGCTGCTCACCCATCTGGGCGGCCAGATGAGAACCGCACACGGCACCAAGGGGCCTTCCTAGAAACCTGTACAACCTACCCAGTCTTCCCCCTGGAAAAGCTACCATTTATCCAAGCTGCTTCTAATGCGGGTTACATGAATTGTCGTGATGCTTTCCACATGGTCTGAACGTTTCACCCCCACTGACGAACCCACAGTTAACTAAAACTCTGTGTATGTTTTATAAAAGTGAAATGAAGCTAGGAGTCTACTGTATTTTCTCCATTTAAAAAAACGTTCCGGGGCGCCTGGGTGGCTCAGTCGGTTAAGCGTCCGACTTCAGCTCAGGTCACGATCTCACGGTCCGTGGGTTCGAGCCCTGTGTCGGGCTCTGGGCTGATGGCTCAGAGCCCGGAGCCTGCTTCCAATTCTGTGTCTCCCTCTCTCTCTGCCCCTCCCCCGTTCATGCTCTCTGTCTCAAAAATAAATAAAACGTTAAAAAAAAATTTTTTAAAAATGTTCATTTTGGGGTACCTGGGTGCTTCAGCAGGTTAAGTGTCCGACTTTGGCTGAGGTGGTGGTCTTGGGGTTTGTGGGTTGGAGACCCGCGGCGGGCCCTACGCTCTCAGCACTGAGCCTGCTTCAGATCCTCTGTCTCCCTCTCTCTCTGCTCCTTCCTCACTCCCACTCTCTCAAAAATAAAATACACATAAACAAATAATGTTCATTTTGAAAATATAGAAATGGAATGGAAAAACCACTACTGGGGCACCTGGGTGGCTCAGTCGGTTGGGCGTCCGACTTTGGCTCAGGTCATGATCTCACGGTTCGTGGGTTTGAGCCCCGCGTCGGGCTCTGTGCTGACAGCTCGGAGCCTGGAGCCCGCTTTGGATTCTGTGTCTCCCTCTCTCTTTCTGCCCCTCCCCTGCCCACACCCTGTCTCTCTCCCTCTCAAAAATAAACATTAAAAAAAAAAAAAAGAAAAAAGAAAGAAAACCACTACTATGTGTCCAGCCCCGTATTTTTAAGCAAACTCTACCCCAAATGTGGGCCTTGAACTCATAACCCTGAGATCAACAGTTGCATTCTCTTCGGACTGAGCCAGCCAGATGCCCTTAAGTTATACAACTTGTTTAAAAAACACTGGGCTGGAGCACATGGCTGGCTCAGTCAGAACAGCGTGCAACTCTTAATCTTGAGGGTGGGAGTTCAGGCCCATGTGGGGTATACAGGCTACCTAAAAGGAAAAAAAACCCAAAACTTAAAAATATAGGACAGTCAAATAAAATCAATAGTATGGGTGTCTTAAAGCAAAAAGTGTTTCCCTTTCCCCAGACCCACAAGCTCACTTGTGAGGAAATCATATACATTCTGTTTTCTCCAGCTGACATCATTAACTGATGCCCATGTCATCGAAGAAGCTGTTAGAAGATAACTTCTAACAGCCAAATAACATTCCATCCCGTGAACAGGACATTCCCAGTTTAAATCCCAACCGTCTGTTTCTGAGCCTGGACAAACTACGTGCCAGCACCTACCCCTGGGAGCCATCGTGAGGACCACAGGACAGGTCTGTTTCCCACCTGGCAACAGGATGCGTCTAAGGGTTCAAACGCTAGAGCTCACGGTCATCACCATGTTCTCCTATCATGAGACACTGCTGTTGTTTCCAGTTATGACAGAAGTTATAGCAAAGGTCTTGTGGAGCATAAAACTTCGTCTATTGAAGACGCGGGGTTACTAGGCATAAGGTATGACTATTCTCAAGGCTTTTTATACGATGCCAAACTGCCTCCTGAAAGGAGATCCGTTCTACAGGTACCTCAATATTAACTTTCACCTTTTTAGCTCTGCTATATCTAAGAAACGATAGCACACTATTTTAATGTGTGTGTCTCTGAAGTTTACTTAACCGTGAGAATTTCCTCTTTTTTAGGTTCCTTGCCTCTCTACCCACAGGATTTATTTATTTATTTCATTTTTTAGGAGTCATCTTTTTAAATGGCACTTTAAACTTGTTTGCCTAAGTCTTACTATGTCTAAAATAGTATTTTGCCTGCTATATTTGCAGTAATTCTAATTGGCTGTTCGACAGGATCTTTTAAAAACCAACGACTCTATGTACAAATTTCATTTCTATTATCAAGTTGTTTCTTAATGTACATATTCTTTTGATTGTCTACAACAGTAACTATGATTTCCAACTCTACCGCCTACACGTTTTATAAGCACCCCTCCTTTTTCGTCACCAAGTCACGGATTAAACTGTTCGGTAGTCCTTCTACAAGCCACTCAACTTGCCTCCAAAAAGTAACTCCTGCACATCACTGAGACTGAGGCTGGCACATGACCCCAACCACCACTCCACCCTCTTGTATGGGACTCCTCCTCTGGCTAAGAACCCACCTAAAATGCTGGAAAAAATCTTATGGACTGCCAACTGGCACTATGTATTTTATTTATAACAGTCGATTTTTAGATAATTCATGTCAAAGCCATCAAAAAACTGCACGATAACTTTATTTTCCCCAACTACTATTTGCCCGATTAGCTCAACAATAACTCTCGAAAACTCTGCGATGTGAGTGGTAATGATACTAACAACAGTGGCTAAGAATTATGGAACATGCTGCTTACATGAGACAAGAAGTGTTCTGGAAGTCTTTTATATTCATCCTATCCTCATGACTGCCCTCTGGGTTAGGCACTACCATCCCTTTCCCACAGATGAGTAAAATGAGGCACACAGACAAGTTATTTAAGGTCATACGGGTAGTAAGCAGCAGAAACAAGCTTGGTCTCTACCCTTACTGCCCCTCATAGCTTGCTCCTAGCTCCAAGGCTGTTATTTCCAGAAACACAAATCCAGAGCAAACATACACATTTTGTTGGCTCTTATGAGAACATCAACTCCCAGTAGAGTTCAACTTACTTTATGCGAGGTTTAAGAATGATCCCCCTAAGGGTACCTGGGGGGCTCAGTCGGTTGAGTGGCTGACTTTGGCTCGGGTCATGATCTCGTGGTTCGTGGGTTCGAGCCCCGCGTCGGACTCTGTGCTGCCAGCTCGGAGCCTGGAGCCTGCTTCGGATTCTGTGTCTTCCTTGCTCTCTGCCCCTCCCCCACTCATGCTCTCTCTCAAAAATAAACATTAAAAAAAAAAATGCTCTTCTCTAAAGTCATTTCTAAAATGTTCCATACATATATTTGTCTTATATACAATTTAATGAGAATGTATGCTCATGAGTCAATGATATCATTGAAGCTTTGCATATTTTAAACTACTTATTTGGGCTTTTAACACACAAAAATTAAATGTCCTGTTTATTCTTCCCCATTATGGGATTTCGGTAACAGTGAGCTGTCACGAACCTCCTACAAAACGGCAAGACACCTCAAGACAGCTCAGAGATACACCAAACAGTCTCTCTTTGAAGCTGTGTATAAAATCAGCTGTTAATCAGGAAGCTTTGCTTATTACCACTCCAGCAAACTCCAGACATCTGTAAAATCGTTCAGCACATCTCTTACGTCTTCAGAGCAGCTCCAAACTACTCCAGCATGAGGTGGGGTCGGGAGGTCGGCCACGTCAAAGCATCAAGTCAACACACTACATTCCAGGAGAACAATCTAATCAAGTCCAGCCTAAACGGCGCAACTTTTACTCACTTTAAAACAGCTGGGGTATCCAAACAGGGCTCGTAACAAGATGAGGAAGATCCCCCACTATCTGCCATTTCTGCAGAGGGAGATTTTTAAATAGAGAGTTAAGTTGTTCTTTATACTAAAACTTTAAATTTCAAATATTCCTGTTGAGATTCCCCAAAAAGGGCTTCCAGAATTATAAACTCATATTGCCTTTATACCAAGAAAAAAAGAAAACCATAATCTCGTGATGCATTTCAAGTTTGCATTTTTAATAACTATACTATAACATTATATTAAAAGTTTATTAGGACAGAAATCCAAATTTTGGGACAAAAGAAAAAATACCTTAAAAAAAAACAAAGAAAAATACTCAAAATGAGCCCAATTGAGCCATTCTTATCAACAGGTTCAATACCAGAAAGAGTACGTCCACCAGCGACAGCGTCTGTAACTGACAGAAACGGATGAGAAAAGAACAGCTCTGGTAAAAGTCCCTAAAAACTTACATTCACACACAAAATCTGTCTCCTAGCTAAAAGCATTTTGCTGGGTTTTGCTCAGATATGAGAAGCCAAACGAGCCTCACATCTCTAATTACCGTACCCTCGCACTGAGGGCAGCGAGAGCTGGACGTCGCCTGGTGTTCACACGGTCGCCTGCAACACAGAATTCGGGGCACACACCCGAAGTCATTTCAAAGTCAACAGAGCGACAATTCGCTTCTCAGAAAAGTGCCCTTAGGCAATTCTTGACTCAACTGGCTAGTATCTGCCCCTGACCACCATAGCCTAAGCGAGGCGTGACCCCCTGGCACCACCTCATTTATGCCCTCTGACCCCAAATGGGAGGACCCCCAGCGTCAGAAAACTGCCGCTCTCCTGAGTTCCCCAGGCACCTCCTCAAGCTCCTTGGGGAAGAGGAGGGGAATGACTGCTAATCACAGCACCCACATTCTGATCCTGACCTCTGTTGAGGGGTTTTTGAAAGTCACATCAGAATTCCCAGGGGAGCTGGGCCTGTTTCTGGACCTCACCCCAGATCAAAAGAATCAGAATATCTGAGGTGCACTTGGGGAAGTATCCCAAGTGACACTCATGATGACTGACACACACGAATGGTCCCTAATGTCCCCAATGCCATCACCCCATCTCACTTTGCCTCTCTTACCAAACAGGAAACAGTAAAAACTAGCAATAGAAGATCAGATAGTTTTTTTTTAATGTTTATTTATTTTTGAGAGAGAGAGAAGGACAGAGTGTGAGTGGGGGAGGGGCAGAGAGAGAGGGAGACACAGAATCCGAAGCAGCTCCAGGCTCTGAGCTGTCAGCACAGAGCCCGACGCGGGGCTCGAACCCACAGACTGCAAGATCATGACCTGAGCCAAAGTCAGCCGCTCAAACCACTGAACCACCCAGGTGCCCCCAGATAGTTTTTTTTTTTTTTTTTTTTTTAAGTAAACTATACCCAATGTTGAGCTCGAACTAATGACCCCAAGATCAAGAGTCGCATGCTCTACTGAGCCAGCCAGGCGTTCTGAAGGTTATCAGATAGTTTTTCCTTTCCTAAATACAAAATACATCCTCACATCTTTGCTACCTACTAAAAGGTGTTGTTTTAACCCCTTATCCCTAAGAAAAGATGGCTTCAACCCTTCCATTACTTTTACTCTCAGTTGGCAGTTGGCGGGGAGCCCCACGATGGGCTCTGTGCTGACAGCTCAGAGCCTGGAACTGCTTCGGATTCTGTCTCCCTCTCTCTCTGCTCCTCCCCCGCTCACACTCGGTCTCTCCCTCTCTCTCTCTCTCTCTCTCTCTCAAAAATAAACATACATTTAAAAAAAAATCGCCATGCGGAAATTTAGAAAAGCGCTCAGCCCCCCGTTATACAATAGTTGCCAATGACTGCACTTCTGTTGTCAAGCAAGACTGACTAGCCAGGGGACTAACACTAAACATCAGGAAAACTAGTACCACAAAGCACAATTCTATTCTCTCCTAACATCTCCTGCAAATGAATCACTCTAAGCTATAAATCAAGTGACTTATAAAGAGCATCGTGGAGTAAAGGGGAAAAAAGACTAGAAGAAAACCAGATTAACATGAAAGTTCTGCTTTACGAGTACGATAAGCAAGGTAGCAAAAATGGACAACCCTTTAAACTAAACTATTTAAGTAAACTCGATCGTTCTTCCCAAAACCTGTAGGCGTTTGTTCATGGCACTATAGAGAAGGAATCGTGAATCATTTTTAAGATTTGAAAATCTGCGGAAACTTCTCCCAGAAAAACCACAGGACCTATCCTGTACAGTTTCAGGACCACAGCCTCCCACCACAAGGTAAGAATCCGTGTGCTAATCTAGCGAATGTGCTGCACGCCAGGAATAAAGGCACGAAGAAGGAGCACCGGACGGATTCTAACCTCACTTTAAATTCTACCGCCAAACAGACAAGCAAAAGCAATGCCGGTGAAATGAGCAAGCTGATCACGGAACGCAACACGAAGCGGCGGAGCTGCGTTACCTTTTCGGCTATACTGTACAGGACCTCGTCCATCTTCATGCAAGTGGGGTCCCAGTCGTGTCCAAACCGGATGACGACCACCCGGTCTTCCTCCGAAAGGATGGCCTGGTCCACCTGCCAGCCGTTGTGCAAGTGCGGGAGCATGTACGACATCTTCAGGGCCGCTCGGGTACCTGCGGGACACGAATTCCACGCACCCGCTCCTTCCGGCCAGACCGCACTGCCGGCAGGGGGGCCACGCGTCGCCCCCGCCCTCACCCCTCGGTCCCGCCGCGGGGAGGGCGCAAGGGCCAGCACGAGACCCTCGGAAGGGGGCCTGGACCGAGGGGACGCCCGGCGGGCCACTGCCCGGGAGCGGGGCCCCGAGGGGGTCTCCCCCCACCTCAGTTCCCCACCCCCTACCTCCCCGGACCCCAGTCCACTCCCGCTCCAACCGCACACACCTCTGACACCTAGAGAGTCCCGCGCTGCGGTCCTTCCGGGCGTGGACCCGCGCCGGACAGTGCGTGCGCGCCGACGTGAGCGTGCGCGTGCCCGCCGACGTGCGGCGCGCGTCCGGCGCAGCTGGGCGCGACGTCCGGAGCCGGGGGGCTGGAGTCTGCGCGCTGGCGGTGCGCGGGCGGGTAGGTGGTCTGCGCGTGGGCCGCGCGAGCGGGGTTTTCCCGGGGAGCCGCCGCGGTCGAGAGGAGCCTGTCTTTACCAGACCTGCTGTCGGTCCCAGTCGGGCCCGTCAGAGACCCAACTTCACCGCGCCGCCACGGTGACCCCGGGGGTGGGAGGGGGCCGACCGGACCAACGAGAAGGGTTCGGGTCTGTATGGAGAGGACGCCCGCTACGCTGGGCGGGGGCGGGGGTGGGGGCAGGGGGGACTGAACTGAGGATACCCGTGATTGCGGGGGAGGGACTGGACAGAGAGGACCCCCGTGACTAGGCCGGGGGTGGGGGGGACTGGGCAGAGAGGACCACTTGACCTGAGGTGTGGGAATGGGAGCTGGACTGAGGACCCCCGTGACTCGGGGGGAGGGGGAACGGGGTGGACAGAGAGGACCCCCGTGACTGGGGGTTGGAGGACCGCTGGACACAGGGGATGACATGGGAGAAAGGCTTGTCCTGTTCACTCCCACACCAGGTCCCCAAATTAATCAGGGCGATCCTGCTTTCTGGACATAAATGCAGTTGATTGACGTGTGAAACCCATGTGTTCAGAAGAGCACTCCCCGCGGAGGGTCAGATCCTACAGTGAGATAGAGCCAACGTGGAAGTTACCCTTCGGACCGCACCACCTGAGCTTGTAGCTTGGCGGCACTAAGCCCCTTCGTGTTGTGGTGCAACATCCACCTCCAGATAACAATTCTTTGTTAACAAATTCTGCTGCAATCTCATTTGCATGCTACAAGATTTCATTCATTCAAGTTAAGGTGGTTTTTCTCGAGAGTTGTGGAACCTTGAGGCCTGGGTGGCTCAGCCGGTGGAACGTGAAACCTGGAACCTTGGACTCTTGATTTTGGCTTAGGTCATGACCCCAGATCATGGGATTCAGCCCTGTGTGGGGGCTCCCTGCTGAGCATGGAGCCTGCTTGGGATTCTCATTCTGTGTCTCTGTCTCTCTCTCAAAAAATAAAAAAGTGTGGGACCAACATTATGATCTATTTTTAGAACTTTTTCATCATCCTGAAAAAAATCTTGTACCCATTTGGCATCATTGCCATTTCCCTTCTGACCACTAACCTGTTTCCATCTCTGCAGATTTGCCTATTCTAGACATCTCAAGGGATTAAATGGAAATGTATGTAGTCTTTAACTTAAATAATTTTTTTAATGTTTGTTTTTGAGAGGGAGACGGAGCACAAGCAGGGGAGGGGCGGAGAGAGGGAGACACAGAATCGGAAGCAGGCTCCAGGCCCCAAGATGTCAGCACAGCTGAACCCCTGAGCACTCGAACCCAGGAACCATGAGATCATGACCTGAACCGAAGTGGGGTGATTAACTGAGCCACCCAGGCGCCCCCGTGACTGCTTTCATTTAGCATAATGATCTTAAGGTTCATATTGTAGCAGGCGTCAGGACTTAGTTCCTTTTTATTGATGGTTAACATTCCATTGTATGGATACACTGCATTTTATTTATCAGCTAATTAACATTTGGGTTGTTTCCATTTCTTGGCTATTATGAATAATGCTGCTATGAACAATGTATATAAATTTTTGTATGGATATAAGTTTTATTTCTCTGACTATATATGAGTGGAATCGTTTTGTCTTATAGTAAGTACGTTTAACATTTTGTGGCATTGCAAGTTGTTTTCAAAAGTGGCTGCACCTTTTAACATTTCCAACAGCAATGTGTGAGGGGTTTGATGTCTCCACATCTTTACCTACACTTGTTATTTGTGTATTTTTTATTATGACATCCTGGTAGATATGAAGTGATACTGTTGTTTGACTTGCATTTCCCTGATGGTTAGCAATATAGAGAGCATTTTTCATGTACTTTTTCTCCATTTGGAGAAATGTCTGTTCATATCCTTTGCCCAATAAAAAATATGGATTACTTATGTTTATTATTGAGTTTTTTAAAGTTTATTTATTTATTTTGTGAGAGAGAGGGGGGAGACGGGCACACAGAGAGAATCCCAGGGAGGCTGTGTACACTCAGTGCAGATCCCAACAAGGGGCTCCACCTCTCATGAACTATGAGATCATGACCTGAGTTGAAACCAAGAGTCGCATGCTTAACAGACTGAGCCTCCCTTATTATTGAGTTTTAAGAGTTTCATTAGGTATATGATTTAAAAATATTTCTTCCCATTCTGTTGATTGACTTCACTTTTTATTGCTATCATTTGCAGCACAAAAGTTTTAAATTTTCATGAGGTCCAATTCATCTATTTAGTTGTTTGTGCATTTGGTATCATCTAAGAAACCATTGCCTCACTTAAGGTTGTGAACATTTCCTCCTGCATTCTTCTGAGAGTTTTATAATTTTAACTTTTTTTTTTAAGTAAGCTCTAGGCCAATGTGGAACTTGAACTTGAGACCTGGAGATCAAGGGTTGTATGCTCCACAGACTGAGCCAGCCAGCTGCCCCCGTTAACTTTTACATTTAGGTCTATGATCACTTTGAGTTAACTTTTATGTATAAGGTGTCCAACTTCATTCTTTTGCATGTGGCCATCCAGTTGTTCTGGTATCATTTTTTGGAAAGATTATTCTTTCCCTATGAAATTGCCTTGGCACCCTTATTGAAAATCAGTTGACTTTATTGTTTTATATTATTTTTAAATTGTTAAATATTTTTATTTTCCATGCTAACAAACACAATGTGATGTGTCAGGCACTCTTCACAGTACTCTATAGGGGAACTCTGTGTGGGAACATGGAACCCACACAACAGCCCTATAAGATAATTGTGCTATGGTTATCATCCCCAGATGAAATGACTGGATGGAGAAACCAAACCCCAAGTGTTTCTGTATCTTTTTCAAGATAACCAGCTAGTAAATGGCAAAGCAGGTTTGAACCTCTATGCTGTTTTAAAAATTTCCATTGTTTTCTTTATTTGAGTATGAACCATGTTCATAGGTTTTAAGCTTGATCATCAAAATTTTCATTTGCCACCACCAGTGGGTGGCCGTAATTGAAAATAGTTTTAAATATTATATTTTTTCTTCAAATTTTTACTTAAATTCTGGTTAACATATGGTGTAATACTGTTTTCAGGAGTATAATTTAATGATTTGTCACTTACATGTAACACCCACTGCTCAACATGACAAGTGCCCTCCTTACTGCCAATCACCCATCTCACCCATCCCCTACCCATGTCCCTCCAGCAATCCTGTTTGTTCTATTTAAGAGTCTCTTATGGTTTGTTTCCTTCTCTTTTCTTCCCCCTTCCCATATGTTCATCTGTTTTGTTTCTTAAATTCCACATATGAGTTAAATCATGGTATTAGTGTTTCTCTGACTTATTTCACTTAGCATAATACACTCTAGCTCCATCCACATCATTGCAAATGGCAAGATTTCATTCCTTTTGACAGCTGAGTAATATTCTACTGTATATACATACATCACGTCTTTTTTTTTTTATTTCACTTAGAGCATGCACACACATGCATATGTATGACTGGAGGAAGGGCAGAGAGAGGTGGAGAGAGAATCCCAAGGAGGCTCCACACTGTCAACATGGAGCCCAGCATGGGGTTCGGTCTCATGAACCTTGAGATGCATCCCACCACATCTTTATCCATTCATCAGTTGATAGACATTTGGGCTCCTTCCATAGTTTGGCTATTGTTAATAATGCTGCTATAAACATTGAGGTGCATGTGTCTTCTTTGAATCATCATTTTTGTATCCTTTGGGTAAATACCTAGTAGTGCAATTGCTGGGTCATGGGGTAGTTCTATTTTTAACTTTTTGAGGACCCTCCGTACTGTTCTCCAGAGCGGCTGCACCAGTTTGCATTCCCACCAACAGTGCAAGAGGGTTCCTCTTTCTCTGCATCCCTACCAACATCTGTTGTGCCTTGTGTTGTTAATTTTAGCCATTCTGACAGGTGTGATGTGAGCATCTTTTCATGTGTCTGTTAGCCATCTGGATGTCTTCTTTGGAAAAAAAGTCTATTTGTGTCTTCTGCTCATTTCTTAACTGGATTGTTTGTTTTTTGGGTTTTAAGTTTGATATGGTTTTTTTTTTTTTTTTGGTATTTTTTTTTTTAATGCTTATTTATTTTTGAGAAAGAGAGACAGCATGAGCAGGGGTGGGGTAGAGAGGGAGGGAGACACAGAATCCAAAGCAGGCTGCAGGTTCTGAGCTGTCAGCACAGAGCCTGACGTGGGGCTCGAACTCACAAGCCGTGAGATCATGACCTGAGCTGAAGTGGGACACCTAACCAACTGAGCCACCCAGGCGCCCTGAGTTTGATAAGTTCTTTATATATTTTGGATACTAACCTTTTATCAGATATGTCATTTGCAAATATCTTCTCTCATTCCATAGGCTGCCTTTTAGTTTTGTTGTTTCCTTTGCTGTGCAAAAGCTTTTTATCTTGATGAGGTCCCAATAGTTCATTTTTGCTTTGGTTTCCCTTGCCTCTGTCAATGTGTCTAGAAAGAAGTTGCTCTGGCTGAGGTCAAAAAGATTTTTTCCTGTTTTCTTCTCTAGGATTTTGATGGTTTCCTGTCTCACATTTAGGTCTTTCTTCCATTTTGAATTTACTTTCGTGTATGGTGTAAGAAAGTGGTACTGTTATGGAAACTGGTCTGGATCACCCGGCAGAAGAACCAAGCAGCACTCGGAGATCTTGGAAGGCAGGAGGTTTAGTTTACACCGGTGGGCTCAGAGGAGATCATTCTCCAGAGGTCTGAGCCCAGATCATCAGCAGCCGGATGATTTATAGTCTGTTGGAGTGTGGCAAGTGGGATGGGAAGAAAAGCCCAGAAGGGGAGTCTTTAGGCAGGGACTGGAATCCCCCTGTCCTGTCAGCTGTCTTATAACAGACTTCTCCCTATCAGTACAGTTTCATTCTTCTGTATGTTGCTGTCCAGTTTTCCCATTTCCATTTGCTGAAGAGACGTCTTTTTTCCATTAGATACTCTCCTGCTTTGTCAAAGATTGATTGACCACACTGTTGCGGGTCCATTTCTGGGTTTTTTGTTCCGTTCCGCAATATCAATTGACTTTAAATGTAAGGATATATTTCTGGATTCTCAGTTCTATTCCACTGGTTTATATGTCTAGCCTTATGTCAGTACCACACTGCCTTGATTAGTGTAGCTTTGTGGTAAGTCTTGAAATTAGGACATGTGAGTCCTCCAACTTTATTCCTTTTCGTGATTGGTTTGGCTGTTCTGGGTCCCTTGCATTTCCATATGAACTTTAGGATTAGCTTGTCAATTTCTGCAAAAAAAAAAAGTACCTAGGATTTTGATAGGGATTGTGCTAACTCTGTACATCATTTAGAGAATACCATATGATCATCCTAACGATGTTAAGTCTTCCATGGTTATAGGATGTCTTTCCATTTATGTAGGTCTTCTTTATTTCTATAACTTTTATATTTTCCAGTGTTCACATCTTGCACTTTTTTTTAGGAGGAGGTAAAATTTATCCCTAAGTATTCTTTTTTGATGATATTTAAATGGAATTGTTATTTTAAATATTTTCAGATTATTCATGACTAGTGTATAGAAATACAATTGATTATTATTATTTTCTCCTGTTTATTTTTGAGAAAGAGCTCACATGTGCTTGAGAGCAGGGAAGGGGCAGAGAGAGGGGTACAGAGGATCCAAAGTGGGCTCTGTGCTGAAAGCAGAGAGCCCGATGTGGGGCTGGAACTCAAGAATCGTGAGGTCATGACCTGAGCTGAAGTCGGGGGCTTAACCAACTGAACCACCCAGGCGCCCCAGAAATATGATTGGTTTTTGTATACTGATCTTGCATTCTGCAGTCTTGGTGAACCATTCATTACTTGGAAAAGTTCTTTATTTGCATTCCTTAGGAGTTTCCCTATATAAGATCTTGCCATCTGGAGATAAGCACAGTTTTACTTCTTGTTTGTCTATCTGGACGTTTTTTTTTTCCTTGCCTAACTGCCCTGCCTGGGACGTGCAGTACAATGTTGAATAGAAGTGGCGACAGCAAGCATCTTCTCTTGTTCCTGATTTTAGGGCGAAAGCATTGAGACTTTCACTATTGAGTATGAGGTTTGCTATGGGTTTTTCACAAATGCCATTTATGAGGTTGAAGAAATTCTGTTCTTATTTTGTTGAGAGTTTTTTGTTTTTGTTTCTTATGAAAAGTTGTTAGGTTTTGTGAAATGCTTTTTATGCCTCTGTTGAGATGATCATGTGGGTTTTGTCTTTTATTCCCTTAATATGGAGTATTCCATTGACTTTTGTATGTTAAATCAAATTTGCATTCCTGGGAAAAATCCTATTAGGTCACATTAACTTTTAACAATATATTGCTGTAATAAGTTTGCTAGTGTTTTTTGAAGATTTTGTGTCTAATTCATAAGACATATCAGTGTGTAGTTTTCTTGTTGTCTTTGTTTGATTTTGCTGATAGTGGCCCCATAGACTGAATTGAAAAGCCAACAATATAGGCAAGAAAAATTGGTTATTTGGCCAAAGCTGCTCATCTTTCCTTCCATTCATTCACAACATATCCGATCATCTAGAAAATGGAAATAAGTAGGCTAAATCATTCTGAGTGAATCAGACTGCTTGAATTACATTTTATCGTTAGAAATTGAATTCTTCATTTAAAAAATGACTAAACATAAGCATTAAGTATTGCTTTCTGGAATTCTCAAGAGCAAGACAGATATTTGGAAGGAGCAGGTGTCCCTGTATGTCGAATTGTGAAAGGATACATGTGTCTAAACAGAGTGCCCCTTCCTTCAGAGCAACTGGCCTGAGTTAAGTTGAGGAAGAGAGCAATTTGACTGAACTAATTGTTACTGATGAAAAGTGACTGGAGAGCCTCATAACCCTCCCAGAGGAATTTTAATTTTTAAAAGAAAAAATGTTTTAAGTCAGATGTAAGACAATGTTAAAGTGAGACTTTCCTCTCTCTCAAATTTCAGCAGAGGCCCCAAACTGAAAATAAATGATTTAAAATGCTTACACGTTTCAGGGGCGCCTTGGTGTCTCAGTCGGCTGAGCATCTGACTCTTGATTTCGGCTCAGGTCATGATCCTACAGTCTGTGGGTTCCAGCCCCACATCAGGCTCTTCACTGACAGCGTGGAGCCTGGTTGGGGTTCTCTCTGCCACTCCCCCCTTGTGCTTTCTCTCTCAAAATAAATAAACTTAAAAATTTTTTAAATAAAATAAAACGTTTACATGTTTCAGAGCAAGAGGCCACACTGGCTTTCTCCAGATCTTGCAGAGGAAAGAATAATTTGCATATAGTTTGTCCATCACTCTTTAGGATACATAAGAGGAAGTGCAAAAATGTTTTGGGGAACAGTGTGCCATCATTTCTTTGGAGGAAGCTGTGCACATGTGTATTTCCATGTGCATTCTCTTCCCTTTGGAAAAGAAAGGGGTATTCCACCCCACCTCAAGCCAAGAAAAGGAGCTCCAAAAGAATCCCTCACTTTAAAAAAATGTTTTAATGTTTATTTTTCTTGAGAGAGGGAAGGAGCAGGGGAGGGGCAGAGAGAGAGACACACAGAATCCAAAGCAGGCTCCAGGCTCTGAGCTGTCAGCACAGAGCCTTGACGCGGGGCTCAAACTCACGAATAGCAAGATTATGACCTGAGCCGAAGTCAGACGCTCAACCAACTGAGCCACCCAGGTGCCCCTCTAAAGCTTTTATTTACTTATTTTTGAGAGAAAGAGAGAATTGGGGAGGGACAGAGAGAGAGAGGGAGACAGAGGATCTGAAGCGGGCTCTGTGCTACAGCAGAGAGCCCAACGCAGGGCTCGAACTCAGGAACTGTGAGGTCATGACCCGACCTGAAGGCAGACGCTTAACCTACTGAGCCATGCAGGTGCCCCAAGACCTCCTCACTTTGGGTAAGAGATGGTCAGGAGGGAAAGAACCTGTCACCTAGTAGTGAAAGTTTGCTTAGCTGTAGAAATCTCTATGTCCAGACCTGCTGAAGGGACCCGAGTTGAACTCTTGAGAGAAACTCTCCAATTTATAGAGTATGTTCTCTATGAAAGTGGCCAATGCTCAACCTTATACTAAGAGAAATGCAATTATCCCATTGCAGGAAAATGGATAAACTGAGGTGTACTTATTGGCACATATAGCTGTAAAGAGGAATGAGTGTACCTCCACATATAAACAGGCATGAATCTCACAGTAATAAACTTAGAAGAAGCAGATCACCAAAGACTACACAAGGTGTAATTCCGTGAACATAAAATGCAAAAATAAGCCAAACCAAACCACATGTTGTTTAGGCTAATTTTCCCTCTCTCTCTTACCTATCTGTAGGCACACTCGTTTTACTGCACTTCACAGATACTGCATTTTGTACACATGGAAGGTCTGTGGCAAGTCTGTCGGTGCCACTTTTCCGACAGCGTTTGCTCACTTCCAGTCTTTCACGTTTTGGTGATTCTCGCAAGAGTCCAGATTGTTTCGTTATTGTATTTGTCGCGGTGATCTGTGATTAGTGATCTTTGATGTTACTTTTGTAATGTTTTGGAGCACCGTGATCTGTGCCCGTATTGAAACCAGTAACCAAAGGGAGACTGCGGATAATCCGCACAGCAGCAACTTTGCGCCCGGACCTTTTTGTGTGCCTTTACATGTCTCCGACCCCTCCTTTGGGGAGACGGACGGGGAGGTTGTCCTCCACGTCTTTGTTTGGCTGCCCCTCCGGCAAACTCTTTCCTGGCTGCATACTTGGTGTCTCAGTGTTTGTGTCTGCTGTGTGCTGGGCAGACACGTGGGTTCCATTACAGTATAAGGTGGTGAACTTCGTTGGCGAAAGCGTGTACCCTGACTCTTCTGCCCTCTGGCCATTCCCCATTTCTGTCCCTCTCGACCGGCCTCCCTATTCCCCGAGACACCACAATATTGAGCTTAGGCCCGTTAATAACACTCTGGCCTCTCAGTGTTCAAGTGAAAGGAAGAGTTGCACGACTCTCACTTTAAATCAAAAGTTAGAGATGACTAAGGTTAGTGAGGAAGGCGTTTCGAAAGCTGAGATAGACCAAAAGTTAGGCGTCTTTGTGCCAAACAGTCCAGTTGTGAATGCAAAGGAAAGTTTTTGAAGGAAGTTAAAAAGTTCTGCTTCAGTGAACTCACAAATGTTAAGAAAGCAAAACAGCCTTATTGCCGATACAGAGAAAGCTTGGTCTGGATAGAAGTGAAACCAGCCATGACGTTCCCTTAAGCCAAAGCCTAATCCAGAGCAAGGTCCTAACTCTTGTCAGTTCTGTGGAGGCTGAGAGAGGTGAGGAAGCTGCGGAAGAAAAATTTGGAGAGAGCAGAGGCTGGCTCTGAGGCTTAAGGAAAGAAGTCATCTCGATAACATACAAGTATAAGGTGAAGCAGTGAGTGCTGATGTAGAAGCTGCAGAAAATTCTCCAGAAGATCTAGCGAAGATAATTTACAAAGGTGGCTACTAACCAACAGATTTTCAATGTAGATGAAGCAGTCGTCTGTTGGAAGAACATGCCATCTAGGACTTTAAGCTGGAGAGGAGAAGTCAATGCCTGGCTTCACACTTCAAAAGGCAGACTCGCTCTCTTATTAGGGGCTAAAGTCCCCGGTGACTTTTAAGTTGAAGCCAGTGCTCATTGTCCTTTCTGAAAATCATTAAGTATTATGCTATATGTACTCTGCCTGCTCTAGAAATGCAACAACAAAGCCTGGATGACAGCACACCTGTTTACAACATGGTTCACTAAATAGTTTAAATCCACTGTTGAGACCTACCACTCAGAAAAAAAAGATTCCTTCTAAAACATTGCTGCTCATTGACAATGCACCTGGTCACCCAAGAGCCCTGATGGCTATGTGCAATGAGATTAGTGTTGTTTTCCTGACTGCGAACACAACATCCATTCTAGACCACGGATCAAGGATAATTTCAACTTTCAGATCTTTTTAAGAAATACATTTCGGGGCGCCTGGGTGGCTCAGTCAGTTGGGCGTCCGACTTCGGCTCAGGTCATGATCTCGCGGTCCGTGAGTTCGAGCCTCGCGTCGGGCTCTGTGCTGACAGCTCGGAGCCTGGAGCCTGTTTCGGATTCTGTGTCTCCCTCTCTCTCTGACCCTCCCCTGCTCATGCTCTGTCTCTCTCTGTCTCAAAAATAAATAAATGTTTAAAAAAAAAAAAAGAAATACATTTTGTATGGCTATACCTGCCATAGATAGTGATTCTTCTGATGGATGTGGGCAAAGTAAATAGAAAACCTTCTGGAAAGGATTTAAAATTCTATATGCCATTGAGAACATTTATGATTTGGGGCACCTGGGTGGCTTAGTCCATTGAACTTCCAACTCCGGCTTAGGTCATCATCTCACAGATGATGAGTTCAAGCCCCACATTGGTCTTGCTGCTGTCAGCAAAGAGCCCACCTCAAATCCTCTGTCTCCCTCTCTCTGCCCCTCCCCCTGCTTGCACTCTCTCAAAACTGAATAAAAAAATTTAAAAAAATTCGTGTTTCCCCCCCGCAAATAAAATACCTAGGAATAAACTTACCCTAAGAGGTGAAAGACCTGTACTCTGAAAACTATAGAACATTGATACAAGAAATTGAAGATGATGCATAAGAAATAGACATTTTGTGCTTGTGGATTGGAAGAACAAATATTGTTAAATGTCTACACTGCCTAAAGCAATCTACAAATCTAAATCAATCCCTACCAAAATACCAACAGCATGTTTCACAGAACTAGAACAAACAATCCTAAAATTTGTATGGAACCACAAAAGACTCTGAATAGATAGCCAAAGCAATCTTGAAAAAGAAAAAGAAAACTGGAGGTATCAAAACTCCAGGCTTCAAGTTATATGACAAAGCTGTAGTAATCAAAACAGCATGTTACCAACACAAAAATAGACACACAGATCAATGGAACAGAATAGAAAGTCCAGAAGTAAGCCCACATTTATATGGTCAATTAATCTTCAACAAAGGAGTAAAGAATATGCAATGGGAAAAAAGTCTCTTCTTTGGTGTTGGGAAATGGTGCTGGGAAAACTGGACCACTTTCTTACACCATACACGAATATAAGCTCATTATGGATTAAAGACCTAAATGTGAGACCTGAAACTATAAAAATCGTAGAAGAGAACACAGGCAGTAATTTCTCCAATATTGGTCATAGCAACATCTTTCTAGATACGTTTCCGGAGGCGAGGGAAACAAAAGCAAAAATAAACTGTTGGGATTACATCAAAACAAAAAGCTTCTGCACAACAAAGGAAACAACCAACAAAACTAAAAGACAACCTACTGAATGGGAGAAGATATTTGCAAACGACATATCCAATAAAGGGTTAGTGTCCAAAATATATAAAGAACTCACACAAAACTCAACACCCAAAAAACAATCCAATTAAAAAATGAGAAGACATAAACAGACATTTCTCCAAAGAAGATATCCAGATGGCCAACACACACATGAAAAGAGGCTCAACATCACTCATTATTAGGGAAATGCAAATCAGAACCACAATGAGGTATCACCTCATACCTGTCAGAATGACTAGATCAAAAACAAGACTTAACAACAGGTATTGGTGAGGAGGTGGAGAAAAAGGAACCCTCGTGCACTGTTGGTGAGAATGCAAACTGGTGCAGCCACTATGGAAGACAGTATGGAGGTTCCTCAAAAAATTAATTACTGAAACCTTATGATTCAGGAATTGCTCTAGTGGGTATTTGCCCAAATACAAAAACACTAATTCAAAGGGATTTGTCCTATGTTTATTGCAACATTATGTACAATAGCCAAACTATGAAAGCAACCCAAGTGTCCAAGTGTCCATTGATAAGTGAATGGATAAAGAAGATGTGATATATATATGATATATCACATATTCATATATATATGAATATTTTTCAGCCATTAAGAAGAACAAAATGTTGCCATTTGCAACAACATGGATGGATCTAGAAAGTATAATGCTAAGTGAAATAAACAAGTCAGAGAAACACAAATACCATATAATAATTTCACTCAAATGTGGAACTTAAGAGACAAAACAAATGAACAAAGGGAAAACAAGACAAACCAAAATACTCCTTTTTTTAAAAAAAGTTAGGGGCGCCTGGGTGGCTCAGTCGGTTGAGTGTCCGACTTCAGCTCAGGTCACGATCTCACGGTCCGTGAGTTCGAGCCCCGCGTCGGGGTCTGGGCTGATTGATGGCCCAGAGCCTGGAGCCTGCTTCCGATTCTGTGTCTCCCTCTCTCTCTGCTCCTCCCCCGTTCATGCTCTGTCTCTCTCTGTCTCAAAAATAAATAAACGTTAAAAAAAAAAATTTAAAAAAAAAATTTGCCGATACTAAAAAAAGTTAAAAAAAGTTTGTCTGTTTAAGTAGTCTCTACACCCAACATGGAGCTCAAACTCAGAACCCCGATATCAAGAGTCACATGCTCTTTCAACTGAACCAGCCAGGTGCCCCAAACACTCTTAACTACAGAGAACATGCTGGTGGTGACCAGAGAGGAGTTGGATGGGGTGATGGGTGAAATAGGTGAAGGGGACAAAAACACTTGATGAGCACTGAGTACTGCATGGAGCCGTTGGATCACTATATTGTACACCTGCCTGAAACTGATAGACCACCGTATGTTAACTACACTGGAATTAGCATTTTTAAAAACTCCATAATTCATGAAAGAGGTCAAAATATCAACATTAACAGGGGTTTGGAAGCCGTTGACTCCAGCTCTCATGGATGACACTGAGAGGTCCAGGACTTCAGTGGAGGAAGTAACTGCAGATGTGGTGGAAATAGCATTAGAACGAGAAGTAGAGCCTGAAGACGGGACTGCTGCCATCTCATGGTAAAACTTGAACCAGTGGAGAGTTGCTTCTTACAGATGGGCAAAGACGTTGGTTTTTCAAGATGGAATCTACTGCCGGTGAAGGTGCTGTGAAAATTGTTGAAATGACAACAAAGGATTTAGAATATGATGACATGCCTTTAGTTGATAGGGCAGTAGCAGGATTTGAGAGGATTAGCTCCAATTTTGAAAGAAGTTCTACTGTGGGTAAAATGCTATCAAATAGCATTGTAGGCTACAAAGAAATCATTTGTGAAAGGAAGAGTCAGGTGGTGTGGCAAACTTCACTGCTGTCTCGTTTCAAGAAATTGTCGTGGTTGTCTCAGTCTTCAGCAACCACCACCCTGATCAGTCAGCAGCCGTCAACACTGAGGCAAGACCCTCCACCAGCAAAAAGATGATGACTCACAGAAAGCTCAGTGATGGTTAACATTTTTTAGCAATAAGCTTTTCAAATTGAGGTATGAACTTTTTTTAGACATAATGCTCTTGCGTACTTAATAGGCTACAGTATAGTGTAAACATAATTTTTATATGCACTGGGAAATAAAAATCACTTGAGTTGCTGTATTGCGATATTCACTTTATTGGAACCAGACTTGCAATATCTCCAAGGTGTGCTTGGAGATCATTAAATTCCAAGTAGGGGATACCTCTTGAGCAGCAGGGAGTGGTAATGGTAGTGGTACATTTATTAAGCTTGGCGGCACTTAATGGGCTCATTTTATTACTATTTTTATAACTTACATGTGTTATAAATAATTAAATAACATATTTATAACTTAAATGTGTTATAAATTTAATTAAAAATTAAATCCAGTTTCATCAAATTCTTTTTTTTAATACAGTAACTTCCAACTGAATACAGCAGGGATTCTGGCAATTTGGATTCTTGCTGGGCTGAATTTGATAGTGCACCCTGGGTAGGTTGGACAGTAATAAAACTTAAAATAATCTTTTGTGACTACTGGTAATACTCACTTTTTGCAAGTCAGTGATTAAGAGCTTTTTTATGCTCTTGAGGTAGAAGTAGTGAAACTTAGGGCATCTGTGTGGCTTAGTCAGTTAAGCATTTGACTTCAGTTCGGGTCATGATCTCATGGTTCGTGAGTTTGATCCCCGTGTCGGGCTCTGTGCTGACAGCTCAGAGCCTGGAGCCCGCTTCAAATTCTGTGTCTCCCTCTCTGCCCCTCCCACACACACGCTCTGTCTCTCTCTGCCTCTCAAAACTAAAGAAAACTAATAAAAATAAAATAAATTAGTCATCTTAATAAAAATAAATAAAACCTTTAGTCCATTTTGCAGACAATAACATATATCTTTTACTTTCACAGTAAAAAATGGCCAATTTTGTTAGTTGTTGCTGCATACATAACACATTTTCCTAAATTCCAGTGGCTGTAAAAACAAACTCTATGACCTCCCAGGTTTTGGGGTCAGGAATCCAGGAGTAGCTTGCCCAGGTGGTTCTGCCCAGGATCTTATGAAACTTTAATTGAGGGTTGGCCAGGGCTGTGGTCACCTCAGGGCTCGCCAGGCTGGTGTCAGGCCTCTTCAGATCAGCTTCCAAGCTCATTCATGTGGGCCTCTGCACAGGGACGCCTCCGGCCTGGCCCTGGCTCCCCCCTGGAGAGGGAGGAAGAGAGCCCAAGCTGTGACCTCCCGTGGCTTCTGCCGTATTCTCTTCACTAGAAGCACCAGGGTTGGGGTCCCACAAAGGTGTGATTAACAGGAGGAGCACTTTGGAGGCCACCTGAGAGGCTGCCATCACAGCTGAAGGGCAGAAATAAAGACTCAGGCAGAATAGGGAGGAAAGTGGGTGTGATGGAGACATTGGTAACTTCAGAGGGGTGGGTCTATTGTCCTTCAGGTTTTTTAGGGACTTGTCCAGGAAATAAAATGAATCCCAGTGTTGATGTAATTTAGAAAATCTAGAGTAACTGCAATATAATGATTTATGAGAAATACATATTTCATCGTTCAGAGGACCAAACTGCTTCTCAGATATATTTGGTCTTCATCCATAGTTCCTGGGAACACTTCAGAGCCAGAAAGGTGACAAGGATATCTTAATGAAGGAGACTTCTGGACCCCACTCAAGGGCGGGGCTATTGCCAGGAAGACCAAGCAGGTGATCGGAGGGTTGGAACTTCCGGCACGCCCCCCCCACCCATGCGGAGAGGGGAGGGGCTGGAGGCTGAATTGGCCAATGGGAACTTCCAGACCCACCCCTGACGCCTGCATAGAGGGGAGGGGCTGGAGGCTGAATCAACCAATGGAAACTTCCGGCCCCACCCCCTGACCTCCTGGAGAGGGGAGGGGCTAGAGGCTGAATCGGCCAATGGCCAATGATTTAATTAATGGTGGGTATACAAAGAAGCCTCTATAAAAGCCTTTTCTGGAGACTGCCCACACTTCGGCACCCGAACTCTTCCGTGTGCCGGTGGGCCGGGCTCCAGGCTCCATGAGGACAGAAACTCGAGTTGGGCACCTCGCTCTGTGGATCTCTCCCATCTGCGTGTTGCTACACACTCTTTGTATCTTTAAGGAACCGGTAAGCACAGGTCAGCCTTCCCCTGAGCTCTGTGAGACTCGACAAGTTAACAGAATCGAAGGATTCTGCAGAACCGGCTGCCGGTTGGTCAGAGGCACAGGTACCTGGTACCTGTGACTAGAGTCTGAAGGTGGGGGCTGGGAGGGGGCATCTTATAGGACAGAGTCCTTAGCCCGTAGGATGTGATGGTGTCTCTGGTAGATAGTGTCAGAATTGAATTGAAATCTGGGACACGCTGCTGGGATCCTGAGAACTGCTTGGAGTTGCGGGTGGGGGACTTGGAAATTGGGTGCTCAGAACCTTAAAAGAGCAACAGAGGAGCATATTGATTGTCTCTTAAAGACTGTCTTTGACAGCAGAAATTGTGCTTCTCTTCCTGCAGGCCATGGGGGATCAGGACTTACCTGGCGTTTTGGTGTCTGGATTGGAAGGACCTCATGGTATATGTGAGGATCACATTGGAGATCTGCAGAAACACTTTACTCTCGTTACTCTGCAAGAATTTTTGGAAAATAACACACGATTCGGTCCAAAGGTCCAAGCTGTATACATCTGGGGCGGAAAGCCAGCCGTTACCCAGGAGCTCCTGCAGAGTCTGCCCTCCTTGAAGATAATTGCCAGTGCAGGAGCAGGTCTAGATCACCTGGACCTGAAGCTCATTGCCAGCTGTGGTGTGAAGGTGGCCAACACACCACAGGCGGTTTCCAGTCCCACAGCAGACATGGGGATGGCCTTACTGCTGGCCGCAGCTCGCAGAGTCGTGGAAGGTACCCAGTCCTTGGAGATGCTGGTTTTCCAAAGAGAGCAGATGACAGATACTTAACGCAGATGATTACATAATGTTATCTTCAAACTACAGGTCTTTCCTGGGCCCTGATTTCTCCCGGGACTTTGTTGCACTTGAGAATTGGAGTCACTTTCAGTCTTTTGCAGCGGACTTAGTGCCTGAGCCCAGCTTCCCGGCACATATCGGCCATTTTCTCCCCCACCAGATTCCTCTCATTCACAGGCAGTAAACGTGTGTGTGGAGTAATTTCAACATCAAAATTACTATGGAAATGCCCTTGGGGTGATTCTTTGGTCAGTCAGCATGCTACTCTTGGTTAAAGACCCACGAGCGAGTAGGCAGAATCTGACCTCTCCACACAGGGGACATCTCTGGGAATATCCCCAGGAAAGGCAGGGCAGCAGTTCAACACCCCTCAGTCCCCCAATCCTCCTGATGGAGCTCTGAGCAAAGAGGAAGATGAAGCTTTGATGAAGAGGCTTGAGGAAAGAGGAGACAGGAATCAGGCTCTGGTTCCGATTCTGGTTGCAGGTTCACGCACATGCACACACACCAACATACCGACACCAGCAAGTTTTAACCAGAAATCCTGCCGCAATGTAAAAGAAGTTGGTATTTCAAAGCTTTGCACCAGGACGCTCTGGTTTTGTTATGAGGAAACTGTCTTTGTCCCTTTCCTTCACCCCTTGCAGAAACCCTTGTCTTCTGTCAAGAGATGCATGAATGCTGTGTCTGCCACAGGCATCCTCTAACTCACTACTCTGCCCCAGTAAGGTTGTGGATTTCTGTGTCTGGTGACATCTGCTCTGACCACTCTGTCCCTTGTATATTTTAGGTCATAGGTTGGCTATTGCACCGGATACAGAGAACTTTTCTACAAACTGGATGGGTCAAGAAGTTACAGGGGCCACTCTGGGAATCATCGGCATGGGCAGCATTGGCTATAAGATTGCTCAGAGGGCTAAAGCATTCGAAATGAAGATTCTGTATCACAATAGGAAACGCAGGTAAACATTCGGAAAATGGACTTGAAATTAACTGAGCAGAACGTATACCATCACTGCCTTAAAGTGGCTTGGATATAGGAGCCCTCTGTTTTTCATAAGACTCTCCTACTCTTTCTCTCCAAAAAATAGGACTGATTGTCAAGAAAGGGATTGTGATATTTTTATAATTACCTAGGAATGTGGCTGTGACTTTTTTATTGAAAAATTTCACCAAAAAAGAGATTTTAACTCACAGCTTTGTTTTTTGTTTTTTTAATTTCTAAAGTGTTTTTTTTCAAGGAAGCTTTCCATACCCACTGAGCAATTTGACTGGTTCCTTTATGTGCACTTCCTCCCTTAGCCTGACACCCGGTCTTACTGATTCTGTCTCCAAACAGCCTTCAGACCTGCCTGTTCTCTCTCACCTCATCGATGCCACTGGGCTCAGGCCCCGTCCTTTCTCACCTGAAATACATATTCTCCTAACAGTCTGCTCACATCTGCTCTTGAACCTCCCACTCTCCTTGCAAACCAGCCAGATGATGGCCATTGTTTACAACCTTTACTGGCTTCCCACTGCACATGGAACACATTTCCGGCTGGTGAGCAGTTTGTGGATGTATGGGGAGCTGAGAGATTGTGCATTAGAACTGTGCCCGTTTTTCAGTCACTGTTTGCACCATGGGCAGTGGAGGGACTTAGGTAGATGTGACGACATTCCTTGTGATGAACACGCAGGCACAGAGGCCAGGGTTCTCCCAGGACAAGGTGTGTGGTGTGGGCAACGTATTCACCTTTCCTTTGGGCTGTCCCCTGACCCAAACATGTGTTTTGTATTCCATATATGTATTCCATATTTGCATAGCAGTGGAGGTTACCCGGCATGCTGTGGCCTCCGGGATCTTGGAATTTCTGTTGAATAATCAGTTGTTTGGGATGGCCAGAGCAGGAGTTAAACAAATCCTGCCTGCATCGGACCCTTGGGTCTTTGCTTTCCGTTTCATAGGCAACGTTCCAAGGCCCTCTCCTGTTTTGTTTGTTTTCTAGAGGCTGTGATGTGTTTGCTGCATTCAGCAATGCTGTGTGGTCACAGAAGTACACACTCCTGCTCTTACTTGGGAGTGGGACCCACTTCCTGCCAGTAATGTTCTGTCATTGCTGAGTGCATGTCCGATGCACAGTCAGGCTCACACCTGTCTCTGGGGGCTCAAATGAGAAGAAGCTCCTGGCCGCAAGGAGCTTCAATGTGGGGTGCAATTCTGCAGACCCAGAGGCCTCGCCTCAGAGGTCCTGAGGGGCCCCCAGTGTTTCCATGGTGGGGGAGGATCCTGGACCCAGCAGCAACAGGCCCAGTCTTTGGCTCCCCTCAGAAACTCCTTCCGGAGGTGCCGTGATGAATTCCTGACTGGAGAACATGGTGTTTCTTCCTTGTCCCCTTCATAGGAAATTAGAGGAGGAGGAGGCTGTTGGAGCCACTTACTGTGAGAGTCTGGATGACCTGCTTCAGCGATCGGACTTTGTGCTGTTGGCCGTGAGCCTGACACCCCAGACCCAGAGGCTGATTGGGAAGAGGGAGCTGAATCTGATGAAGCCCACCGCCATTCTCGTCAACATCGGCAGAGGTACTTGCCTGCGCCACGGTCTGTGTGGAGGCCCGCGGGGCTGCGAAGTCTGCAAAGTCGGCCCAGCTCGACTTTCTCCTGGACAGCCGTGGGTCCAGAGAGTCCGTGCGCACTGGCGGGTGATGAGCTCAAGGGAGTTTCTATTTAGAAATATTTCTGATTTTTGTTTTCACATCATTTCGAGCCTCAAATTAGTAACAAAAAGGAAGAGAATAGTACAATATGGGGTTTTCACATCCCAATTAGGGCATCTACTTTGGGGCATCACAGTTTGGTCTTCTAGGTGTGATTAAGCAAAATTTATGGGGATACATTTTCTGAGCCTTCACTTTAAACAAATTTCTTTTAAGTGTGAGAACGAGGCGGGGAGGGGCAGAAAGAGGGAGAGAGAAAACCCCAAGCAGGCTTTGCACTGTCAGCGTGAAGCCCAGTGTGGCCTGAGCCAAAACCAATAGTCAGATGCTTAACCAACTGAGTCACCCAGGTACCCCTTCACTTTTGTTTTTAAGTTTATTTATTGAGAGAGAGAGAGAGAGAGAGAGAGAGAGCGAGAACACATAAGCAGTGGAGGGACAGGGAGAGAGAGAGAGGGAGAGAGAGAAACCCAAATAGCTCCACACTGTTAGCACAAGCACAGAGCCCAACTCGGGGCTGGAACTCAGGAACTGAGAAATCATGACCTGAGCTGAAATCAAGAGTTGGACGCTTAACCAACTGATTCACTCAGGTGCCCCTCTGATACTTTACTTTAAAAAATAAATAACAGTGTTAGTTTGGTTATTTGGCATTTATGTAGTGCTTTGTGTTTACAGACAACAGGGAGTTGGCCCTGTGCTGATACCAAATATTGTGGGCTGGTGTGACATTTATAAGAGTAGAGGATCAGTGCTGACATCAGACATCCAGGCCACTCACCTTTGTGGGTGGGGGGCCAGAGTACATATGACTAACAACAGCCACCCGTGTATCATCTGTAAAACAAGGAAAACAATGCTTGCCACATGAGATAGTGTAATTTGTAAGAAATACATACTTGGTCATTCAGTTGTGGTTTTCATCCATAATTCCTAGCTCTTTCCTCACCAAATTGACTAAGTGTTGAGAGTGATAAAGGTGTCTTTTGTTAATGGAGACTGCTGGACCCCACTCAAGGGCGGGGCTGTTGCCAGGACGACCAACCATGTGATCAGAAGGTTGGCCCTTCCAGCCCCACCCCCGACCTCAGTGGAGAGGGGAGGGGCTGGAGGCTGAATCAGCCAATGGAAACTTCCGGTCACACCCCCGACCTCCCGGGGGGGAGGGGCTGGAACCTGAATCAGCCAATGGGAACTTCCGGCCCCACCCCCGACCTCTGTGGAGAGGGGAGGGGCTGGAGGCTGAATCAGCCAATGGCCAAAGATCTAATCAACTGTGGCTATACAAAGAAGCCTCGGTAAAAATGCCAAAGGACCGGGTTCAGAAGCTTCTGGAGATTGGGAAGAGTGCTGTGCGGGGAGGGATGGAAGCCCCACAGCCTTTCCCCAGACCTGTCCCTATGTTCTCTTCCTCTGGTGGTTGATTCTTAGCCTTTGTCACCTCCTTGAGCCACCAGGTGAGCGGCAGTGTTCCCCTGAGTTCTGTGAGCCGTGGCAGCAAATCGCCAGTTGGTCAGAAGCACGAGTAACAAACAGCCTGGGACTTCCGACCGGTGTCCGAAGTCGGGGTGGGGGCATCTTACAGGACTGAGCCCTTACTGCGCAGGATCTGATGCTGCCTCCGGGTGGACAGTGTCAGAATCCGCAGGCACCCTGCAGGTGTCCGAGAACTGCCTGGGCTTGTGTGTGTGGGACCCTCCCTACACCAACTTTGGAACCGGGTCCAAGAACTCTGAAACAATTGTTGAAAGACCAAAAACCCTCATGGGACCGAGATAATATGCTTCAGAGTTCTCTGAAAATTCGGACCATCTAGGTGAGCAGGAAGGACCAGTGCGTATTAGGTACCCTCAGGAATGTCAGAGGCCGGCGAGCACACTAAAGATTCTGGAGAAGCAAACGCCCCAGGAAAGCCTCTGGGACTGGGCTTCTCCCCCAGCAGCACCAGCATACCAGGGCTGTGTCCCGACCAGCGGGCCGGCCGCTCCCAGCCCGTCAGCAGAGAGGAGGCACCCTCAGTCTTTGGGCCCCTTGCAGGGCTCTGCTGGAAGGAAAGGGCTTTCTTTTCAGCTTCTACTCAAACATGCCCTGCTTTTCTGTATTTGAAACGACAGTTACAGTTACTAAGCTTGTGGCTTAGTTTTTTCGTGTGCATATACAGCTATCTGGGGCTGTGTCCTCAGCCTGAACTCCTAGGTGGTGCTGGGAGGTGGTGTAATAAAATGAGACGGGCCCCGGCTTGAGGTCAAACAAACCTGGGCTCAGATCTGAGTCTATATGTTAGAAGCTGTGTGACTGTGGGTGTTTGTAACCTAAGGGCCTCAGTTTCCTCAAGTATAAAATGAATATTGACTTTGCCAGGTTAGTGGAAGATTCGGTGAAGGCCTGAGTGCGCTGCCTAGTATGTGGTGGGCTCACAATGTCTGATGATGAACTGGCAGAATGACACTCACGTGCTCTTTGTCAGACCTTTGACAAGATCAGGATGTGTTTGGAATAGCGGCTAATGTGACCAAAGCATCTATCCCATGTACTCTTAATGGTAGCGACTGCAGAGGAACTGTCTTGTTGACGCAGGTCTCTTAGTCGACCAGGACGCCCTGGTGCAGGCTCTTCAGACTGGGGTTATTAAAGGAGCAGCACTGGACGTGACGCACCCGGAGCCCCTGCCCAGGTAAGAAAGCTGGACAGAATCTACATCCTCTGGTCCACGTAGCGCTGTCCTCAGTGGTCATTCCTCCTGGTCCACGCAGGGCAGTCCCCAATGGTCATTCCTCCTGGTCCACGTAGGGCGTCCTCAAATAGTCACTGCTTTGGGCTTTTTCAGATGTGTTGTCACAGACCTGTAGTCGAGTCTTGGCCATGCAGGGGCCTGAGAAGGCCTCTGGTGGCCTGTCCAGTCCTACAGATCATCAGATGTCTGTTTCAACACCTCCATGGACAGGGAGCTCCAGGCCCGCAGGCAGCAGTCCCTACGGATGGAGACTGTACAGAATATTCTTGCTCAGATCAAACCAAAATAGTCCTTCCCTTACCCACTGATTCCAGTTTGCCCCTGATCATTCTCCTCTTACAAACCTTATGTGTTTTAAGACAACCACTGTGTTTCATCTTACTTTAAAAACAATTTTTTTTAACGTTTCTTTATTTTTGAGAGAGAGAAACAGACTGTGAGCAGGGAAGGGGCAGAGAGAGAGGGAGACCCAAAATATGCAGCAGACTCCAGGCTGTCAGCACAGAGCCCAGCACGGGGCTCATACCCATGAATTGTGAGATCATGAGCTGAGCTGAAGTCAGATGGCTAACTGACTGAGCCACCCTGGCGCCCCTGTTTCTTCTTACTTTTATGTAAGTAAGACTTACTTAAGTAAGTAAGTAATGACCAGACACCTGGTCATTATTGTTGCCTTCTGGCACTGCTGTTTTAAAGGGCCTTTGAAAATGTGCTCTCAGGAACGGAGCATAGTGTCCACATTGTGGCCTGACCACGCAGAAACCTTGCTCAGAAGTTGTATCAGCAGCCTCATTGCACCCTTAGTTCATTATGTTTTTAGTCAGCAAGAACTTAAATTATTCTTGCAATTGTTCTTTAAGTACATGTGTGGAGCTTTACACTTCTGTGCATTTAATGCCATTTGCTTGTGTGTTTTGACCCATTGATCCAGCCCATTAGGACTACAGTCTTGATTCTGTCATTCGTTAAGCTAGCGATTCCCAGGTTTGATTCCTCCAGCTTTGATTTGTCTGGTAAACAAATTACTGTCTGAATGTTTGCCATTACAACCAAATTTAGTATCTAGGTTTATCAAGATTGACCGTAGAACTTACATTTCTGAGAAAAACAATAGTTTATCTAGAACAGCCTTTCTCAAAACATGGTCTGGAGACCCTTTCAAGGGGTCAAAATTATTATTATGTGAAGTCAAAATTATTTTCACAATATTGTAAGATGTTATTTACCTTTTCACTCATGTTTCGGTACATCGTACAGTGGAGTTTTCCAGAGACTAATGACATGTGATTATCACTGACAACTAATGAAATGTGTGCTTCAAGGTTATTGTATTAAAATTTTTTTAGTTTTAATCTCTAACATAGTGAATGTTGATAGATACAACCCACATAAACAAATGTTCTTTGTGGTTCTCAATTTTAAGAGTGTAAAGAGGTCCTAAGACCAAATGTTTGGGAACCACTAACGTAGAATAGAAAATTTTTTCAATGTAAATTAAGAAACTTGAGCATTTTAGACAGTTGTCAACTTAGAAACCTAGAAGTCTAATGCTCACCTGTTGGCTAGTCTGCCAAGATGAGATTTTATTAGCTTCATTCACTAGTTTTCAGTTTTATTATATAACAAACCAGTGACAGTTACAGAGGTATTTGCTACGCCTTCTCAACAGAGTTGGCTCTTGCCTAGACACCTCATATTATGGACAGGTGTTGCTACAATTGGCCATGATTCAGTTATTTCTGAGTTCCAAGTCAGTGGAGAGACAAAACCAGTCACCCTGTCTCAATTCACTGTCATACTGAGACTGGTTTCCAATATGTGCTGTTATAGTAGGGCCCACCTCCTTCCTATTAGGAGGACAGAAGTGTTTTTTTTTCAGAAGAGCTCCTCTCCTTGCTGGGTTATAGGCTGTATCTTAATTTCAATCAATTCCAGGGGCAAGGACAGAGTGTTGGTATAAATTACAAGTGTCCCAAAGAACTTCCACAGGTTTGGGGGTAAGTCCCAGAGGTGTGCTCCTTGAGCCTCAGGTAGGATTAAAGGTTACTGTTGCCTGTCTGCTTTGGCCTTTGTATTAAAAGTCAAGAGGTCCTGTTTGGGCAGGTGACTGCCTTTTCATCATGCTGGTTTCTAGCGTTTTCCACCGTTTCAGTCTGCTGGATCACTTCACTAACACTTCCTTATTTTCCCAGGCTGACTCCCATCCTCTCCCTTCTTCCTGGGAGAGAACTCCCTCTCATCTAATTCTAGGTCATAAATATTTTCCCTCTGAATGCCACCACTCACTAAAGGCACATTCAGCTTATCGCATGATGCCTAGACTAGCACCCATATCCCCAGGAGCCTTTTCATTTTTGTGGACCAGTGTTGTCTAAACCACCACGTATGTTGTGCTATTGTGTGCTAATGGCCGGGGTGCCATTAGGATACATGTTTTGCACCCAAAAAATGCTGGGCCCCCCATAGTGGGGTTAGATGAGTGGTGGTCATACCTAGGTATAATTTAGAATATGCCATAAGGCCACTCATAGTCTTCCCCTTCTCAGCGTGGGGCTAGAAACCCAGAGTATGGAATTAGAGCAGACAATGTGGAATAGTTTTCATCAATTAATCTGCATTTCAGAGATCATCCTTTATTGAAGTTGGAGAACGTCACTTTAACACCTCACGCTGGCAGTGCTACTCATCAAGCCAGGCGACAGATGATGGAAAATTTGGTTGCAAGCATCCTGGCTTCTCTCCATGGCCTTCCCATTCCTAATGAAGTGCGACTTAATTGGGACAATTCCGTGGCATGACACGTGGCAGATTAAATGAAAAAAAAAAATCTTGTTTTGTGTATCTACATTAAAGCCCATCATGCAGATTAATACTCTTTTGGGCGAAAAGCCTTAAGAACAGCGGTAACATTTGTTGAGAACTTGGCAGGCGCTTCTCTTCCATTCCCGCCGCAGCCTCCAGGCCGCCCTGAGCGAAGTCCCCCCCCCCCCCCCCCCCCCCCCGTTTTCATAATGAAGCACAGAGAATTCCCTGTCTGAGGTCCCGGCAGCCTGCAAATACTCGGTCTTGGATGAAAACCCTGGGCCCGGTCTGCGCGTTTCCCAGTGGGCCACGCTGCCTTCCGTCCCGTTAAACTCTCGTAGCTCCTCGGACCCCAGTACCCGTGACACTTGGAGCCCGAACCCCTCGTTTCTTTCCGTTATTCCACCGGCGGTTTTTGAGCACCGTCTGCGTGCCGCGCGCGCGTGCTGTTCGAAGCTCCGGGGCTTCCGCGGGAACGGCGTCCCGGAATGGGGGGCTGGTCCGCTGGTGGGGGCGACAGGAGCGCGGGGCACCGAGCCGGGGTCTGCGGACAGGCCCCGGGATGGGCGCGCCTCCTTTCTGGAGCGGAGGGGAGACCGGCGAGGCGGCAGGGGCTCCACTGCCGGCGCCCGAGGCCGCTCAAGCCGCCCCCCCGCCTTCCTCACGCGATGGGGCGGGGAAGGGACACGGGCCTGGCGATGCGCCCTCCCCAGCTCCGTGAGGGAGCGTGAACCGCGCTCCCGGCCCGCCCCGGCGCTCACCACCACTAACGCCGCCAGCCGCGCTGGGGGGCGGGGCGTCGCCTCACAGCGCCTCTCCCCGGCCTCTAGTCCCCGCCCCGCTATGCACGCAGACCACGCTCCCCTAGTGTCCCCGGAGGCGCGTCGCCCCGCCCAATGTCGCTCTACAAGCGGGTCGCCCCCTCCAGGTGACACCGCGTTCCCAAACTCGCCACACTCCGCTCGCTTCCGCTCAGACCCACGCGCGCCACACCTCGCCCCGCGTCGCCCCGCCCCGCCCCGCGTCGCCCCGCCCCGCCCCACGTCGCCCCGCCCCGCCCCACGTCGCCCCGCCCCGCGCCCCGGCGCTCTCCCGGCAGCCATGTGGGCTTCGGCACTTCGAGTGTGGGGGCTTCGCGAGAGGTTTCGGTTGCCGCTCGGCGGACGGCAAGTGGCTCTCCTTCCGGGCGGTGCCCGAGGCGTGCACAGCTCGCCAGTCCCATGTGGCAAGAACCTACTCAAGAAGTTTGCTTCGAAAACCAAGTAATGCGCACCGAGTCTGGGTGAGGGGCTCCGGGGTGGGGGCGGTGCCCATGCAGCCGAGGCGACGCTCTCGAGTCAGGGGGCAGGGGGCAGTGTCTACGGGGGGGAGTCCCTGGGGTGGGTAGGGGGCGGGGGGGGGGCCGACGGGGCGGAGTCGGTGCCCACGGGGACGGGTCAGTGGGGCGGGGGCGGTGCCCACGGAGATGGGTCCACGGGGCGGGGCTTCACGCACAGGCCTTGCCCTGGGGCCCTCGCTGCGGTCTGCCCGTTAGACCGATGCTTACGGAAAACTTCGCAGGCAGTCGCACTCACTGGTTAGCATTTGCTCGTGTCCCCACTCAGCCCGCTTCCGTAGTGGAGGTCATAACCTGACGGTGCGTCAGGAACGTACGAAGCAAAGTGGTGCGACATTTCTGGTGGTTCTTGTAGATTCATCAGAGGGAAGGAAGAAAGCGCGCGCGTTTTTTTCCCATGTTACTGCTTCCTTTGTTGGCCTAATTTGAGGATAGTTTTCTTACCGTGACAGAAGTAGAATACAGTGTGTTGGTTTTCGTCGCACACTTTCAGTTCTGACTATGGTAGATAGGGTTGTGTGCTTGTTTTATTTTAATAGCTTAATTTTTAAAAACATTTGCAGAAAACTTGGCAGAGTACAGTTAGTTCCCGCGTAACCACACCCCACGTCTCTTACGTTAACATGTTAGCGGGGCACATTTGTCACCTTAAGGAGCCAGTACTGATACGTGATTATTAACTGAAGCATATGCCTTGTTCCAGTTTCCTTTTTTTTTTAATTTTGTAATGTTTATTTATGTTTGAGAGAGAGAGAGAGCATGAGCGGGGGAGGGTCAGAGAGAGGGGGAGACACAGAATCGGAAGCAGGCTCCAGGCTCCGACCCGTCAGCGCAGAGCCCGACGCGGGGCTCGAACCCACGAACCGCGAGAACCCACGAATCGCGAGATCGTGACCTGAGCCAAAGTTGGGTGCTGAACCGACTGAGCCACCTGGGTGCCCCTCAGTTTCCTTAGTAAAAACACCCTTTTTCTGTCCCAGGACCCTATCCAAGGACCCCATTACATTTAGCCACTGCTCTTGACTGTCTGTTTGGTGACCTTGATGGGTTCAAGGAGTTACGGTTAGATATTTTCTAGATATTTCCAGATATTTTCTGCTCCTCTCTTTGGATTTGTGTGATTTTTTTTTCTTCTAACGATTATGTTGGCATTGTGGGTTCTTGGGCTGAAGACTGTAGAAGGAAAGTGCTGTTTCCATCATGTCTAGGTACATGCCATCAATATGGCTTGTCTCTGTTGGCATTGGCCTTGATTACGATTTGAGGTCACGTCTGTCAAGTTTATAAGTTACCTACTCCCCATTCCATATTATTGTTTTTTTCAGTGTTTGTTCATTTCTGAGGGGGCCAGGCAGAGGATCCAAAGCAGGCTCCAGGCTGAGAGCAGAACCCAACGTGGGGCTCGAACTCACAAACCGTGAGATCATGACCTGAGCTGAAGTCAGACATTCAACCGAGTCACCCAGGTGTCCCCCCCATATTATTTTCTTTAGGGGGACCTCACCGTGTGCAACCCCACACGTCAGGAGGGGGAGTCATGCTCTTGAATTGTTTGGAATTCTGTGAGAAATGCGTTTCTTGTCCTGCGTTTACTAATTTATGTCAGTGTGGACTTAACAGGTGTTAACTAATACTACTTTATTTTGCTCAGATTGTTTTAGCTCTTTCATTTAGACACACTCATCATTGTGGGTTTTGTGGTGGGGTTAAAAAAAATAGTTTTCTTTTGTGCACTTTTTTCCTGGCACATCCTTTCTGGGCCCAAGAATCGGCCGTTGCTCCAAGGGGCTCTGGTTGCTGTTATTGCAGAACGCCATCAGAAACGATGGTTTGAGAGCTGGCCTGTCCGTTAGGCCTTTTCAGCTGACAAAGGAGAACGTACGTTAACTTTAACTCTGTATATACGCTTGCCTGTAAACGTTTCTATACGTGACCACCGTGTTGGTACACAGAGAGACGAGCCCCATACTGATGTCCACATGGCTCATCCGGCGCCCTTTCCTCGCTTATCTGTAACCTCCCCCTGCAGCAGGTGGCCGGCCTCCCCGCCACCACCCTGCTACTCATCCAACCCCAGCACGTGCATGGCCGCGTGGCCCTGGGAAACTGCTTTCTCAGGTGTGGTACGGGGCTTGGTGCAGGTTGGTAGGCGTTCTTTTAAGATTCTCTTTCTGCACCTTCGGGATTGGAAGTAGACCTTAAGTAAACATCAGAAGGTTGAATGAAAACTGTCTTGTCTCCCCTACAACCCTTGTTGATTAGATTCTAAATTCCTTAGCATCCCAGTGACATAATTTCTGTGCCCAAGTTTAGCCCCTTAAAAAGAATTTTGGTATTGGGGCGCCTGGGTGGCTCAGTCGATTAAGCATCTGACTTCAGCTCAGGTCGTGATCTCATGGTTCGTGGGTTTGAGCCCCACGTCGGGCGCTGTGCTGACAGCTCAGAGCCTGGAGCTGCTTCTGATTCTGTGTCTCCCTCTTTTTCTGCCCCTCCTCCGCTCGTGCTCTGTCTCTTTCTCTCTCTCAAAAATATATAAACATTAAAAAAATATAAAAAGAATTTTTGTATTATAGTATTGAGTTGGTGTGTATAATATTTTTTTCTTTCATTTGCCTTCAGTGTTATAGTTCTTACTTTCTCCCCACAGAAAGAAGTTTTGGTATGAAGGTCCTTCCTTGGGCTCTCACTTGGTAAGTCCAGAGTAGCAGCTGCTGTAGACTCTGGTGGGCGTGAGGTTCCAGAAGTCGGCAAAACTCCAGCCTGGCCGTCCTTCCATTTCCAAGTTTGAATGCACAAGGTCTGTAGGCTGGGACTAGATGCACTGGTAGAGTGAATTTTGACTTAAAAAAAAAAAAAAAAGTCATACTAAAGTTTTCTGGAATGTTGTCTCTGTTATCAAATACTAACAGTGGTTTTTTGTGTGCATGACACGTGTAGATGTGCTGTAAAAGTTTATATAATAAATGGTTCTTGTTAGAAAAATTACATTGTGTGTTAAAAACCACTGAATTGTGTATCTTTAGAGAGGGAGAATTTTATGGTATGTGGATTATGTTTCAATGAGATTTTGGGGAGCAAAAAATATATACTGACAGTACTTTTAATTTTGGAGGGGCGCTAGGTAAAATCTAGGAAGGATCCAGGTCTGTAAATTGTAAATGAATCAAGCTGAGATGGTTGAGGGTAATGTTGGTTTTTGTTTTTCAAGGTGCTAAGTCCTTCCCAGCTCCCTTTTTGTAGATTAGGACAAGTTTAACGTACAGTTGTAACGTTGGCCTTTCTGTCTGTCCTTCTTGGTGGAGATGTACAAGCCGTCCCAGTTGGGATTCCTAACGAAGACCACCTCAAAGAAAACCAGGAAGGACGACCAGGTGCGCCTGAGAGCCCTGAACGGCCTCCTCTACAAAGCGCTGACTGATCTGCTGTGCACCCCTGAAGTGAGCCAGGAGATCTGTGACCTGAATGTGCAGCTCTCCAAGGTAGACTGGGCCCGGGTGAGAGGAATCGGGGTGAGTCCCGCAGGCCTGCGTCTAGTGGTTAGAAAGAAGGCGCCATGCTAGACTCAGGGCCTTTGAAGTTCAGTAGTGATGCTAAGTGGGACCATTCGAGTTGTGAAGACGGAGGGTACGTGTGCACATGTGTGTGTGGTGTGCAAGCACTGAGGGCGTTGTCAGATGCCCAGGAAGCATGATGGGTGGATGCGTGTGCGTTTGTCTTGGTGAGAAGACAGCAGATGCCTCCCTGCAGTCTCCCTGTGCCTAGAGCGAGCTGAGCTGGAGGGAAATGGGAAAATAAGTGGTAGTTCCGGCGGTTCTGATGTGCGCTGTGGGCTTGGGGTCAGGGACGATGAGGGTTTGGATTCCGGGCCCAGCTTCACCCCTTGTGAGTGTGTGGCCGGAGATGATGGCCTGTCGCGGTGCCCGCGGGAGCGCCTGCTTCTGGGTGGTGGGTGCCTGGAGCTGAAGATTGCCGATGAGCTGGTCTTCAGCCGCGGCCTGTGGTCCGCGGAAGCCCACGGAGGCGGACAGTGACTTGAGGCTGGGGTGGGTGGCGCTCAGGTGTCTCTGACTTCAGACTTCTCGGCCTGCCGTGTGTACTGGAGGACGACCGTCTCGGCCGAACAGAACGCGCACACAGAGGCCGTCCTGCGGAGGAGCGCCGCGCACATGAGGTGACCGCACTCTTCGTGTCTGCTTCCGCACGCACCTTGTGTTTCCCTCTTGTTGCATTAGGTTTTTTTGCTTTGAAGGAAAATTTTGGACGCATTTTCTTAAATTTCAAGATGTAGTTTACATCTGCACGTGAGACGTCATCTTGGACAGCAGTTCTCACAGTGTGGCCCCAGACTTCTGGGGACTGCTGACACCCAGGTGTCCTTGTGGTCATTGTAGCTTCATGCCATGTGCTCCAGTAAAACACAATGCCACTTCGGTTTAAGGATATCTGTGATGGGGCGCCTGGGTGGCTCATTCAGTTGAGCCTCCAACTTCGGCTCAGGTCATGATCTCACGGTCTGTGAGCGTTGGGCTCTGTGCTGACAGCCCGGAGCCTGCTTCGGATTCTGTGTCTCCCTCTCTCTCTGCCCCTCCCCTGTTCATGCTCTGTCTCTCTCTGTCTCAAAAATAGATAAACATTAAAAAAAAAAAAAAGACTATCCATGATGAATAAGCAAAAGTTACTAATTTTATTAAATCCTAACTCTTGGGTACCTGTCGTTGTAATGTTCTGTGTGGTGGGAAGGAAGCCTAAAATAACCTGTGCTGGTGTGGTTGTCTGGGAAACACACAGTTGATCGTGAGCTGAAATAGACACTGTTCACTGGAAATGACAAGTGAACCACAAGCTGTGGTTTTTTCAGATTTGGGTATTTGACACATTTTCTCTAAAATGAGCAAAGTGAACCTGTCCCTTCAGGGAAGACAACTGACTATACTTGTTGCCAGTGATAAAATTCAAGCTTTCAAGTGAAAATTGATATTAGAAAACCTGTATCCACCACCGTGATTTTGGTAGCTTTCTGATACTTAAAGACTCTCGATGAGAACGTTGGTCATGTTGACAAATGCAGTGTCATACTGGTCAGTGTGTCAACATTCTGCAAATCTGGGTAATTTGGTGAGCCAGTGTTTTCCAAATGACTAACGCCTGAAGTTACAAACTCAAGCATAGGGAAAGAGCCATTTGAGGTCAAGATACACCAGTGGATTTTAATATGACAGTGACACTCATTGATCTGGTTTCAGATTCCACGCTGCAACTAACTTTAACAGTATCCTTTGTTGAGTTTTTGTGGAGTGTTGGAGAAGATCCATTCTTTTCTGGAGTGGTGTTCATTTGCTCCTTTTCCAGTTACAGGGCAGTGTGAGGCCGGATCTTCTTCTAGTCCAGCCAGAATAACAGAGCAGCTTGGGTGCAGTGGGGAGAACGTCTCCCAGTAAGCTGGGCATTAGAGAGATTTGTGACTATGTAAACAAGGCCACGTTTCTCAATCATTTTTTTGGGAATAATTATCTTCAATGGTTTAGTTATTTTTCATTAAAAATCCCACGTAAACATTTAATAGGTTTGTTATCTTGAATGAATGAATGTCTGTTTTTCAAATTCTCACTTTTACTTATAGTGTGGTAGATACAGACAGATACAACACTCATCAACGAAAGCTCTTGGGTGTCCTCAGTAAGTTTTAAGAGTATAAAGAGGTCTTGAGACTAAAAAGTTGAGAACTACCGAGGTGGGTGCTAGGAAAGGAGTTACTGTGTTTTCTCCCCAGTCTTAAGAAATGCAGAAACCTAACCAAGCAGCACTCAGAACTGGATTCCCTCCTTCCCGCTTCCTTCCTCTCTCTGTTCCTCTCGCCTCTCCCTTGTACCTCACACTTCACTTTCAGGAGAGGGGGATGGAATCCTATGTGGAACTAGGGTTTGCACATACCATCTGCTTCAGCTCAGCTGACATCATTCCCAGGAGGCCCTAGGAGTCTCTTTAGAGGAGAGGATTAATTGTGTATCAAGGAGTGCTCAGTTAATTTCATTTTTCTCTTGTTAACAGAAACAAGAAAAAGATTTCTGACAAGTGTTGTACTAACAGCATTGCTTTCTGATGAGTTTTTGGGTAATCAGAAAATCCAACCGAACAGACCGTCCCTTTCCCCAGCTCTTCTGCTCACCTGAGGTTTGGTGTAGAGGCTCTCCTGTAATCACGGGCCAGGACCTGCTGTCACTGTGTGCAGAGAGGCTGTGCTCACCAGTGTTTTCGCTGCGGACTGGTTGCAGCCAGTTCACCTTAGTCTGCTTGTATCAGTGACCGATGCAGAGAATGACATGTGCCTGAGAATGGCTGAGGACCTCGGTGCACTTGTGTGGCCTTGGTGCCAGCGGATGTCCACTGGAACGAAGCCGAGGCGGGTTGTCGGTGCCCAGACCACGCAGCCCACTGCCACGGTGCTGCCCGGGAGGCGTCTAAGCGAAGATCAGGTTATTCGTTAGGATCTCAAGAGTTGCATTTAGGCAGCTAAAAATAGTTGTGATGATGTGTTTTGTATCCCTTTTGTGATGTGGCGGTTGCCTGCGGAAGACTTTCCTGGGCTGACGTGTTGGTGTTTTGAGTAACGTGATAAGCAGATCTTCTGTCTTACCTCTCCGTGAGGTTACTGTATATTTTTCTGTCCGCTAAGCGTCACCTGCAACACACGGTGTGCCTTGTCTCTCTCCAGGCACATTTTGATGTCCCAGCAGACCCTGAGGAACGTGCCGCCGATAGTGTTTCTTCAGGACAAAGGAAACGCGGCTCTAGCCGAGGTAAGGCTAAGGGACCTTCCATAATGAGCTTTTATATGAGTAAGATTTTATATTTAATTTTGAGAGATTCAGATGATGATGTATACAGTTAAAGGAAGCAACCCTTGGCGGGTACAAATGAAAAGTGAGGCTCCCATGCCTCTGTCCCGGCCAGACTCCCCAGAAGGAACCACTCTTCAGGCTTTAAATTTTAACTGCTTACCACTGTATCTCTCACCAGGACACCAAGTCTCTGTTTCTTGTCTTACAAAGTTGATGTAGGCAAAGCCGCCTCCCTCCCTGGATCTGACCGTCTATAGTTACTTCACACCAGAGGTTACTTCTGCAACCGTTTTGTATAATTTCCCTTACTTTAAATACTGTTAATTATGAGGTCTAAAACCTGTGTGTAAATATATGTGTGTATATATTTGTATCTGTGTGGTGTTACCTGGTGGTCATTAAGATACGTCACACTTTTAAAAAGTTTACAAAACCCCCAGTAAGTAGCACTTATGATTATGATTAGGTAGCTGTTATTCACTGCAGGACTAGGTAGTTTTTAGAGCCACAGAGGAAAACAAGTCTAATCGGACATTTTTATCTTTGTTATTCATTATACAAGCAACACTGAAAACCTTATACAAACAATAACCTTGACAGGTAGGGGCTTTTCCTAGCGACAAAAGGAGACGGAGGAGTGAAGTGACCAGTGCCAGCTTTAGAGAACCCAGGAGAGCATAGGTTAGGCGTGTGCCGGGGAGAGTGCAGCAGGGAGCTCACGCGTGCGTGTCCGGTTGAGTTGGTGGAAGGAAGTACCTCTGCTCTCACCATCCCAGGCTTGTCCCTCTCTCGCCAGCGAGGTCCTGCCTGGCTCCGTGGGCTCCTTTCTAGAAAAAGTGATTGGAAGGAGGGAGGCGCGGACAGTGCTCAAAGCATCCTGGAGCGGTTCTTTCTCCAGAGATGCTGCTGCTGGGTATTCGCGGTGGAGGCCCCGCGTCTGTCCTCTGTGCCCTTCCTGTGCCGGGGGCAGAGTTAGGCTTCTGCCTGGCTCGCTGTCACTGTAGTCAGAAGCAAGCAGGGGCCCGACCGAGGGGTCTCTGATGGGGGCAGGTGGCTAGCCGAGTGCACAGTCCTCACGGTCATTGTTGGCTGGCTCTTGCGGAAGTCAGTGCGGTGGTTTTGAGACCCTTGTGTCCGTTTGTGAGAGAGTTGAAGTCAGCCAGTGGCAAAGTAATCTGGATAGACACGCAGATTTGAAGTTGGGGTTTGTGGGTGAAACTTGGAGTCTCGTACCCTCGGCGCACGTGTGTGTCGTGTGGGCTGCACGCGTGGAGGCGTCGCGGGCGGTGGGAAGTGGTAGCGGCCGGCGGTGGTCGCAGCGCGTACTTCGCGGTGTCAGGAAGCAGAGCGGCACCAGCTCCGTCCAGGCCGAGCCCCGAGGGGCACTTGGCTTCGCTGCCGTCACTGCCGGTAGGCCCCGACGTCCCTGGTGTCGGGAAGAAAGCGGGAACGGAAACCACAGGGAGGTGCGGCGCGTGCCCTTGCCCCACAGCGGATGACACTAAACGGTGACCACACCGCGCGTGGAGGAATCACGGGGCTGCGGCCCCGCCACCCTGTGGTCCCGTGGAAGCCGTGCACGCACATCCTGTGACCCAGAGCTCCCGCGGGGGGACCCACGGAAACGCGTGTCCGCCAGAGGTGTGCGGGTGCTGGCGTTGGGCTTTCTTGTAGGTGCCTAGCTCTGGTTCAGCCGTGGAGGGGTGAACGCGGAGCCCCAGGCGAGGCCGTGGTCCCTGTGATTCTGTCTGTGGGACGTGCAGGGACACGTGCGACCGGTCTGTGGTGACGGAAGTCAAACTAGTGCCTGTCTTTGGGCAGGGAGTGGGCAGGAGGGGCTCGAAGTTTCCTGGGGTTCGTCTCCTTAAACGTCAGGGGGGTGTCCACAGGCACAGTCCCTTTGTGACGTGTCATCGAGCCGTATGCCTTGATGTCCTTGCGCTTTTCCCGTGTATTACATTTCAGTCAAAGGGTTTGTACGATGTTGATTTTGTCATAATTAGAAAGGACGAAAAGTAGATTTTTAAAGAAAATACATAAACTGTGTTCCCAGCGTTGGGATTTATTACACATTTGCTGGTCTCCCCGCTTCTGAGAGCAGGCGTGGGTGGGCCGTGCTCGCCTCGCCCCACGGGCCTCATGCTAGAGCCTGGGCTTCTCCTTGGGGTGGGACTGAGCCGCTTCGGTCCTCGCCCGAGGTTCTGTGCGTGCGGAGTTCGGCTGGGACTCAGCCCTGCAGCCTGTGTTGACGTGTTAGGGTTTGGTGGTGTCTGCACTGGTTCTTTGTTAAGACTTTTAACGAAAGCTTTGCTGCGGCAGGATTTACCCAGAGGCCCGCCCCGTCCTCACCCTTCCCACCACCCATCTTTTCTTTTTTTAAGTTCTGTATCTCTACACCCAACGTGGGACTTGAACTCGTGACCCTGAGGTCAGGAGTCGGATGCTCTTCCGACCCAGCCTACCGGCTGCCCCAAGTTTTCCTTGTTAGATTTCTGCAATTTCACACCTAGGACGTCGTCTTGGCACCTGGCTGCTTTTGCTCAGCACTGTCTTCGAGATTCACGTTGTTTCGGTGTGAGTGGTTCCTTTTTTCTTGGTAAGTGGGGTCATTGTACGAATACGCTACGTTTCATTTGTTCACCTTCTCACGGACGTTTGTCTGTCTTTCTGATTCTCGGTTGCTGTGAGTGAAGCTGTTGTGAACGTGTGTGTCCACGTTTTTGTGTGGATGGACGTTTCTGTGTCTCTTAGGGCAGCACGTAGGAGTGGCAAGTGTCTGTAATTGTGAGGAAGCCGCCGGTTGCAGGTGAGCGGGGCGCCGTGGCGTGGCTCACGTGTGTCTTCTCGATGACTAGTCGAGCACCTTCCCCTGTGCCTGGTGGCCTTTCCTTGTTTTGTCAGGTCTCACCAGGTCTTTTGCCCAGTCGTGTGAGGTGCGCTCAGGGTGGACCTTCACAGGATGGCCACGCGTCCTGTCCTTGTCGGGTGCGAGCACACGTTCTCCCAGCCAGCTTGGGAGACCCACGCTTGGTCCTCGTGTTGTGGCATCGTTAGTGCTGTTTCTGGCATTTTCTGTGGACAGACTTTTCCCTCGGTTCTGCCGTTGGTTTGTGATGATGCAGTCTGTTGCTGCAGAACGCCGGGCCCTGGTCCCGGATCTGGGCCGTCCCGGGCCGGCACTGTGGCCAGGTAGGGTCCAGGTGTGTGTCCTGGGCACGCAGGTAGAGGTGGGAGCCACCCCCGGTATCCAGGGAGCAGGGGCCTGTGTAGCGCCCTGGGCTCAGCAGTGGTGTGCGTGCCCCCACCGAGGGGAGCTCTTGTTTCCAGATTGGGCCCCTCAGACACCTTGGAGCTGGATTCGCATGCCGCGCCCCTGACTGTGGCTTTGTTGCTATGCCAGGAGGCTTTCTTTTCCCAAACACACAAGTTCTGTGGCAAAGTTCAGTTTAAGTGTTTTATACAACTTCATTCGGAATCAGGAAACGTTACTTAATTGAGCTAATAGTTAACTGGTTTCTTCATAAATTTGACTGAAGTTTACAAGTTTTAAGTGTAGTTTTAGGAAAGCCTCGGTTCGTTATTAGAGAAAATGTGATTGCTAAGTAACAGGTGTTTGAAAGCACAGACTGGTGAATGGCCTCATCCCGGGGGATGTCACCGGAGGGGCACGGAGGACTGTTGGAAGGCCTGTGTCTGAGCTGGGCCGTGGTGCAGGTGGCACAGAGGTGTGGCTTACTGAATTGCTCTCTATGCCCCTTTCCAGGTTGATTGGTTACTGGCAAATGCTGATTTTGGGCCCCCAGAGGAAAGAGAAGACCGTGTGCAAAGTGATGCCAGGTACACGTGGACATGGTTTTGATTGTCCTGGGCAAACGCCCTGGTGCGATTCCCACGGCAGCTGCCCAGTTCTGCACCCCTGGCCGTGCACTGCCCCGGCAGCCTGGCAGTGACCTGTGGCGGGTCCCGGGGGCAGTCTGCAGTGGTTCTGAGTACTCAGCAAGGCTGCTCGGAGTGCCTCGGTGGTCTATCCGACAGTGCTGGAGCCCGTGGCATCTGCCATCGCTATGGTGACTCCTGGAGAGGGGACAGGTGTCTCTCCCTTGCCCTGTTTTTCCACTCGGCACATTTTTACTGAGCATGTCCTGTGGCTCTGTTCTAGCATGTACAATATGTATGTGAATAGAACAGACATTGGGGTCTTTGGAACTTGCATTTTGCTGGCGGAGACCCACAGGGAGCAGTGAATCCACAGATGATTGTGTGTCAAGAAGGGCATGTAGGACACCCCTTCCGTTGGGGAGGGGTCAGGAGGTGGGGGCGGTGCTGCAGCTGAGAAAGAGATGTGAGCTGTATGTGGAGGGGCCCCGTTCCGGGTTCCGGAAGAGCTTCAGCAGGTCCTGAGCCTGTGTTCTCAGAGCGGGCGCGTCAGCGTCAGGGGCAGCACTGTCAGGACTTGGGTGGGGCCCCCAGCGACCTGCTTCCCAGGGGAGGGGACGCTGCGCCCCGAGGGCCCCAGGCAGCAGTGAGTGCCCGCATCCCGGACCAGCAGGGAGTTGAGCCTTCCGGAGCCGAGCAGGAGGGGGGTCAGAGGCAGGACACGGCCATGTTTGGGTTTTGACAAGTACCCTGAGTGGCACATGTAAAGGACCATACCCATAATTCTGCCTGACGGGCCTAGCACGCTGGCTGTATTTGGGGAAAAGCAACTGAGAGGGCATCTGACGGGAGGGCTGTGTCCAAGCTGTCCTGGGCTGCACCATACACGGGAGCGGAGTCCCTTCCTCGTGCCGTATCCCCCAGCCTCCCTCGGACGTCAGTGGGTCCACCAGGAGGTGGCCAGGAGCCCCCACACCGCCCGGCTTCACCCACGCTTCACCTGACGTCTCTTCTCCCCTCCAGGGGCTGTGGGGCCCTGGACGCCCCTTCACGCAGCACCCAGGGCCCTGCCGCCTGCTCAAGTCTGTGTGGGATTGATCACGAGGCGCTCAACAGACAGATCATGGAATATAAGAGGAGGAAAGAGCGAGGATGCAGGAGCGAGAGCCCCGCAGAGTCTCCACTGACACACACACGAGAGGGAAACGTGGCAGCCACACCCTGCGCAGATGGCGACCTCTCCCGCGAGAACCACCTGTCGAGGGCAGCGAGTGGCTACCCGGACCCTGACCTGGATGGCTCGCGAGGGGCGGCAGGAAGGGCGGAGGTGACTGAGGGGCGGAGAGGGGGTGGGGTGTGAGGCTCTGCTGGGCGGAACCACGGTCCCACCGCCCGGGCAGCCTTGTGACTTAGCCTGAGAAGGAAGGGGGCCTGTGGGGACAGTCGGGCCTCTTTGTCCCGCTTTTCACCCCTCGCACGCTCCCAGCAAGCAAGGCAGAGCGTCGCCTTGTGTGTGATCCCGCTCATTCCCTAAGCGCTGTCCTCCTGGTGGACTTGGAATGGCCCCACGTCTAGTTTTCCCCCGGGCAGGACAGCTGCCATGCAGGGAGTGTGGGCAGGGGCGTCACAGCACTGTTGGAAGGAAGTGAAAGAAACCCTGCTCCACGTGTGACCTAGAGCAGCTGCTCCCGGGCGAGGGGCACCTCCGTTTCCCGAGTGCCATCGGTGTCGAGATGCTGAGGACGGCATCGGCGCGGCTTGGATGATGAGACGGGCGCTAGTGAGGTGGAGCAAGGAGGCTCGGGACTTGCTTTTGTAAACAGTGTCAGGAAGGAAGCACTGCTGTCCCCTGGGCACCTTCTGGCGTCTGGTAACAGGGCCGGTGCCCAGCAGGCAGGCGGCACCGGCAACGCGGCCTTTGTGGGCACAGCAGCCCCTGTTGAAGGGACCTGTCACGGGACACGGGCGGACCACTGGGAAGCTCTAGGCACGTAGCTGCCCGGGTGGCACTCGGGTGATCCCGTCTGCCCTGGAAAGGTGCTCGTAGCCGCGCGTGTGGAGCATTTCACCCGGGAGTGCGGTTGCTGGCGTGCGCACTGTCAGCTTGTGAAAACGTACGTGCTTTGCTCTAACCAGGAGTGGGAAGACGCACCTTGAGCCTGCTGTCCGGAAAGGGGAGTTCGTTCACCACATTCCCGGGAGGTGGGGACATGCCGTGCAGGGCCACTCGGGGAAGCTCCAGGGTCGGTCAGGAGGCTGAGGGAGAGGACAAGGTGTGGCTTCTGCAGGAATGAATGGCCGAGGCTGGATAGTGTGAGTAGTTTCAGCAGGCTCTGGGCTATAGGAGTGCTTTCTGCGTGTTGAGTCCTGGCCCTGGGGGATGTGCGGCAGAGGAAATACTGGCTGGTGTGCAAGAGCGAGATAAAGGAGGTGGTTGGGAGTGTGTGCTCTGGGTCTGTGGGTCTGTACATAAAATGTGAGTTTACAGGGGAATGGTTCACTGTCTTTAGGAATTAGCCCTGGGAGGGGCAGTGTCTCCGCAGCCAGCAAGGCCCCCAAGATGTTATAACATCACAAATACACGGTATGAAAACCCTGACTGATACAGGACCCTGCGGCACCAGGCAGCCCGTTCTGCTGACCGTAGATCTGGTCTCCACTGCCGAAGGTGTCCAGACGTCCGTGCGGAGCAGCGGGAACAAGCCTGGATTCCTGGATTGTGAGCTCAGTGTGCCGTGGACGGGGACGTGCCCGTCTGTGTTGTGTGTCAAGTAACGGGCACTGGGAGAGGCCGGTGCAGGGTGCTGGCCTGCTCTTTTCTTTCCTCTTTTCCACCTGTGCTTCCAAAAGTCAACAAATGGCAGGAAAAAGATGTGTTTTTAGACCGGGAAATTCTGTGCTCCGTACTCCTACCGATTGTCTTAGGTTCTCCCTGTAAGTACAGTTGGAGACCAGAAACGGGGCCAAGACTAGAGCGGAGACCGAGGGGCTGCCTGGTGGTGTGGACTGGTTTTACAGAGTTAAAGGTCACTTTAACAGCATCTCTGTTAGCTGCTGGCATTTGGTACTCTGCACCTTTGTAAGGGTTCATCTTCTCTTTGGGGTGGAAAGAACCCTCACTAAGCACAGGACCTCTGAGTGCAGAGAGTGCTTCCTACTTCACCTTAGCGTTTGTTAGAAGGACTTGGAATTTCAGGTACAGCGTGTTCACGGAGCTTCTGGGTTGTGCGTGTGGAGGTTTGCGGGTGGGCCTGGCAGCTCTGTGCCTTCCTGGCGCCTTCTTCTGCCTCGTCCCAGGCCACTCCCTCTCGTACAAGCCGGGCGTCTACCGGGGAGCTTCAGCTGGCAGCCAGCAGTCCCACCCTGGAAAGGACTGAGTAGCCTGAGAACAGAACTGAAAATAACCACATATCAAGCAGCTGAAACACCGAACAGGACAGAAAATTTGACCGGCTTCCATGGGAAGACTGCCCGGAAGACCATCGTTTGCAGTCTTTGAACGCTCACTTCATGTTCAGAAGGGTTTCCTCCCTCGAGTCTTCCCTCTGACATCTTGGCCTTTTAGGTCCTATCAGTAAAGTTCAGGATATCTCCAACTTTTTTTAAAAAAATTTTTTAATGTTTATTTTTGAGAGAGACAGAGACAGAGCATGAGCAGGGGAGGGGCAGAGAGAGAGGGAGACGCAGAATTGGAAGCAGGCTCCAGGCTCCGAGCCGTCAGCACAGAGCCCGACGTGGCGCTTGAACCCACGAATGGCAAGATCATGACCTGAGCTGAAGTCAGATGCTCAACCGACTGAGCCACCCAGGCTCCCGAGGATATCTCCAACTTTTTTACGGCACCTTTTCTGTTCAAGAGTTTGTGATACGTGCATTGTTTTTTTGAAACTGAAAAGTGCTTAGAATAAAGCATATTCAACGCGCCCGAGTTAAATCTATGACACATGTAAGCTCTAGAGTGAAATAAATGATCCATTTGCCCCCTATCACCCCGTGGGAGGGAGAAAAGCCTGTGCTACTCCGGCCCTTACTTCCCTTGTGTTCCGCGCCCTCCTGTTGAGGTGTGGAGACCTGTTTCTGAAATCCCGTGTCCCAGGATTTGCTCAGTTCTTACTTAAAGGCCATCGAAATTACATAAAGTGCAGAACTGGGAAGAATGTGTCACGTGACAAAATAGAACTCACAATTGCCTTTTGATAGGTTGAGATGTAGAACCGAAGTTAATCACGTGAAGCTTGATAGGGCCGTATGTAGATTCTTGTGATTAAGATTTAAAATCTTAATTATTCAACTGCAGCATCGTACCGTCAGTGAAAGCAGTCTGGTGGTTGCAGCATGTGTCCTAACCAGTCTGTGGCCGGTGTGGCTGTGGAGGCAGGGGGGAGGGGGGGGGGGGGGGGGGGGGGGGGGGAGGTGGTGGCAGGAGGCCATGGAGGGAGGCCGGCCCTGCCTTGTAAGCTCGTCTACACAGCTGTCGTCTAACGTTCAGTTCCTGGAACCTAGGACTTCCGTAGTGGGAAGGGCCAGAGGGGAGGGGGAGGGGGAGGCAGCCTCCAGAAGTGGCGCGGTGATCCCGTAGCAGCGGGGCACCCTGGCCGGGACCCGACAGCAGACACTAAGTATGAGGCAGATTCAAAGTGCCCTCAACCCTGAACTCCCAGCCTGGACACCACCCGCGCCCCCCTGCCCCCCCCAAGTCAGAGTGGGCCTTGCGTCTGTAGGTTTGCCTTGGGAGTCAGAGGTTCTTGCTAAGCATCCTTCCACTTTCACACTTAAGCCCTTTTCCCCTGCAGTCATGAGCCCAGCCCCCACCCACACCAGCCTCTGGGCTCGCTTCTCTCAGGACCCTGGTGGCATCACTTGTAACAGAGCCTCACTTGGCACCACCCGTCACCTGCCCCCGTTCCTGTGATGTCATGTTTGCACGTGCTCTTCCCCCCTTTCTGCCTCACCTTGGGGAGCGGGCCACCTTTGGGGAGCCTTCTGTGAACGCCCAATTTTGGTTGCGGTGCCCTAAATTCCCACAGCTACGACCTCACTGCACTGATTGCTGAGTCAGCATCTTGTCTGCCTCTTGCATGAGGTTTCCCAGGCCAGAGTATAGTACGTGTTGATCGACTAATGGACCGGCGGGGTCTGCTCCGAGTCAGGGGTAGGTGTTAGCGCTGGCTCAGAGGAGAACGTGGGCAGTAGATGCAGGCGTGGCCTGAGGCCCTTTTTCACCCTGGGCCTGAGAAAAGCTGAGGCAAAGCAGAACATACGGCCAAAAGGAAGACTGAGAAAGAGCCACCTGTGACCAGATTGCAGCAGAAAACCAGGGCTTCGGGTTAAAAGAAACGAAGAAGGCAAGGTGCAGCTTTTGTATATTCAGGGAGAACACAGGTGCCGGCCTCGTGCTGCAGGGAAGGACTTTCCGTCCGCTTGGCTCTGAAGCCTGCCGCTCTGGGCTCGGTACCCAGTCCGCCAGCAGCGACCTCCGTGCTCAACACCTCGGATCCACCAGCAGCGACCTCCGTGCTCAGCACCCTCGGTGTCCGTGGGGAGAACGGCATCCGCTTCAAAGGTCAGCGAGGGTATACTGAAACGCGTGAACGCCGACTTAGCGGAGCCTGGCACGTGCTTTGTATTCCCCTTCTGCTTAGGATCTTGGTTTTATTGACGAGCAAAGGGATCGAGGGGAAGCGTTCATTCAGTGTCTGGTGGAGGGTGTGCACGGCCTACGTCACGAGGACGCGCGGAGCACCATGTACACGTGCTCACGCTGGAGGCCCGGCGGCCCTCTGCAGTGTGGCCCCACAGACATGGCTAGGTTTTCACGTCTTGGTGACACGCCAAGATGATAGGAGAGCAAAGTGTCCTACTGGAAGTCACACGTGTCTGCCAGCAACAAACACAGAGCTTCATAGGTGAAGATGTCCCTCTAGGACCCTAAAATCCTGTTGTGAGAACAGAGGCTCAGCGTTCCAGCCTCAGGTTTATCTTGAAGAATGTGAGCACGCGCCTGTGCGACTTGTTAGCATTAATTTGAATACTGTACAGCTCTAGGAAGTTGAGTTTGAGGAACAGAAAGAAAAAAAAAAGTTAAAGTTAATGGGACCTAAGGGACCTGTGGGATCCCACCAAGCAGACCAACGTATGCATTGTGGGCGTCCCAGAAGGAGACGAGAGAGGGAGAGAGAGAGAGAGAAAGTAAGTATTGGAAGAAACAATGGCTGAACGTTTCCCAAGTTTGAGGAAACACCCGGGAAGCTCAGTGAACTCTCAAGATGAACTCAGAGACCCACACTAGAACACATAAACTTTTTGTTTTTTAATTTTTTAAAAATGTTTATTTTGGAGAGAGACAGAGTGTGAGTGAGGGAGGGGCAGAGAGAGAGAGGGAGACACAATCCGAAGCAGGCTCCGAGCTGTCAGCACAGAGCCTGACGTGGGGCTCAAACCCACAGACTGTGAGATCATGACCTGAGCTGAAGTCGGATGCTTAACCGACTGAGCCACCCAGGAGTCCCCCCCCCCCTTTTTTTTTAAGTTTATTTGAGAGCGGCAGACAGCATTAGTGGGGAAGGGGCAGTCAGAGAAGGGGAGAGAGAGTCCCAAGCAGGTGCTGTGCTGCCAGCCCAGAGCCCGGTGCGGAACTCATGCGAACCGTGAGATCACGACCTGAGCAGAAATCAAGAGTCAGACACTTAACCGACTGAGTCCCCCAGGCGCCCCAGATACATAAACATGCGAAAAGCCAAACTAAGCATCTTGAAGCAGCAAGAGAGAAGTAAATCAATACATATAAGGGAATCCCAGATAAGATTAACAGATTTCCATCAGAAACCAGAGGTCAGGAGGCAGTGGGTTGATATACGCAGAATGCTGAAAGGAAAAATTTTCAACCAGGAATTCTATATTCAGCAAATGTCCTTCAAAGGTGAGGGAGAAATTAAGACATTTTTAGGTAAATAAAAGCTGAGGGAGTGCCATTACTATTAGACCTGCCCTTGAAGCGGTGCTTAAGTCCTGCAGGTGAAATGAAAGACAGTGGAGCATAACTTAAAGCTGTATGGAGAAATAAAGATGTCAGTAAAGAAAAATTCATGGCCAATTATAAAAACTAGTATTTTTAGGACAGTTTGTAACTCCACATTTTGATTTCTACGTAATTTAAGAGACTAGTGCGTTCAGAATACTTGTTAATTTATGTTTTGTGACAACAACTCAGAGGACTGGGGACAGAGACGTTAAAGGAGAGTGTGTGTGTGTTACCGAAATTAAGCTGGTACAAATACAGGGTGTCGAATGTAATCCTCACGGTAACCACAAAGGAGACAGCTGTAGTGTATATATACAAAAGGAAATGGGAAAGGAATTTAAATGTTTCACTACTAAACAACGGCAATAACAAACTAAACACAAAAGAAGACAGTAATGCAGGGAATGAGGGACAAAAAGAAGCTGAAGGCACATAACAAATAGAAAAATGACAAAAGTCCTTCTCTGTAGTTATCTTACATGTGGATTACAAGTGAATTAAACTCTTCAATGTAAAGACAGAGATTGCCAGAATGGATAAAAAGCCATCATCCAAATAACATGCTGTCTCCAAGAGACTCTAGATGCAAAGCTATAAATAAAAAGTGAGAGGATGTGAAAAGATGTTCCATGCAAATAATAACCAATGATAGCAGGAGTGGCTACACTAATATCAGATAAAAATGTGTTTAAATTTTCAAAAATTACAAGAGATAAGGGAGGGCACTATAAAAACAAATTTCAATGAAATGATACATAACAAGTACAAACATTTACACATCTAATGATAGGCCACTGAAATGTGTGAAGCAAAACTTGACACAACTGAATGGAGAAACAGTTCTACAATAATAGTCGGAGACCTTCATACTCCTCTCATAACCGTGGGCACATAAACCAGACAGAAGTAGGGAAATCGAGGACTTAACACGATAAGCCAACTAGAGTGAACACGTACCAGACACCAGCCAACAAGAGCACATGCGTTGCTCTCAGGTGCATATGGGACATTTTCCGAATGTCAGGCCACATATTAAGTTTCAAGAATTTAAAAACAAGGCTGTCCTGCAATCTATCACCATAATGGGATGAAGTTCAAAATCAGTAACAAATAAAATTGGAAATTACACCAACACAGTCTTAAATAACCAACAGAGAAGTCATCACAGGGAGATTAAAAAATACTTTGAGGGGCGCCTGGGTGGCGCAGTCGGTTGAGCGTCTGACTTCAGCCAGGTCACGATCTCGCGGTCCGTGAGTTCGAGCCCCGCGTCAGGCTCTGGGCTGATGGCTCGGAGCCTGGAGCCTGTTTCCGATTCTGTGTCTCCCTCTCTCTCTGCCCCTCCCCCGTTCATACTCTGTCTCTCTCTGTCCCAAAAATAAATAAAAAACGTTGAAAAAAAAATAAAAAAAAAAAATAAAAAATACTTTGAGATGAATGAAAATGAAAACAACACATCAAAACTTACGGGATGCGGCAAAAGCAGTGCTAAAGGTTATAGGTATAAATGCTGACGTTAAAAAAGTCAAGATTGCAGAAAATCAACCACCTAACTTTACAATTTAAGGACGTGCAGAAAAAACCCAAAGCTCTCTGCCTCTCCCCTGCTCGTGCTCTGTCTCACTCTGTCTCTCAAAAATAAATAAATGTAATAAAAAAACTTTTTAAAATGGCACCAGGTCATTTGGAACCATAGTTTCTGCTAAATGTGATAAAATACAGGTTTTTTTTTTTTTAATTAAAAAATAAATCCAAGTATTGGCAAGGATACGGCCATGTGAAGTGAAATAAGCCAGTCACAAAAACACATATCCTAGAGAATTTCACTTACACTGGGTGTTTAGAGCAGTCGCCGTCATACCTGTGGTGGTGCCAGGGGCTGGGGGAGCCGGGAGCTAGTGTCAGTGGGCAGAGAGGTTCAGTTTTCCAAGACGGAAGCGATTACAGGGGCGGATGGATGGTGGTCACAGCTGCACGTCAGTCCGTTACACTGAAATGTATGTTTCCATGGTTTAGACAGTGAAGTTTCTGTTGTATTTTACCACGATTAAAAAATCAGAAGAAAATGAAATGGGAAAAAAGTACAAATATCACTCAAAGATTCAAGAAAGAGGTAAAGTTTTATCTTATTTACATTTGTAATACTTCTGAAAAACATACACAGGTCTGCAAACCCTTACCTGAAATCCTTAGGGTCTAAAGCAGCACATTGTATCAAAAACATTGTTAAACGTTTAAACGTTCACATTGAGTAGCTTCACCGGAGGAAGGACTTTGGGGAAAAAGGAGGTAACGATAATCGTGATAGTTGACATTCACCACACGCTGACTGAAGGCTCGAATGGTGCAAACTGTGCTTTGTGTGGACACAGCTGCGTACCCCTCACAGCCGCCTGCGGGTGCCGGCAGCCCGTGGTACAGATGAAGATGCGGAGGTTCCGAGCGGCTCTGGGATCGTCCTCCAGCTCAACTGAGGCTCCACTGGTCCCGATGCCTTCCTTGGGGTTGAGGCATTACAGCAAGGCGATGATGGGGTCCCCTACCTTCTGTCCAGGCAGCCAGAATCCGGCTGAGGCAACACGTGGACCTCCTCAAAGCCAAGGCATCGAGGCGGCCCCGTCCTCGCCAGCACCAGGTTTAGAAATGGGCACTTGGCCAGTGAGAGGCGAGGGGGCAAGAGGAGAGGCCCCTTTGCCTGCCTCTGGACACTTGATCGGAGATGTGCCGGGCAGACCTGACAGCATAGGAAACCATGGCCTGGGCTTGTCTGAGCCGCGAATGATCTTCCTTCACTGTCCTGTCTCTGTCCTCCTCTTGGGCAAAATGAGAAGTAGTATCTGCGTTGTTAAAACAAATTCACTTAGTCCTGTTAATTGTGCTTAAAAGCATCCTGATTCCCCAACTGAAATGGGGGGGGGGGGAAGGGGTGTGGGCCAGCCCATTATTAGCCATTAACACCTCAGTGCTAATGAGTCACTTGGGCAACCACCTGCCATCTTGAAGAGCAAAGATGAGCCTGTGGCGCCAGAGGATTGGCGACGACAAAGTCTAACGTTCCCTGTGTTCTTCTGGCATGACTGGAAGCACTTTGTATTCATTTGATTCTGGGAGGCAGAGGCGTAACCCATCACAGAGCCAGAGTCAGCCTGTAGCCGCGCTTCTCTGCTGCCCCCCTTATTTGTGGGCAGGGGAGCCCCTCAGCGCGAGAGGCCGCGGCTCCCACACCCGCCTCCTGCCAGGGTAGAGAGAGCTTGGCCACCGGGCCAGCCCCACTGGGATGGGGCGAGGGCTCCCGGCAAGGGGACGAGCCCAGGCCGTGGCCGGAACTGCGCAACCTTGCATCCGATATGCACTTAGCCCACAGGCCAGCCGGTTACTACATTCTGGCAATTTTCTGGTTGCCGAAAGAGGTCATCGCCCTCGTGTTTTCTTGGAGGTCCCTTCCAGTATGTGACAGGCTCAGTGTGTCTGGGGTAGTGGGGACACCAGAGAAAAGCGGGGAAAAGACAAAAGGGTGTGGGGGGGGGGGAGATGGGGGGAGGCAGAAAGGCGCCCTGGCCGGCGAGCCCCAGGCCACTCGCCATGCCGGGGCGTGGGCTTGCAAGACCAGTGCTCGTCTTACGAACACGGAAACTGAGGCCCAGGCAGAGGTGAGCTCGCCGGGCGCCCAGGTCAGAGCCCGTGCCCGTAACCGTGGATGCCGGTGCCTCCGAAAAGACAACGCACGGGCACGTTTCAGAGAAAGTTTCCCTCGACCCTCGCTGCTCACAGGGTGGCCCCAGTAGAAGCGCGGGAGCTAGAGCCCCACTCCCAGGGCGAGTCCACACCTGGGGGTCTTCCAGGCTCCACAGATGCCTCACGCGCACGTCCCGCACGAGGAGGCTGGGAAGCACGGACCCAGCGAAACCCTCACACCAGCCTCGTGAGCAGGCTAATGAGCCCGTCCGCATTCTGACTTCCCACAGCTGCCTTTGGGTGTGAGGCTGCCGCTCCGTGGGCGCTCGCTTTGCTCACTGCAATCCGACGGACCCGCCTGTCTCGCCCCCGTGACTTTGTTGGGGCAGGGCAGGTTGTCCAGCTTCAGTGCACGTCTCTGGGGGGGCTTCCAAACCAGACCCCGGCCCGCCCCGGCCTTCCCGATTCAGCGGCCGCGAGCTGCGCGGCTGCCTTTCCGTTGGCCTGGTGGTGCCCACGCTGCCAGCTCAGGAAGCACGCTGTGCAAACCACGAGGGCACCTCGAGGGAGAGGAGGGGAGCTTCGCTGTCCTCGGGACGCGCCCACAAGAAGGGAAGCCACGGCCGACAGCGACTTTCAACCTCAGCCGCACACCCAAGCCCCCGGGGGTGCTTGCCGAAGACCCCTGTCCCGGGCCCCTCCCACACCAGTGCATCTGCAGCGTGCGGCCAGGTCCTGCCTGGGCAAGGGTCCTAGTGGCTCGAGTGAGAGGCTGGCGTGGAGAGTCCCTGCTCTGTGGGTGACTTCCCTTGGCCAAGTCTTCCAGTGTCCCGTGTGGTACAGTCGCTGGCTCCTCCAAGGACCCGGACCCCCTCGAAGGAACAGAAGTCTAGCTTTGTAGCTTACTCTCATGTCCAGGAAGGAAAGTCTAGGTGTTAGATGAGAAATCACAGGTCCTTGGGCGCCTGGGTGGCTCAGTCAGTTAAGTGTCCAACTTCGGCTCAGGTCATGATCTCCCGGTTCATGGGTTCAAGCCCCGGGGTCGGGCTCTATGCTGACAGCGCAGAGCCTGGAGCCTGCTCCGGATTCCGGGTCTCCCTCTGTCTCTTCCCCTCCCCTACGTGTGTGCTCTCTCTCTCAAAGACAAAAAAAAAAAAAAAAAAAAAAAGAAAAAATCACAGGTCCTTTTAAAGCTGTCCGCTTCCTTGAAAGGGAGGGGGCACAGGTGTATTTACATCGATGAATGAGGGGCACTTACCTGGGACAAGGGGTAAGAAGAAGGGACAGAAATACAGGATCAGGAGGAGGGGTTTGAGGAGGAAGGCACAGATGCCCACACAGGTCCAGGTAAGGGAGCAGAGGCCTCCCAGGGCTGGTTCAAAGCATGAGGGGGCCTTGAGATCCTGCGGCCCTGCCCGTGGCACTCCCACCTCAGACCTGATCAAGGAAGTTTCCAAGTTTTCCTATTTGTGGGACCTGCTCCTGGGCTCCCAGAAAAGCTACACTGTAACATTTACCAAGGTCAGAAAGACTTGGCAAAACCTCAGATTTGTGGCTGTATTTCTGCCCTGGGCACACACTGCACGCGTGCTTCGTTATCAAAATAGAATCTGACATAAAGTAAGAGGAAAAAAAAAAAAAAAAAACCTCCTTGGTTCCCTTGAGATTACAATCACACAGCCCCGCACGTAGTGCACATAGTTAAAAACCTGTCTGTAACTTTCCGGAATGTCCTTCTTCCTGATGATTTGGAACTCTTTATGTAACACACACATATGACCCTGCAGCAAACGTTCCTTCCCCGGAGCACTCACTGGCTTCTCTGTGGAGATTGTGTGTCCCCGGGAGCTGTCCTCACCTGGGCTCCAATAAAACTTTTTGTTTTTTTTAATTTTAAAAGGGGCTTGTTCATTTTGCATCCACAAACCCCTTTCCCCCTGTTCATGGCCTGTTAAAATGGCATCCAGACCACAGATGCCAGTTTCTCGTGGATTTTTCTGGATCTGGTAACTCACTGTTTCTCAGCTGCGGGCCTGGGGCTGGACCATCTCCCGCACAGCCTGCCGACACCCCCACCCCCACCCCCTCTGGGGATTTAGCTCCTGAGACACAAAACAGGTCCCTCCTCCTCCCAAGATCCTCTGGTATAAGGGGTTTACTGCTAATTATTATGGGAAAACAAGGAATTAATACTTGTAAATGTGAGGAATTAGAAAACCGTAAAGTCCTGAGAGTCTTGTAATCTGGTTCCATATCTGTTTTCCTCGAGAGTGTGGAAGACAGCCCCTTTCTCTCTCCTGCCTTCTTCAGGGTTCTTGTTGTGGGTGGGCTCACCCACCCTCCCCTCCCTTCAGACCCAACCTAAAAGGAAGGGCGCCCTGACCCTTCCCAGCCCCAGATCGCGGCCCCTGGCGTCAGGCAAAACTCGAGCCTGTGAGGACTGATGTCTACACCCATTGGATGTTACTCTCACCGGGCTTCAGCTCACGGCAAAGATCCACATGAGGCATTCCTCGCAACACAGTTTTCACCTGGATACGCGGCCTCACCGTTTCAAGGGATATGGGAGTAAAGCCAAGCAAAGGGCTCCTGACTTTTACAGCTCAGACCAGAGGGTACAGTGGATGGTTTGGATTCACAATCGCCAGTTCAGAAAAGCCCACCCTGGCTGGTCCTCTGGGGCCTGCCTTCCTTGCTTGTGATACCAGCCCCTTTAAAGGGCTTCTTCAGGAATCAGGTCAGAGAACCAAAACGAAGTTCCCACCCTCCCTCCCGTCCTTCCTCCCTCCCTCCCTCTCCTCCCCTCCTCCCTCCCTCTCTCTCCTCCCCTCTTCCCTCTCCTCCCCTCCTCCCTCCCTCCCTCCCTCTCTCTCCTCCCCTCTTCCCTCTCCTTCCCTCCTGCCTCTCTTCCTCCCCTTCCCTCCTCCCTCCCTCCCTCCCTCTCTCTCCTCCCCTCTTCCCTCTCCTTCCCTCCTGCCTCTCTTCCTCCCCTTCCCTCCTCCCTCCCTCCCTCTCTCTCCTCCCCTCTTCCCTCTCCTTCCCTCCTGCCTCTCTTCCTCCCCTTCCCTCCTCCCTCCCTCCCTCTCTCTCCTCCCCTCTTCCCTCTCCTTCCCTCCTGCCTCTCTTCCTCCCCTTCCCTCCTCCCTCCTTTCCTTCCTAATATTTATTTTATTCTGAGACGGAGAACCCTAGCAGGCTCCGAGCTGTCAGCGCAGAGCCCGATGCAAGGCTTCAGCTCAGGAATCTTGAGATCACGACCTGAGCCACCCAGGCGCCCCCAGATCGAGGTTGTCCCGCAGCGGCTTCCAGTCCCACCCCCTTTGCTGACGTTTACAAAAGGCAGGAGAAAACGATTCAGTAGCAAGAAACTCCTGTGTTTCCATCACCCTCAGGCCCACGTTGTGCCCCACGAGCTGCGGAGGGACGTTTACTGACGTTTTCGTACCTGGAGCCCCCGGAGCCGGGCGTGCCTGCGCGGCGCCTGCAACCCCGGGGTCGGGACATTCCGGACCAGGGTCCCCTCCGGCCGCCCTCGCTGCCCTTGGGTCCGAGAAGACTCCATCCGACCCCAGGCACTCAAGTCCGCGCACCGGCTGCGAAAAGCTGGAACCTCGGGGCAACGTCCCCCTCCCACGCCGCCCCGGCCCGCGTGAGCTTCGGGCGGGCGCTGCGGGCGCCCAGGGGCTGAGGTGAAGGTCGTCCGCTCGGCTCGGCTGCTTGGGACCCCCCAGTCCACTCGGGAGCAGGTGTGGCTTTGGGGTTCCAGCCGTTTGTTTCAAAATTGCAGAGCGACCCCAGCCCGGGGCGCGGGAGGGGGACGAAGAGCCGGGGTCGGTAGCTGGGGCGGCCGGAGGGGCGAGAGATGTGAGCCCGGGACACGGACGAGGCGGGGGAGGGGCGGGGTCGGTGGGGTCGGTGGGGGTGGCCGGAGGGGCGGGGTGGGGGGGGGGAAATGCGGGCCCGGGGCGCGAAAAGGGCGGGGAAGGGGCAGGGTTGGTGGGGGCGGCCCGAGGGGCGGGGGTGCGGGCCCGGGACGTGAAAGGGGCGGACGGAGGGCGTAGGGGTGCGGGTGTGGGCGCGGACGGGGCGGGGTCGCTGGGGGTGGCCGAGGGGCGGGGGGATGCGGGCCCGGGGCGCGAGAGGGGCGGGGTCGGTGGGTGCTGGGTGGGGGTGGCCGGAGGGGCGGCGGGGACTGGGGATGAGGGCCCGGGGCGCGAAAGGGGCGGGGTCGGTGGGGGCGGCCCGAGGGGCGGAGGTGCGGGCCCGGGACGTGAAAGGGGCGGGGTCGCGAGGGGGCGGACGGAGGGGGGGTAGGGGTGCGGGTGTGGGCGCGGACGGGGCGGGGAAGGGGCGGGGTCGCTGGGGGTGGCCGAGGGGCGTGGGATGCGGGCCCAGGGCGCGGAAGGGGCGGGGAACAGGCGTGGTCGGTGGGGGGACCTGAGGGGCGGGGGATGCGGGGCAGAGGCTTGGGAAGCGGGGGAAGGGCCGGGGTCAGTGGCGGCGGCCCGAGAGGCGGAGGTGCAGGCTTGGGGCGCAGGGCAGCGCTCTCCCGGGGCTGGTTGTTCCGGCCACACCGCGAGTCCTGGAAGACGCTGAGGGGTTCCCGCGGTCCCGCAGCCTCGGCCGTGCGGGTCCGTGCCGGCCCGGGCTAGTACCCGCGACACCAGCCAGAGCTGGAGGTTCCAAAGGGTAAGGGGCTCGCCCCAGGTCAGGTCAGCGAGCCCTGAGCCTGCCTGTCCAGATCGCGGGTGCCGCTCGGTCCCTTGGCAGAGGCCCTGCGGGGGCGTCTGGGTCGCCCACCGTGCGCGCGTCCACGCTCGACCCTGCCGGGGGTGGGGGGGGGCGGTACCTCTGCTCGCGCCAGCTTTGTGCGTGGGTGGCTGATCTCTGTTGGGTCTCAGGGTTCTTACCCCGCGGTGTGGGGGCCATTCCTCAGAGGGCCTCACCTTCCAGCTCCCTGATGCCGGTGCCTGCACTCCCGGTGAGGCCACCCCCCTCCCCCCCCCCCCCAGGCCAGGGCGGGACCGAGTAGACTAAGGCTTTTTCCTTCTTCCTTCTGCTATGCGCCCTCCCACCCTGCATTGGGGATTAAAATCCACCTGGAGAATTCCCGGTTAGGAATTTACATTGAGATAGAAACTTCCAGAAAATATCTTCTAAATTATATAGAAGACACTTTTATAGAAAATGTCTTCATCTGGGGCGCCTGGGTGGCTCAGTCGGTTGAGCGTCCGACTTCGGCTGGGGCGTGATCTAGTGGTTTGTGAGTTCGAGCCCCAAGTCGGGCTCTGTCCCTGGAGCCTCCTTCAGATTCTGTCTGCCTTTCCCCTGCTCGTGCTCTCTCTCAGTCTCTCAATAATAAATAAACATTAAAAAACCTAAAAAATAATAAATAAACATTAAAAAAAAACTAAAAAAAAAACTAAGAAAACTAAAACTAAAAAAAAAAACCAACACCATCAAGGATAATAATTGGTTTCACTAACTCAACATAAAGCCTCTTCCAACTACACAATGATCTCACTGTAGCTTTTATTAAAATTTTAGCCGATGGTTGAAAGATGCTTCCCTAATGCTCCAGGAGGACCTCTCCCCAGGGTAGGAATAGGCACCTCAACACCAGCGTACCCCAGATTACCTCACAGCTCCTCCCCCGGGGTAAGTGGCAGTTCCTTTCTTGCGGAAAACGTCATGCATCACGCGGCTGTGTGTGAGCCCTAAAGGTGGGCGGGCCCCCTGATCTTAGCCCCTCATGAGTGCTTCCGGGATGTTTTAAGGGGATTCCTCAGGTCGTGTTTATGTCTGGGTGCTTGTTGGGATTAGGAGGGAAATAGTGGTCACATACTCCCTTACCACCAACTTTCATGGCCTCCTGATGCATTAGTGGATTTGTGCAATTCTCACCCCCTAGATATCATGGAGACCCATCCTCCCTCGCCTGGAGCCCAGACCCAGGTGCATTTTAGACTTTGGAATGTTTTGGACTTTAAAACAGGGATGTGCACATAGACTGGACATTATGTAGCAGGCTCCAGGCGAACCCGTTATCAAACGTGATACAGTTTCTGTAGCGCAACACGAAGAGACTCTTGAACGTATAAATAATAACACTGTTTTCTCGCTGGGACGTGTCTTGCTGTCAGTTAAGGACTTGCGGTTTCCAGAGCTTTCTGCAGTTTGGATTTGCGGATTAGAGACCCTGAACGCATCAGTGCATTCCCTTAAATAGAGGAGCTTCAAGTGTTTGCTGAATGCTTCCATTTCTAGTTTCCAGATTTGCCTTGGACAAGTAGGTCCCGAACGTGAGCCTCACTCACATCCGTATTTCTGATCCTGGAAAAAGATGGTGGCCGTCCCTGTGTTCTGGAACTTCTCTTTCAGTTTCGTGTCTTTCTGCCAACTCCTCAGTACTGGCAGGCAGTCAAACCTCTTCCCGGCCCTCTTCTGCTGACCGTTCTTCCTCAACACCCTCTGGACCTTGGTCACCTTCGGTGATTCCTGTGTGGGGCCTCCAGGCCCTGGGGTTCTGGTGACTTGGCACAGAACTGGTTGTGGTCTGCAGTTCTGACAGCCTGTTGGAGAAAATGGAGCCCCCCCCCCCCCCGCCCCAGCTTGCCTGTTAGCATTCTACCAACGGCACCAAGTCTTTGAGTAAACTGGCTGCGATCCCTGTGTGGGAGCAAGCCGGAGCCAGCTCGTCCGTGTCCATCATCAGCACTGTGACGCTGACGGGGAGCAAGCCGGCCACTGTCCTCATAGGCGTCACCTTGCACGCGGTGCGGTCCTTTCTTCTCCCTGCTGGTCAGCACAGACCGCAGGCGTGATCGGGTTCCGTGGACCCTGTTGCACTTGAACTGGCACGGGAGGGACGCATACAATGAGAGGGCTCCAAGCTTCCTAAACTCAATCCTTATTTTTTTAGTTGGGAAAATCATGGTATTGGCATCTGTGTATGTTTTAGTTTTGTGGTTTTCTAATGGGACGAGGGGATGAGAATTGCGCACCTTGTTTTAGGAACATGGAGTCTGAGAGGCAGCTGGGACTCATCCGCTGTTTCCCTTGAAGGGGAAACCATGTTAGCTCGGCAACATTTTAACATATAATGTGTCCCAACCCACAGACACCAAGGTAAGCGCATCAGATGAACACCCTTCGGGCCAAGAAGAGTGAACTTGGCCCCCACCCTGGGCAGCTCTCTTCCAGGCCTTGGGACCCCGGTCGCCCGGAGCTGACAGGGCACCAGCTCCACTGGTGGCCACTGCTGCGTTGGGAAGTCCATTAAAGTCCATTAAAGTACCCATGAAACCATCCCCTAATGAAATGACAAAGTGGGGGGTGACACAGTTCTCAACTTGAACGGTTTCTCCCCAGTGCATCCTTTTTAAAACTCCCCAGGTTTTCTCGTTGGGCCTGGGTAACACTGTCGACTCGCCGCCCTTCTAAGAGTCTGCCTTCCTTTTCCTCATCCGGTCTCTCCGTCCCAAGAGAGCCCGTCCAACCAGTGGGTCTCAAAGCGAGGCGTCCTGCTCTGCTCCGTGGCACTGGTGAGGTGGGGCCCCCCGTCCTGCTGGATCCGGATCAGCTCTAGGGCTTGGGACGCACCTCGAGTCTGGCCTCGAGAGCCCGTGGCCCCTCTGTTTTGCCCCTTCAGTGCCTCTTGCAGCTATATGAAAAGGTTGGCGGGGACGCTCTGGAGTGCGTCTCCTCAGCTTCCCCAAGTGCAGCCTTTCTGTTCGAGATCCGTACCTTCTGCACAGCCCTGGGATTTCTGTGGTCCCTTCCTGGGCTTGAGGCTCAGGGTCACCCACAGCAGGTGCAGGGACCTACATAAGACCAGACACGGCTGGCAGGAAGGGCTCCCCCCAGTGTGTCCTCTTCCAGCATTGTAGGGGTGCTAACTCCCGGCAGGGACTGTCCTTTCCCTTCCCTCACCGGTGAAGTACTTAAAGCTTCTGGCCCCCCAGAGGGGCCCTCCAAAGGCCATGTCTAGAAGCCACCGGCTGGGGTGTGGAGGAGTTTCTGCACTGGCTCTGACAGAAGGGAGGTGTTCGTAGAACTCTCAGAAGGACAGCACTGTGTCGATGCACATTTTTATTTGGAGCAATCTTTCTTTGTGATTGGAAAATGGGGAGGGCCAAGGGGTGCAGAGGTGGGTGATGCGCTTGTTACAGGGACCCAGGTGGGGAGGGGTGGGGCGTGGAGGGAACGAGAAGCGGTTGCACAGGGTTCCCGCTGTGTTTACTTAGCTCTGTATATTTTACCGTCCATTGCTGTTTGTCATCTGACACTCGGATAAGTAGAATAGTTCAGTGGGTCCGCACCTTCCCGCCAGCAGCTTTAACTGTTAACGACTCCTGGTCACTGGTACCCACCACCTCCCCACTCCCGTGTCCCTCCCTCACCCTGACCTGCTCTGAAGCGAACCCCAGACATCATAACATTTCGCCTGCGACTTTCACAGTGAAATGATTACCGCAGTCAAGCTAATTAATGTGAAATCTTCACACGTGGTTACTTCCTAGGAGGCTTTTTTTTTTTAAGACTACGTTATTTATTTAAATTCAAGTCAGTAAACACACAGTGCGGTATTGGTCTCAGGAGTAGACTCCGGTGATTCGTCACTTACGTGCCACACCCGGCGCTCATCCCAGCCTCGCCCTCCTCAGTGCCCGTCGCCCATCCGGCCCCTCCCCCACCGGCCTCCCTGCCAGCCACCCTCCGTTCGTTCTCTGTGGTTAAGAGTCTCTTGTGGTTTTCCTCCCTCTCTTTTTTATCTTATTTTTCCTTCCCTTCCCCTATGTTCATCTGTTGTGTTTCTCAAATTCCACATATGAGTGAAATCATGATACTTGTCTTTCTCTGACTAATTTCGCTTAGCATAATACACTCCAGTTCCATCCACATTGTTGTAAATGGCACGATGTCATTCCTTTAGATTGCTGAATAAGGTTTCATTATATATTACTGGAAAGCCCTCAAATACATGGAGGTTAAAGAACATCCTACTAAAGAATGAATAGGTTAACCAGGAAATTAAAGAAGAAATAAAAGAATACATGGAAACAAATGAAAGTGAGAACATGACAGTGCAAACACTTTGGATGCAGCAAAGACAGTCCTAAGAGGAAAATACATTGCAATGCAGGCCGATCTCAAGAAGCAAGAAAGATCCCAAATACACAACTACCCTTTCTAGTTCCTACCTAAAGGAACTAGAAAAGGAGCAGCAAAGAAAGCCTAAGCCAGCAGAAGAAGGGAAATAATAAAGATTAGAGCAGAAACAAATGATACAGAAACAACAACAACAAAAAACAGAACAAGTCAACTAAACTAATGCTGGCTCTTTGAAAGAATAAAGAAAATTCTAGATTTGCTGGCTAGACTTAACAAAGAGAAAAGACAGAGGACCAAAATAGATAAAATTACAAATTAAAGAGGAGAGATCACAACCAACACCACAGAAATACTCCAATTCCCTATTCATAGTATTATATTCATAGTAGTATGAGAGAATACTATGAAAAATTATGTGCCAACAAACTGGGCAATCTGGAAGAAATGGACAAATTCCTAGAAACATATAAACAACCAGAATTGAAGCAGGAAGAAATAGAAAATTTGAACAGGCCCGTAAACAGCAAAGAAATGGAATCAGTTATCAAAAATCTCCCAAAAAACGGGAGTCCTGGGCCAGACCGCTTCCCAGGGGAATTCTACCAAACATTTAAAGAAGAGTTAATACCTATTCTTCTCAAACTGTCCCAAAAAAAGAAATGGAAGGAAAACTTGCAAACTCATTCTATGAGGCCAGCATTACCGTGATTCCAAAACCAGACAAATACCCCACTCAAAAGGAGAACTATAGGCCAATACCCCTGGACGTGGATGCAAAATTTCTCAACGAGATTGGAGCAAATCGAATTGAACAGCACGTTAAAATAATAATTCTCCATGATTCAGTGGGATTTATTCCTGGGCTGCAGGGCTGGTTCACTATTCACAAATCAATCAATGTGATACACCACATTAATACAAGAAAGGATAAGACCCATCTGATCCTGTCAATAGATGCAGAAAAAGCATTTGGCAAAATACAGCATCGTTTCTTGATAAAAACCCTCAACAAAGCAGGGATAGATGGGACATACCTCAACGTCATAAAGGTCATATCTGAAAGACCCCCAGCTGACCTCATCCATTTCTCAGGAAAACCCAAGAGCTTACCCCGTAAGGTCAGGAACATGAACAGGGATGCCCGTGAGGCTTTTTAAGAAGTTTGTTTACCAGAATGAGATCCAAAAAAGGTTCAGATATTGCAATTAGTTGATGCTTCTTAAATCTGTTAGTTCCCAGGTTCCTATTTTTTTAAATTTTTTTTTTTTTTACATTTATTTATTTTTGAGAGGCAGAGAGAGACAGAGCACAAGTGGGGGATGGGCAGAGAGAGAAGGAGACACAGAATCTGAAGCAGGCTCCAGGCTCTGAGCTGTCAGCACAGAGCCCGACGCAGGGCTGGAACCCACAAACCACGAAATCATGACCTGAGCTGAAGTCGGATGCTCAACCGACTGAGCCACCCAGGCACCCCAGTTCCTATTTTTTTAAATGCTTTTTTTTTTTTTTTTTTTTTTAAATTTTGAGAGAGAGCAGGGGAGGGGCAGAGGGAGAGAGAGACAATCCCAACCAGGCTCCGCACTGTCAGCACAGAGAATGACGTTGGGCCAGATCCATGAACCATGAGATCATGATCTGAGCCAAAACCAAGAGTCTGATGCTTAGCCAACTGAGCCCTCCGGGTGCCCCTAGGTTCCCTATTTTTTGAATTGAAATTTACTTTGAAAAGGCTGGAGATGTGACTTCTGGAACACCCCGTCCATTGTAGACTTTCTGCACCACAGGAATGTTCTGTGTCCAGCCAGGCAGCCCCTGTCCGTATGTTGTCTCTGGACACTTGGAATACGGCTACTGTCCCTGAGGAACTGAACTTTAAGTTGTATCCTATTGAGTTAACTGGAACTCAAACAGCACTGGTAAAGCAGCCTGCCGCATCGGACAGCGCGACTCTGGGGGTTCTCATGCCCTAGATTCTGCAGCTGGCCATCCAGGATGAACTTTGAAGCAGGACCTGTGGCTAGATTGGGTGCCGGGTGTGCCAGAACAGATGACACAGCAGGTTTCCTGTGCCTGGGAGGGCAGAGGGGCCCTTGGTTGAGACCGGGGAGGCCAGGGAGGGGCCCCACTAGGCATCTGTCTGCCCAGGACCCGGTGGGGAGGCGCAAGGCCTCCTGCAAGTGCAGCAGAGGCTCCAGTTCTGAGTCTGAGGGGCTTGGGAGGTAGGGGCCCTGGAGCCCCCTGAAGCCTGGAGCTGAGCTGGGACAGCCACCTGCTGGGCAGTGCAGGTGACGCGGTCAGCTCTGGCCTCGGGTGCGGCAGGTGGTGTTGGTGGATGCAGGCCCCCGGCCTGGCGGGGGACACAGAGGGGGGCAGGAGGGCAGGAGGGTGGTAAGGCTCCCAGCCTGAGCTGAGGAGAAGTAGACACGGGACCAGCTCCATGCACTCAGGGGCGGCAGTGACGGAGGGCAGAGTTGTGGACCCCAGCACTTAAAGCAAAAGCCACTCACAGCTCTGCCGACATCAGATGTGTGGGACGCACCCCACCAACCAATCCTGCAGCTCTCTGACCAGCCGGGAGTCTTTCAGTTCACTTCGGAACTCACGCGGACCATTGGGATTTGTGCAGACCCCACACACAGACCCTCAGGCACAAGGGGGGGGTCCCAGGTTGTCCCCCGTACTTGTGACCGACCGGCTGCGAATCGGGGTTCCATCATTTGCTAGGGCAGCTCCGGAAGTCAGGGACACTCTTGGTTACGCTGAGTGGCTTACCGTGTCATAAAGGATGTGACAGGACACAGGGGAACGGCCAGATGAAGAGCCACACGGGGTGAGGTCCCAGCGGGTCCTGAGCATAGGAGCTTCTGTCCCCGTGGAGTTGGGAGCGGGCCACCCTGCCGGGACGTGGGTGCGTTCGCCAACCCAGAAGCTCCCCGCACCCCGCACTTTGGGGATCTTTGTGGAGGAGGCGTGATGGGTCATGAACTCAGTCTCCAGCCCCCTCCCCTCCCTGAGGACGGGTGTGGGGCTGCAGGCCCCAGGCGTCTGCTCTGGCTGGGCTCTGGTGACCAGCCCCATAAAGAAGCCGAAGCTCTGGGCTAGGGCCAGGCGGGGTCCATTGTGTAAAGGAGGAGGAAGGGGATGGTTTGAAGTTGGGGGCAGACTTGTGGGAGGAGGTGCCCCACCCGAGGGTTCTGGACCACGGCGTCTGCCAGAGCCAGGCTGGGTACAGCTGCAGAGTTCTGAGTCTGTCTTTGGTCAGGCCCTTGGGAATGCCTTGTGAGCTGGGGTCCGCTTCTCCCAAAAGACCCATAAACACCCAGCTTCAGGGTTCCTGGACCCAGAGCACCAGGCCAAGGGGCTAAGGTGAAGCCAGGTGGGTCGTTCTGGGGTTGCAGGAGTCCAAGCCCGGCAGGAGGAATGCAGAAGGCAGAGGGGGGTGGGGGCTTGGAAGAAGTCATCTTCCCAAAGCTGTTTCTTCCTGTGTCTGGCCAGCCCACATTGCGCTGACACCGGGACCCCCACTTGTAGGTCATGTGCATGTCCCCGCGGCCCCTCCCTAGCCCTCCCTTGGCCACCCAGCTCTTAGAACTCAGTTGGCTTTTTCTCCCTCTTCCCCACTGCAAAACATCCAGGGAGGGAGAGCAGCTTCGGGAAGCCGTGGGTGGGTCTGCGCAGCAGGTGCACAACGCCCTTAGTCCCAGGCTCTCAGGTTCCTAACCCCGTAGGGTTGCAGCGTGGGGGTCCCCACGGGACACTCCTCCCCCACGGATCCCCTGCCCCCTCGTGGCGAGCTCAGACCCGGGACTTCACCCCTGCATCGTGTTCCCGCCCGGCTGCCCACGGTGCACCTGCTGGGAGAAGAGCCTCTGTTCAAGGCAGTCGTGGCGCGGGCGGGGTCTTGTTGGCCTTGCCAGGACCCGGGCCCTGGTGGTGGGAGCCGTGGCTCCCTGGTGGTGGTTGACGTGGCAGTTTCGTTGCCCCGTGGAGAATAGGTTATCGGAAGTGCAAAAGCCGCCTGGCCAACCGGGAGCCGCCTGGTGTGGAGGTGGTGGGTTCCAGACACATTGGCCGCTGGAGCTGGCGCATCCCCGGCAGAGTGCAGACAGGTGTGAGTGTGCACGGGGAGCTTGGGTGTGAGTGTGCACGGGGCGCCTGGGTGGCCCCAGCTGCGGAGGGGCTGTCCCGATTGCCTGCGTTCATGCTGTCAGAGCGGGCCCCCGGGTGCGGTGAGCCCCCTCCCCCCTTCCCCTAGCACCAGGAGCGCCACCACTGTGACCTCCGGCCCTTCGGCCACAGAGCAGACAGGGAGCCTCAGACCTGAGTTACACTCGTCGGGAATCCTCTCCAGGGGATGCTGATTTTGAGGGAGGTTATTGCACTTTGGGAGTGACATTTTACATTTGTCCTTTACCCAGGATGATGCTTCTAGTATGTGATGCTTTTAGAATTATCTAAATCTTAGGGACGCCTGGGTGGCTAGGTCGGTTGAGTGCCTGACTCTTGATTTTGGCTCAGGTCATGATCTCATGGTTCCTCGGATGGAGCCCGCATCGGGCTCTGCGCGGACAGTGCGGAACCTGCTTGGGGTTCTTTCTCTCTCTCTCTCTCTTTCTCTTTCTCTCTCTGCCCCTCCCCTCCTTGTTCTCTCTCTCTTTCTCAAAAAAAATAAAAAATAAAACTAAAAAATACAATTATCTAAATCTTCAGTGAAGCATTGACAGTGTGGGACTTTGTGCAGAAAGTTATTGGAGAGGTGACTAAACTAAGGGGACACCCTGGCTGCCAAGCAGGGGCAGGACACTGCTCTGGGCCCGGGGGAGCCGTGTTGCCGAGGGGGGGCCGGGGGCATGTGCTGCCGGGGTGCTCCTTCTCTGTGCCTGGCTCCTGTGTGAGGCGAGGGTCGGTGTGCTTTTGCAGCTATCAGCCTCACCAGGTCTTCCCAGGAGCCAGAGTCTCCCCACCCCCAGCTCACACAGCTTCCCTGTGGCGGTCCCGGCCAGCGTGGGGGGACGTGTTTTTCCAAGGGACATGGCAGCCTGGCAGTGTCTTCCGGACCCGTGAGTCTCTCAGGGGTCCCTCTAGCCCCCATCCCTGATGATCACCTACGAGCTTCGTTCTTGTAGTTGGTGACTTTGGAGGCCCGTCTGCAGGTGATCTCCCGGCCAGCTGGCCTCCGTGGGTCAGAAAAGGCCGTGTTTCTCTGCAGTCCTTCCTGTCCCCACACCTTGAGTTGCTGCGGGTCTGTGAACATGATCTGCTCAGTGCCTCTCGTTCAGCTGGGCCCTGACCCGGGGCCTCCATCAGCTCTGACCGACCCCAAGCCGGGAGGGCCCCCCCGCCGTGGCCAAGGCTGCCTGCCGAGTTAGTGCCTTCTGTAGTGTGGGTGTACTGAATCACTCTGATGATAGAACTGGATTTTAAAATGCCTCAGACATGGTGAGGGCCCATGAGACAAGAGGCAGAAGGGCATTTGTGCCTTTTGTGCGGGGACAGCAGGCCAGCAGCCGCATGGGCCTCGCTGTTCATGAATTCACCGGTGTCTGCAGCTCCCAAGAATTGGTCAAAGTTGGAACCTGGCCGGGCACGGCTTTGAAGGGACGAACTCCACCAGCCGGAATCCCGAGGGCAGACGCTCGCGCAGGCACGTGGGAGCCACAGAAAGTTCCGGTCCGTGCAGAACTCACGGGCAGGGGTACAAATCACACACCGCAGGGTTGGGAGGTAGGCTCAGGCGATTCTGTTTTCTCTTGTTTTTCTGTCTTCGGTGATGATTCTCCATTACTTTGGAAAGGGGAGAAAGTGGTGGAGGGTAGGCCGTGAGGACTGGGCCGTGAAGGGGGCGCCCCGGGGGGGGGGCTGGGCAGGAAGGACGAACTGCGAGACCGACCTGCGCTCCCGCCCCCGAGAACACAGGCCCATGGGGCCTCGGGGGTGCAGGCGGGGGTCAGCCCAGCCGAGGCCGCCCTGACCAGGATGCCGGCGCCGAGCGCCGGGCCCCGAAGGCCATGCGGAACCTGAAGGGTTTCCCAGGTGTTGGGCAGGGGGAAGACCTGGAATTCTGGGCGGTCGGGGCCAACTAGAGGGGTGGGGGTGGGGCGGGTGGGGGTGGCGGCCCCCCCCCCCCCCCCCCCGCAGGCGCACACCCAGGGACCTCCGCGGCTTCTGACCCGTGGAGTCAGGCAGCCCCTCTCTTGCAGGTGGCACCGTCAGGCTTGGGGACTGTGTGGAAACAGGATGTGTTTGGTTTCCAGTTTTGCTGTGGCTGAAGTTCTGAAAGTCAACATTTTAAAGACTGATTTTTTACATAATCCTCTTAAGATGGGAAATAGTTCCTTTTTCCTTCTCTTCTCTTGTTTATTTGAAACCTATTTTGTCGTTGTGTAGCCTAGGATCTGGGAATGAGAAACCCTGGGATCTGGGAATGAGAAACCTAGGTCCGCCGCAGAGCAAGCACAGCGGCCTGTGTGTTTCCTTCCGCAGCGGGAGGTGCAGGAGCGGCTTCTCTGCAGGCAGTCGGCGCCGTTGGCCTGGAAAGTGGCTGTCTGCTCGCGGGGCTGCAGGAAGGGCAGAGGGAGGGGCTGCCTCAGACAGGCCCACTGAGCCCCAGCTCTTTCCCCTAGAGACACGGGGTCCCGTGGTCCGGAGGGAGACACAGGAAGCCCCGGGGGCCTGTTTCTGGAGGAGGTGGTCGTGGAGGGTGTGGGGCAGGGGAGGTTCAAGTTCTGGATGCTCAGAGATTAAAGTTTTCAAGAAAGTTTTTATAATGTAAAAGAGTTCCCTTTGAGGGATTAAAAAGTCAATGGGATATGGGTGCTTGGCCTTGGGTATTGTATTGTTGTTTTAAGTTAAGTTAAATACATACTCATTTAACTAAAACTCAAATATTTGTTTTGTTTTGTTTTATTTTGTTTTATTTTATTTCGTTTTATTTTATTTATTTTGAGAGAGAGCGCGCGCACAAACAGGGGAGAGGGCCTGAGGGGGAGAGAGAATCCCAAGCAGGCTCCATACCCAACATGGAGCCCAACTCAGGGTTCCATCCCATGACCTGGGGATCACAACCTGAGCCCAAATCAAGAGTCAGACGCGCAACTGACTGAGCCCCCCACAGGCGCCCCTAAAACCCAAATATCGAAAATATTTTCCTCCTATCAGAACATGCCATTCAAAAAAATCCCCATGCCATCACATCCCGCGACCATCAGTCGGGATACAACAATCCATCCTGACACGCTTGCGGGGAACTGAAGGGGAGGGGGTCACATGTTTGCACCGTTGCGTCTCCTGGCAATTGCAGGCGGAGGCACCCTCCGGGCCGACCTCACACTCCCCCTGGTGTGAAAGTGGGCAGTGTCTTCGCGGACCGATTTTTTGAGCCCCAGGCCCTTGTCCAGGTCAGAGGCTCTCTGGAGCCTGTGGCGGGGGCCCTACCCTGCGACCGTCCTGGCTGATCCTTCAGATCCTGGGCAGCCCCCCTGCGGCCCAGAGTGATGCTCACTGAGGACCGGGAGCCAGAGAGCCCCTGGGGTGCCCGTGGGGGACTTGGTCTTCGCGAGCAAATGCTCCAGGAGGCAACTGTAGTCAAAGAAAAGGAAACGGAATTGTTTTTCTCCTGTTGGATCGGTGACGATCAAAATGAGTGGAAGCACCTTTGTCGGTGATGTGCTCTCCCACACTGAGGTGGTCGTGGGGTGCAGGTGGGCGTCCTCACGGGGAGCAGCTCACCGGCGTCTGCTGGAGTCACAGTGCGTTCTCCGTGGCCCCCACGCCACGTGTGGCAGTGTGCCCCGCGTCTGAGTCCCGGCGTCGAGGGGCAGGGAGGAAGAGTCACCGTGGTGAGCAGCATGGTCATTGCGAAGATGAATTTCTTCAACACGGTTTTAAAATCAGTGTGTATGCTCCGTAACGTCCAAGAGTCGGCTCTAAAACCAGCACTAATGAGAGCTGATATCCAGCCAGGGCCGAGTTCTGTGGGGGCCCAGTATGGACTTGGTTGTGTCCTTTGGACTGACGGACCCGGTACAGAAAATTCCCGGAAGAGCTTTTTCTATCAAAATGAGAAACACTCTGCTCTCAAGCTGCAAAGCAGAGTGCGGATGGAGGCAGGGTGGCCACACACACACACACACACACACACACAGAAGCTTTCTGGTGGCGGCTCCGTGTCCTGCGACCACTGGGTCGGGCGCGTTTGCGACACGGGGGCTAAGTCTCCTTCTGTTTTTCTTTTTGAAGGTAGAAGAGGAGGGGATGTTTGTTCAGTTTCTCCGGTTATTTGTTCTGAAGAACTTGAATCACAGGTGGACTTGCCCTGATGATATTTTGAGTGGCTTCCTGTAAGTTTCACTGACTGCTTTGTACGTGGGCTCTTCATGCTGCTGCCAGTTTGGTTTGACTTAAGAAAAATGCAAGGAGCACAGCACTTTTGTTTTTGTTTTCCTTTTTGCTTGGGAGTTGTTCAATAAATAAAGGGGAAGGGACAGTTTCATAGAAACAACGTGCAATGACAGCTGAGGGGGTGGCGTTCCCGGTGGGTTCTCCAAAACTATGTGTGTGATCAGAAAAATTCCTGCTTTTTTGGTTTTCTAATAAGTAGGAGAGAAGAAAATAGTGCTGTGTAAACTTACACCTTACAAAGATGGGTCTGAAGAAAATGATCCAGTGGCGGGGGTGGCGCCTGGGGGGCTCAGTCGATTGAGTGTCTGACTCTTGGTTTTGACTCAGGTTGTGATCTCACCATTCAGTTTGAGCCGTGCGTTGGGCTCTGCGGTGATAGTGTGGAGCCTCCTTGGGATTTTCTCTCTCTCTCTCTGTCTCTCTCTCTCCCTCTCTCTGCCCCTCCCCCACCCGTGCGCACGAATGCTCTCCCTTTCAAAATGAATAAACTTCAAAATAAAAACAATTATCAGGAGTATCAAGAAATATGATCGTACCTAACAAGGGAACCTGGAATAAGTAAGTTTTCCTAATCTTGTGGTCATAGAAAAACTCCCAAAACGTCTAAAGAAATATCATGTTTTGAAACTAAGTTTTCTGCTTAGAGGGCTCCCATTCTGTGTTCAGTCAGAAATTAGCTGGCCAAGCAGTTGATTCTGACCAGGTAGTTTCTGTGGCTCAGGACATCTGTGGCATGACCGCTGACACAGCGTGGGCTCTGCACTTCGGATAGTGGAAGGTGTGAACGTGTTTCCTACCACAAACGTGTCATGTTCTCTCTTGGCATTGCGTTGAGCCAACCCCACTATTGCGTTGAACATATAATTTTAATACTTCAAAATGGGGCGCCTGGGCAGCTCAGAGGTTGAGCGTCTGACTCTTGATTTCGGCTCAGCTTGTGATCTCACAGTGTGTGAGTTCGAGCCCCTGGTCAGGCTCTGTGCTGACAGGGCGGGCCTGCTTGGGATTCTGTCTCTCTGTCCCTCCCCCCTGCTCATGGTCTCTCTCTCTCTCTCTCTCTCTCTCTCTCTCTCTCTCTTTCTCTCTCTGTCTGCTTTTCCCCTGCTGGTACTGTCTCTTTCTCTCTCTCAGAATAAATAAATACACATAAAAAATACTTCAAAGGGATACTTCCGAAAATGGTAAAATTTCACAAGACTAAAACTTTGTATTATGGTACCATAAACATCCTAAGTCTCAAATTTAAATGAAAAAGCAAGAAGTCTGGTCTGAAACCTCTGGAAATGTATTGCTAATGGCATATGTGGAGTTGAGGGTTTGCAGTTTGATCTTTGGCCTTTGGGGAAGCAGGCCGGAGCCAGGCGCAAACCAAACATTTGCATTACACGCCATTACTTGTACGCCGGTGTTTCCTTGGGACGTGGTCTCCTTTTGGTCATGCTAGGGATCTGCAGCTGTGCAAACTCGGGCCTGCGGGGCACACGGCATCTAGTGAGGCCCTGAGCCCCGCAGCCCCTGAGTCAGAGGAGGAAACAATGCAGGACCGCGTTTCAGTTGCTGCTTTAAGCAGGGAGCACGTTGTTCCTCCTGTCCTTCCTCCAAGATGGGTCAGAAGTGAAAACAGCTTATGTAATTCGCCCAACCCTAGCGAACGATATCTGTTGTCAAAGAAGTGTGGGAAGATTTTGGATAGGACAGTGTTCTTTATTTTTAAGTATTCTCCAAATTTGTATTCTCTGAAGAGAATTATGTGAGTATTGAGTTTTGGGCTTTCTAAATGAAAATTTGTTCTTTAAAATCATTAGGCAGGGGTGAAATAAGTATATTTGTAAGTTTTGTGTCTGAATGCTTGGGGAGGGTATCTACAGAGATTAGACATTGTGATTTAGACTCGCTGTATACACAGGACATCGTAATGACTGTCTTCCAGTGATACAGTCAGTGCATCGTGCCTTTTTTTTTTTTTTTTTTTTTTTTTTAATCTGAGCCCCTGAGAATGGAAACATTCCTAAACTACACGTGTTTTGTTCCATCCATCGTGGCCTCACTCTGCATCGGGCTGGGTCGGCTGCTTGCATAGGGAAGGCATTTATCGCGCATACCTCTGTTGGACCAGACGTGGGGCTCTTCTCTGCGATGGATCCACCTCCTTTGTGATGGGATGTCCCCAGTCCTCCGGCTTAGATCCTGGCCCCACATACCTGATAATCATGTGACCCGTGACCTTCTTTACAGATGAAAGCTTGGTAATAAGAATGTCGATGACAATTATTCCAAGGCCAAATCGATCATAGTTGGGCATCCGTCCTTTTTATTGTTTGTTATCTGAAAAAATATGACTGTCTTTCTTTCTTTTTTTTTTAAGTGAGCTCCACACCCAAAGTGGGGCTTGAACTCACGACCCTGAGATCAAGATCCGTGTGCCCAACCCTGAGCCAGCCAGGCATCCCCAAATGCATGTCTTTTGACACAAACCATTCCTTTTGAAATGTTCCAATCTATATTTGGAATGGGTCTCTTAGAGAAAACTGGAACATTTAGCATTTCAGAGATTTGCAGCAATTTTTCTTGACCCGAATGTTCTCTTTTGCTCATGAGGTGAAGTTTTCCTGACGTGTTGGTTTCTAGGCATTCCTTACTTGCTCCCCTTGAGTGGCATGGAGTGTGTTGTTTCCCTTCTTTTGGGTTAGCAGGCGTCAAGGACTCCTTTCAGTGGCTCGCCTGTGAGTGGCCTTTAGCATCGCAGTGATGGCTCCCACAGAGAGGGAGCCCGGCAGTGCAGCCCGGCGGTGGCGGGCACCCCTGATCTATGTCCGGCCTCCCTGGCGCAGTGAAAGCTCAGGGCGAGGCCCGGAGCAGAGTCCACCCGCCAGGGAAGTGAGGGGCGTAGACAGCAAAAGCGACCGTGGAGGCGGACCTGGGAACCTCTTGGGGTAGGTCAGAGCACTCCGCGATTCCTAGGGCTTTTTTGGTCCTTCTGCCCCATGGAACCAGCTAGGCCTTCCTCCACCCCTTCCCTGCCCCCGAGTTTTTATCACCAGAGGAGATACAGTGCGTCGGCTGAACGTGCAAGCGTCCTTGTTAGCACGGGCGCCCCGCCGCACATGCCCCGGCCGCCCCCTGCCGTGCAGGGGTAGTGACCCAAAGCCCGGCTCTTTCCCGGTTTCCCCCGCAGATAGGACAGGTCTGTGACGGCAGGCAGCTCCGGGAGGCCCCGCCTTATTTCGACCCACTGGACGCAGAGTGGAGTTGCCGGGACGGGCCCAGGAAATGGAGCGTGGGTGTCCCGGGGGCCCGAAGTGCCGTGAGAAGAAGGGAGGGTCCGGCGAGGGGCAGGTGCGACCCTCACACCTCGCTCGCGGCCGTCGTCTTCTGACCCCACCCTTGCAGGGCCCCTCTGCATCTTCCAAGAGAATGGACTCAACGTCCGGGACAAGATCAGGTCTTACAACAGCACAGGGCAAGCTCTGACATTTTTAAAGCTGACACTGTGTGACTGCTGTTCACGTGGTGGCGGAGGGAAAGAAAGCCCCGGGTCTTTTCCACGGTGCGGGATTTGGGCCTGTCGCAGTCTGTCCATTCAGCGGCACCGTCGGGTGACCTGAGACGCGACCAGCGACTCCGGTTGCCTGTTTTCTGCGCCTCCACGGCCACACCCTCAAGAGAGGACCCCTCACCGGGCACGCGGCTGCCCGTGCCTGTGCAGCTGTGTTCCAGAATGGCTAAGAATCGTGGTACAAACCCAACCTTACAAGGGGTGGACCGTGTCTGTTCATGTTTATTGTTTTTTATTTTTAAAACATGTTTATTCATTAAAAATTTTTTTTAATGTTCCTTCATATTTGAGAGGGGGTGAGGGGCACAGAGAGACAGATAGAATCCAAAGCAGGCTCCAGGCTCTGATCTGTCAGCCCAGAGCCGGATGCGGGGTGTGAAGTCATGAGTCGTGAGATCATGACCTGAGCCGAAGTCAGACGCTCAACCGGTTGAGCCACCCAGGTGCCCCATGTCTGTTCATTTTTGAGAGAGAGCGAGAGCGCTCGAGGGCGCACGAGTGGGGGAGGGGCAGAGAGAGAGAGAGGTAGGGAGAGGATCCAAAGCAGGCTCTGAGCTATGGGGCTGGAACTCATGAACTGTGAGCTTGTGACCTGAGCTGAAGTCAGACGCTTGAGGACTGAGCCACCCAGGCGCCTCTCATGTTTGCTATTTTTGAGCGTTGGCCGTGTTCCAGGGCAAGGCCAGAAAAAATGTTCACTTCTAATCTTATAATCTGGAGTTGGATAAAGGACAGTGAAGCCAAAAGAGAAGTGTAAGATAAAATCACTAAAAGCAAAAAGAAATGAGCAGCCATATATAAAATTACACTGCATGGTGCAAACAGGATTGTGTGTGAAATACGTAATGATGGAGACAGATACGGGGAAATTGTTTCCGTCTTAAAGGGTAAGTTTTAAGCTTGGCACCTGTTTGAAGTATGTGAGCATTCTGCTTTTATAAAAGGAAAAGGAGTAAGATTTATTAAAACATGACAATTATGATAATGGACAAATTCTGAATTAGGTATTATGCAGTTTTCCATACAAAATGTTTACTTTTTGGTAAATAACTAATTGCAGAGGTTCCCGAAGGTCATTGCCCTCCTCACCGGGTGTGCGCTGCAGAGCAGAAATGGATGTGGATGCATCTGGGAGTGTCTCACGGGGACAGCCACACACTTAGCTGAGGTTCAGAGTCTGAGTTCTCAAAGTGAGCCTCACCTATATTTTATTTTAAAATGAAATCATCAACTTTCCTCCTAAATAATTTAGAAATCCGTTTTCTTGTGTGTTTTAAAACAAACGCGGAGTATGTCCTGATGTGAAAATGGAGAGAAATCACCCCCATTTCAGCCGCCTGGAGCCAGCACTTTATGGAAGGAAAGGAAGGTGGTAGAAAAGGCAGAGAGGAGGGAGTTGGAGTATCCAGGAAGCTAAAAGTTATTGAAATTACAGAGGGTGATTTTGAAAGACTGCATCATGATGTAAAAATATATATGGCAAGGAGAGAAGAGAGCATCTTGGAGAGGGAAGAATAAGGAGAAAGGTTTTGGTGACCAAGTCCCAATGTTATTCAGTGGTGATGTGAACCACAAAACCCGGAAAATGAGGAAAAATTAGACACAGAGGAAGATGACGACCAACAATCAGGTCGAGAAGTCTTTACTGTGAACTTGTTGCTATCAGGCTCAAGGTGGCTAACTGCTTGGTCGGCTCCCTCCTGCTGGTGCTGTCTGTCAGGAGTCATATCTGCACTCTGTCAGGCCGGGCTCCCTTCTGGTCCTGAAGGCCAGTGTTGAAGGGTGATTCCTGTGGAAAAATGGGAACACCAGGAGCGTGGAGTCAGATGGCCCATCTCTGCGTGCCATTGCTGGTGTGGATTTAGGGACCATCCGAATCTCCCTGAGCTGCAGTTTCCTCCTCTGTAAAAGGAGACAAGAACATCTCTAAGGATGTTTTGAGAATTAAATGTTCGTTCTTTTTCCCTTCTCTACGTCATATGATGAATGTGTGTGTGTTTTTTGGTTTGGGAATCAGGCATATATTGTGTGTAAACCAAATATTTTAAGTTTATTTATTTTTTTTGAGAGAGAGAGAGAGAGAGAGAGAGAGAGAGAGAGAGCACATGTGCATGAAGAATGGAGAGGCACAGAGAAAGAGGGAGACAGAGAATCCAAGCAGGCTCTGCATTGTCAGCACAGAGCCCAATGCGGGGCTCGATCCCACGAATGATGAGATCACGACCTGAGCTGAAATCAAGAGTTGGACGCCTGAGTCACCCGGGTGCTCCTATAAACCAATTTTTAATTTTTTTTTTTTCAACGTTTTTTTATTTTTATTTTTGGGACAGAGAGAGACAGAGCATGAACGGGGGAGGGGCAGAGAGAGAGGGAGACACAGAATCGGAAACAGGCTCCAGGCTCCGAGCCATCAGCCCAGAGCCTGACGCGGGGCTCGAACTCACAGACCGCGAGATCGTGACCTGGCTGAAGTCGGACGCTTAACCGACTGCGCCACCCAGGCGCCCCTAAACCAATTTTTAAATGATGACTTTCTCTCCTTAAAAAATATTTGTATCCCTCTTCTAAGAACACCGTAAGAATACCATTAGGAGGCCAGCAATCCAACTGTTCTGTTATTTTTCTGTTAAGGCAGGTGGATCCGTTTAAAAGAGCTTGAGACTCAACTCTGGAGAACCCTATGCAGAAGGAAATCACTGGAGGAAACACTAGAAACATTATAGAAAGTGAGGTGAAACCAGTCCAGGCTTGGGACATGGCTGCTCTGTGCTTCTGCTAATACCAGCTTGCACTGTACTTGGACATCGGCTTGCGGTTTTCTCTTCCACCAAAAGGACAGAGTGTTGTTTTGCTTCTCTCTAGAGCAAAATGGAGACGAATACGCTGAGTCTTGTAACCGTGGTCCTGAGGCACTATGAAGCTGCTGCCAGCACTGAATTAGTGAATGTGGACCATCGCTCTTCAGGAAATACAGTGTTAGGTTCCTACAAGCCTCTGGTCACAACATTTTCAGCAACCGATCAACACAAAACCTTGTTCTATGTGTGTGTTTGTTTAAAGACACCCTATTTAATATATATTGTTGATTCATTAACATTGAACTCACAGCCAGCAGTGCTCTAACCCATCCGGAATGAAGCCCATCTAACACGTACATTTCCTCCATACGGCACATCACAGCCTTCTTGCATGTAAGAACACTAAGATAGCACTTCAGCACTACGCTTGGGGACTTTTTAAACACTGAAAACACCAAGAAAAAGCACAAAAATGCAATAGCAACAATAACAACAAAAAAATGTGGCACCGAATGGGCCACAGAAAGGACACACTTATGATAGGAGCTGAAATGAGAGAGCAGAACATTCCCTGTTCAACCCCAGCAGGGCCGGGTGCCTCAAGCACTGTGGTTGGCATGTTGTGGCAGATGGTGGGTGCTCAGAAACTAGCCACTGGTATCACAGGGCGTGAACTTTGCAGGTGTGTCAAATACTGCACCAGATACTCCCTCCTGGGGACTACATAGGGTGCTGTTCTCTGAGCTGCTGCCTGGGGTGGCCCAGGAAAGATGAGCGCTGAATATGTCACTGATAAAAATCTTCCTCAGATGATAGCACGTTTTAACTTTCTATTTGTAAGCAAAACAAACCCGACAAAATAAGGCTACAAGGAACAAGAGTGACTGCACTCTGCTTCTTTAAATTTGCTTCTTCTCTTAACCTCAAGCCTGCTCCAGGCTTTTTAAGAACTGTTCCATGCTTATTTTTGCTTATTATTTTTCACATGTTCCAGCTTATTTTTGCTGTCAGGGGTTCTTGAAAGGGGCTGAGAGGGAACCAGAGAGTACCCTGGGGAGACAGAGCCTTGCAAGTGCTAATGGGTAAAGGGGCTCCGTAGGCTAGGCAGGGATTTCCTATGCACAGAGTTCCAAGGGCACCAAGTTTGATTAAACTTTCATAAGCTGTTCCAGCAAGTGGGCTGGACCCCAAGCTATAAAAGAGTGCACTTCTTTGTTTGACCCAAATCTTATCTTTCAAGTTGTTTTTTTTTTTAATTTTTTTAACGTTTATTTATTTTTGAGACAGAGAGAGACAGAGCATGAACAGGGGAGGGGCAGAGAGAGAGGGAGACACAGAATCTGAAACGGGCTCCAGGCTCTGAGCGGTCAGCACAGAGCCCGACGCGGGGCTCGGACTCACGGACCGTGAGATCATGACCTGAGCCGAAGTCGGACACTTAACCGACCGAGCCACCCAGGTGCCCCTCAAGTTGTTGTCCAGGCGCCCCTCAAGTTGTTGGAGAACAATACAAGTTGATACTACAGCCTCTCCAGACATTTTACCAAAAGTTAGGACATTGACTGGGGAAACGTGGAGCCCTAAGAATTGGAATGGGGATCTTTGAGTGGATTCTGATGAATATGAGAACAATGAACTTCCATGAACTTCTGCCTCCCTGTTGCAGACTTTGTATGTTCTCACTGAGATAATTAGTTTGCAAGAGAATGCTATTCCCATCCCACCACGTTTTGTTGCCTCTAAACTCATTACCTGCACATCATGGAAGAAGAATACAAAGTCTAACCTAGGTAAAAAGGCATATATGAAGTTTTTTTTTTTTGTAGTTATTGTCAGAAGAATCCTGAGTAAAATGTTTGAAGTGATTTTATTGATAATAAGGAGTAGAGCAATGTTGGATTGAGCTGAATGTATTGATATAGAGGTACTTAGCAAATATTCTGGATTTGTTGTTAGCATGAGCAGCTGGTTGTGACTCCTACAGTTTGCTTTGTTGGTTGACTAATAGCTGGAGTAATTGGTGGCCACAATAAATGAATTTGAGATCCATAACTTCCTTGATTTAGCGTACAGGAGGAAATCTCCAGGCCTAAGGAGTTAGAAATGAATAAATAGATTTATGATAATAATGGATTGGAGTGAGATCCCTCATGCATCACCATAGTGTCAGTTCCCTAGATTTTCAAGTTCACCTCCATGTCAATAAATAAAATTAATTTTGGGGGCGCCTGGGTGTCTCAGTTGGTTAAGTGTCCGGCTTCGGCTCAGGTCATGATCTCACGGTCTCTGGGTTCAAGTTCCACATCGGGCTCTGTGCTGACAGCTCAGAGCCTGGATTCTGCTTCAGATTCTGTGTCTCCCTCTCTCTGCCCCTCCCATGCTTGTGTTTTGTCTCTATCTCTAAGTAATAAATAAATGTTAACAAAAAAAATGATTTTTTCTCCTTTTCATGTGTGCAGAAGAGCTTTACCTCCTTTCAGTTATACCTGAAATGAGCACCTTCTCCAGAATTCCTGGTATTCAAGGAGAAAGCACTAACTAGGCTTGACTCTGGAATGATGGATCAGGGATGCCCACCTCATGACCTCTTTACTATGCTGGTATCAGTAGAGACAGTGGACTTGTCAAAGACTGAATTTTCACGTTCCTAATGTGAGAAGTATATCTCTCCCTCTGAAAAAGTTGGCAAGTGGGAAAACAGCAGTATAATTTTAATTCAAATACAATGTTACACTTATCAACAATCATTCTACATGATTTCATGCACATCAAGAAACTGCAGACCCAAGGAAATGCTTGTTTGTGCTTGATGTTGTACTGTAGGCTGTCTTCAAAGCACATTGGAAGTATTAGAAATAAGGACTGCCCATAGTTACAAAGACCCAAATAAGTAATTCTATTTTTTTCTTACCAATAGCCAACTGATCAAAAGAGCAGGCATTCAATTGTTGATTTAAAATTTAATGATCCATGTACACTTCAGAATGTGTATTTTGCTGTTGGTGAGTGGAGTGGTCTGTATATGTCTATTAGCTTTAATTGATCAAATTTTTTTTTTCTTAGGGTTTATTTATTTTTGAGAGACAGAGACAGAGCATGAGTGGGGGAGGGGCAGAGAGACAGGGAGACACAGAATCTGAAGCAGGCTCCAGGCTCTGAGCTGTCAGCACAGAGCCCGATGTGGGGCTCGAACTCACAAACTGTGAGATCATGACCGGAACTGAAGTCAGATGCTTAACTGACTGAGCCACCCAGGCGCCCCTAGCTTTAAATGATTTTAATATCGTTCAAATTCTGTTTCCTTGTTGATCTTTTGTATAGATGGTCTATCCATTATCGAAGTGGAGTGTTGAAGTCTTCAATTGTTAATGCAGAACTGTTTATTTTACCTCCAATTCTATCAATATTTACTTATGTTTTGGGGCTCCACCTATTTAGTGCATATATGTTTATAACTGTTATATATTCTTGATGAATTGACCCTTTTATCAATATGTAATGCCCTTGTTTCTCTCTTATAACAATTTTTTAACTTAAGTCTACTTTGTCTAGTATTAGTATAGCCACTTCAGCTCTTTTGGTAACTATTTGAATGGAATATCTTTCCTCATTATTTCACTTTCAACTTATTTGTCTTTGGGTCTAAATTGAGTCTCTTATATAGTTGAATCATGTTTTTAAATCCATTCTGCCAATATCTGCCTTTTAATTGGTGAGATTAATCCATTTACATTTAAAGTGATTATGGATGATGAAGGACTTAGTTCTGTCAATTAAATTTTTTTTAATGTTTATTTTCAAGAGAGAGACAGAGAGAGGGAGGTGGGGACACAGAATCCAAAGCAGACTCTAGGCTCTGAGCTGTCAGCATAGAGCCCAACATGGGGCTTAAACTCACGGACTGTGATATCATGAGCTGAGCTGAAGTCAGACACTTAACCAGCTGAGCCACCCAGGCACCCAAGTTCTGTCAATTTTTTGAAAAAGATTTCATTTTTAAGTAATCTCTACCCCCACCGTGTGACTTGCACTCACAACCCCGAGATCAAGTGACATGCTGTACCTACTGAGCCAGCTAGGCTCTTCAGATCTGTCCGTTTGCTATTTGGTTTTCTATATTTATTATTTTTTTGTTTTTTAATTCCTCCAATGCTATCTCCTTTTATATTAGATTGATTTTTATTTCATTTTTTTCTATATAATTTTTTGTTATTTTTTTAGTGAAACTGGGGATTAGAGTTAAATCCTAAATTTATGACTCTAGATGGGATAGAAACAAACTTAGCTTCAACAGCATACATCAACTCTGCTCCTATCAAGCATCATCTCCCCTTTTATGCTGTCATTGTCACTAATTACATCTTTATATGTTGTGTGCCCATTATATAAATATATAATTATTGTTTTATGCCTGTGGCTTCTAAATCATTTAGGAAACAAAAAGAGGAGTTATAGCCCAATAATACAATTATACCAGCTTTTATTTATTTGTATGTTTACAGAGGTCTTATTTCTTTGTATGGCTTTGTGTTACCATCTAGGTTCCTTTTGTTTTACACTGAATTCTCTTTAGGTTCCCTTTGTAGGATGGGTCTGCTAGTGATGAATTCTTTTAGCTTTTGTTTATTTGAGAATGTCTTAATTTCTCTTTCATTCTTGAAGGATAATTTTGCTGGCTATAAAGTTCTTAGCTGACATTATTTAAATGTTATCCCACTGCTTTCTGGCTTCCATGGTTTTTGATGAGAAATTGGCTGTTAGCCTTCTCAAAGATCATTTGTATGTTACAGGTTGTTTCTCTCTTGCTGCTTTCAAGATTTTCTCTTTGGTCTTTTGATAGTTTGTATATTGTATATCTCTTTCAGTTTATCCTGCTTGGAGTTCATTGAACTTCTTAGATGTGTAGATTCATGTCTTTCATCACATCTGGGAAGGTTTTGGCCCTTATTTCTTCAAATATTTTCCGCTCCCCTTCTCTCTCTGTTCTTATGGGATTCCCATAATGTGTATATTGATACATTTAATAATGTCCTGTAAGTTCCTTGACTCTGTTCTTTTTGCTTCATTCTTTTTCTTTCTGCCCCTCAGACAGGGTAGTTTCAGTTGTCCTATAGTGAAGTTTGTCAATCCTTTCAGAAAGATCTGAACAAATCTGCTGCTGGACTTCTCTCATGAATTTTTAATTTCAGCTACTATACTTTTCAGATCCAGAATTTCTATTTGGTTCCTTTTATAATTTCTATCCCTTTATTTTGATATTCCCTACTGTTCATGCCTCATTCTCCTGATTGCCTTTAGTTCCTTGTTTATGGTTTCCTCAGCTCCCTGTGAACATTTAAGACACTTAAAGTTGGGGGACCTGGGTGGCTCAATTGGTTAAGAATCTGACTCTTAATTTTGGCTCAGGTCATGATATCACTGTTTCTGAGATCTAGCCCCATGTCGAGCTCTGTGCTGACAGCATGACCTTGCTTGGGAATTTCTCTCTTCCTCTTTCTCTGCCCCTCCCCTGCTCATGCTTGCATTGTTTCTTTGTATGCTTTGTACATTTATGTTGCGATCTGGACATTTTAAAATATTTCTAGGTGCTATGTGATATTATTATTATTATTATTATTATTATTATTATTATTTTAGCAATGAAAAATAGCAGGCATAGGCGAGGGTGTGAATAAATTGGAGCTTTCATATATTGTTGTAAAATGGTGTGGCTGCTATGAAAAACAGTTTGGTGTTTCCTCGAGAAGGTAAACACATAATTACCCTACAATCCAGCAATTTCACTCTTATATACATATCCAAAAAATATGAAAACATATATCCTCATAGAAACTTGGACATGAATGTTTATAAGAGCATTAGTCATAATAGCCAAAATGTGGAAACAACTCAAATGTTCATCAATGGATGAATGAATTTTTAAAAATGTGATTTAGTGCTTACTTCGGTAGCACATATACTAAAATTGGAATGACACAGAGAAGATTAGCATGGCCCCTGTGTAAGGATGACACACAAATTCATGAGGCATCCCATATTTTTCCAAAAAAAAAAAAAAAGATAAAATAAAAATGTAGTTTATATAGACAATGGAATATCATTCAGTTATTAAAAAGAATGCATTATGATGGATGCTGTAATTTGGATGAACCTCAAAACCATTATGCTAAGTGTAAGTAGCCAGATACAAAAAATCACACAGCATATGATCCCTTTTACACGAACTGTCTGGAATAGACAAACCCATAGACAGAAAGATTAGTGGTCAGGGGCTGGGGGAGGGGGAATGAGGAGTGATTACCTAATGGATACAGGATGTTCTCCTGGGGTGATGAAAATGTTTTGAACTGAGAGAAGTGATGGAATGTACTAAACACTGTTAAACTGTACACTTTAAAGTTATTAACTATATGTTATGTGAGTTTCACCTCAATAAAAGAAAATGTAATCCGTAGCTCATCCTCTGTCTTCAACTGATCATTTTCACTCAATATTATCATTTATCTTATATTTTTTAACCATAACTAAACATTGCCATGATGTATTGCTATATGTTAAAGTCTCTCCTTTCCCCTTCTCAATCTATTGTAAAGTCAAGTAACAAAGTAAATTATTGGGACTCTTTTGCCATTTTCCAATCAATAATGAACAATTACAACTTGTCTTTATGTTACCATTCTCTACAAATAAGGCTTATAGCAGCACTCAATTGATACATACCTGCAAGTGAGAGGGAGACATGACATTAAGTAAGTGCTAACTAGATTTCAGACGCTATGCTCAGCTACTTATACATGATACTTCATTCCATTTCATAAAAAGTCCTGAGATAAATATTATCCCCAATTAACAAATGTGGTGACATACAGTGGAGTTCCACAGTGGCCTGAGGGCACACAGCTCATATGGAAAAACCCATATTAAGACTGAGCTCTGCGTGACCCCAAAGCCTATGTGGCTTCTCCAATGTACTATGCCATTCTAGCAAGTTCCTTAGAGCTCCATCAGTCACTGTGCCACCAAGGATAATTTATCTATTAAGTAAGGCAATATATGTCAATGCCATCATTTTAATATATGAGTGACCAAAAGGCAAATGATTGTAGTTGAAAATAGTCAAGTTAACACTTGTCAGTACATTTTTTTTTGTTTTATAATTGAGTCCTCTTTGATTGTGGGAAATGCACTGGCATCCATAACTTACTCTAAATCTGTGGGTCCATCATCTTGAGAAGAGGTTCCCCCTGGGTTCTGTGGTGAGGGCAGGGTCTCTGGAGGGGTGTACCAAACCTTCATCTTCTCTCTCTCTGGCAAGCAGAGTTGGAATGTGGCAGCCAGGGTCACTGGCCATTACTGCACAGCACAGTGTCCATGACAGAAGACGCACAATGCTGCCTGGGTTCCTGGATGTTAGTGAGCAGAAAGTCAAAGGAAGACTGGAACCACCTTAGAGGGCAGGAGAAATGGCCTCTTACCTCAGATGAGCAGATCCCAAGCCATGAAGCCACCATTATCACTTCATTCTTTTGTGTTCTAGAGACTTCTCTGTGTCAGAATTCAAACCCCTCAAGGAGGGGTGTGATTAGCTAACACCCGACCTCATTCACCCTCACTTGCCCCCTGCCAACTGAGCCCAGATTAGATGAGGCAAAGATCAGGAGGAGATGGATGTGGTGGTGGGTGAAAGGAGCCCCTGGGCTTGAGGGCCTTTGAGAGAGGAAGAGAAGGGCAGGGGCTCCAACAGGTGCATCTGTTTCCTGTTATTCTAGGCCCTCCACACACACACTGCTGAGATCTCACGTGGTTCTTTTAACAATGGCCGTAGATCCTGACTGGAGAATATACATGCGAATGATGGTGGCCAGAGCATATATACAGTAGGACTCGATCAGCGACTACAACTGCCCCATCTTCCACCCCTGCTTCTGACTCAGAGAAAGCTAAATTTCCTCCCTAAACCCATGGCATTGGACGCCCCACTTCCAGGAGCCACTTACGGCATCCGCAGGCTCACAGCCACTATCAGGACATACCTGAGGTGACCTTTGTTCCACTTTGAGTCTCCGAAAAACCAAGTGATGGTGGCTGAACCCTTGGTCACAGCAAGCTTTGGATAAGTAGACTATGTTTGTTCTCATTCACGTGGTCTTCATTTCTTTCCACTGCTGTGCAGGCTCTGCCAAGGTCTAGTCTGCCCTGCCTGTCACTGCAGCCCCCCACCTCTGACCAGGTGTGGTCCCCACAGAGGCTCTTGTGGTAATTTGGCATGGGGTCTGAACTCTGCAATCTTTAAAAAAAATTTTTTTTAACGTTTTTATTCATTTTTGAGAGACAGAGCACCAGCAGGTGAGGGGCAGAGAGAGAGCGAGACACAGAATCTGAAGCAGGCTTTCAGGCTCTGAGCCATCAGCACAGAGCCTGACGCAGGGCTTGAACCCACGAACCATGAGATCATGACCTGAGCCAAAGTCAGACGCTTAACTGAGCCACCCAGGTGCCCCTGAACTCTGCAGTCTTTGATTGGAATATATAAGCTATCCTCAGGCTGCTGCCCAGATCTTGTTAGTTCCAGTTTGTATGGCATCCTTTCGGTCTGCTGTCTTTGCATTCTTGTTTTTTAATATTTATTATTTATTTTATATTATTATTTTATTTATTATATTATTTTTATATTATTTTATTATTTTATTTTATATTTATTATTATTATTAATTGAGAGAGAGAGAGAGAGAGAGAGAGAGAGAGCTGTGCATGAGTAGGGTAGGGGCAGAGAGAGAAGGAGAGAGAGAATCCCAAGCAGGCTCCACATTCTCAGCATGGAGCCCGATGTAGGGCTTGATCTCATGAACTGTGAGATCATGACACAAGCTAAAACCAAAAGTCGATCACTTAACTGACCGGGCCATCCAGGCACCCCTCTTGTTTTTTTTTTTTTTTTCTTTAAGATTTTAAAGTAATCTGTATACCCAATGTGGGGCTCGAACTCACAACCCTGAGGTCAAGAGTCGCATGCTGTACCAACTGAGCCAGCCAGGTGCCCCTACACTGCGGTTTTCTGTTGTGCTGTCTAAAAGTGTTTGGTCATAATGACAAGAATCTCAGAGTAGAACCTCAGCATAGGCCCACGAGCCTGTTGTCTGAGCCAGCCTTACAAAACTTGGGTTTGTAGTCCCCATGGACTGGTGTCTTCTTGGACAAACTACTGTGAGTCACCAATGAAACCAGATGAGGTTGTCCTTCTGTCTCAGTCTTGTGTTCTGAGAGCCTGGCTTTGACTCAGAGAGAGCATTTTCTCTGGTGTTCCACCTGCTGGCCCACCTGCTGGGCTTTATTAGTATGCAGAGCCCTCCAAATTATATTCTGAATAGGAAATTATTTCACCAGAAGATTATCTGATTAAAGCTAATGAACAACTTAACACACTTTGACAACAACCAGCGACTCATCCCCCTGGGATCTGCCTTGGTTGCTCTCTATACATACCTCCATCAACTCTGCCCTCCTCTCCCATCTTCCAGACCCTCTTCACTTTCCCCAAAATTCCCTTAAAACCCCAAATTACCAATTGCCTCTAGAGATTTTTCCTTCCATAAGTCAGATATGTAGGCAACTGTGGAATTTAATCCTTGGACCCAAGGCAAATTAAGAACTATAATTAAGGATTTCTCTGAAACCAGATAAGGCCAACAACTATTCATTGGATTTGGAATTCTTTTGGATCCATGTGACCCAGGGTTATCTGACCTATATCAACAGAATTTCATATTCCAAATCCTGGATGGCAAAAGCCAATTGGGCTGACCTGGAAAGGGACGTACAGGATCCATCTTTCCATGATAAACCTGAGGGTCCAAAGAAAGCCAGAAAAGTAGATTGACATCTCCAAGGTCATACTTGAAACATTTCCTGTAAAAATTGACTAGACCATAAATGCACACCACAAGGACAATTCCTTGAATCCCAGACAACTCATGTCTTCATAATCAAGTTGAGTCTGCCTTCTCCATGATATTTGATGCAGACCCTAGATATAAAGATCTTGATCCTATACCTGACAAGTGTAAAAACTCCATGGACATGGGACATTTATACTGTAAAAGTTCAGCTAGATCCTACTAAAACATCTGAACTTCCCTCATATTCCTTGAAGCCAGAAGCAAAGGAAGAGATCAAGCCTCTAGCTGAAGGCCTCTAGCTGATGGCCTTCTTGTGCCCCATACTTGCCCACATACATTCCTGTTCTTTCAGTAAAGGAACAAAATGGGTGAGGATATCAACTTGTTCAAGACCTTAGGCATCAACAAATTTGTCATTTTCCCTTCCCACTAACCCAAATACCATTTTGCCATCAATTCCTCCTGAAGCCACTTACTCAGTATGGTGGATCTTTGCCCTTTTCGGTGGGCCCCTTGATAAAGACACGTGGTGCCTTTTGCCTTTACCTGGGAAGCACAAAAGTACACCTGGATGGTTATGCCCTGGGGGCTCACTGACCCTTCCTCTTATTTTGCACAGGTCCTCAATCAAGACTGAAAGGATCTAAATTGCTCTCATGATTCAATTCTGACACTCTGTGTAGATGATTTTCTACATTGCTCAAACAACAAATCCTGTGAAAAGGACTCCATTCACTTTCAGCCTTGGCAGAAAAGGGACATAAAGTTTCAAAAGATAAATTACAATTTTGCAAAAGCATGGCCCATTATTTAGGGCATAACCTAGCTCAGGAGGAAAAAAAACCCCACTCTTCCAGTAGACTAAAGACCAGCCTAACTTATCCCAGGTCTCTTACAAAATGGCATTTGGGAGGATTTACAGGTTTAACTGGATATTACCGATAATGGAGGCCATTTTCTTCTGAGATTTTGACAGCTCTTTATGAATTAACTAAGTTTTCAGGGAGGGACTGAGGAATCTCTTGTCCTGGAGCTGAAGCATGATCAGGCATTCTGGAACCTGAAGAAAGCTCTTCACCAGCCTCCTTCCCTGGCATCCCTAACTATAAAACTCCCCATCATCTGTTTGTGGAGGGACAATCCAGATAAGCCACTGGAGTTTTAACTCAACTTCCAGCAAAGCCCATCATTTACTATAGCTGTGGGTGGAAGAGCTCCACTCTGTGAGGCCATCAGCTTGCTCTGCAGGTGTCAGGTCCACTGCCTGCTTCTGAAGATGGGCTGAAGTCTGAGGTCCCTTACGGAAATAGTCTTCCAACTTGGTGTAATTGTGGATTGCTTCTTTAGTTGTAACTCGTGAATCACGTTGTGAAATCTGACTCTCTTGAGTTTTACTGCTGGATATGATGTTAGTGATACATCTGTCCCTGGGTCGGAAGGTGAGGGGTCTTCCAATGAAGTTCAAGAACAGTTTTCTCAGATGTCTCTTCCAATAGACAAAAGCTCCGAGTAGAAGGTCACGAAGAGGCTATTTGGAATGATGTGGCAAGGCCTCCTTCACCTGCTGGTGATGGAGGGGCTAGTACGTGAGTCCTTTGCAACATTTTCTCATGTCTGTGTGCAGCAGGGCAGGGTTTAGTCTCAGAGGGAAAGTCCCTTAATGCACAGGCCTTCCCCATTACCAGATCATAGGGTAACTGATGTGCACTTGAGGGTGTAAACCATGTGGCTGTAAGGGCTAGTGGGGTACTTTTGGCCAAAGGAGCCCAGACTTTCTGAAAATTTTGCTAATTTAAGGATGCCTTTGGCTCTTTCAGCATTTCCAGAATGTTGCAGATGACAGAGGCAGGATAGTTTTTGAGCAAGTAGGGACACTTCATTGAATTCTTTCATAATGGTTCCAATAGTGTGTGCCTTGATCACTTGATATAAAAGTTGGCATGCCCCTGGTTGGAAACACAAAATCAAACAGTTTTTAGCAACTATAAAGGGCTACAGCTTTTTGGCAAGGAAATACTTCAACTGATCCTGAAAATATGCATATAATAACTGAAACATATTCAAATCCCATGGAGAGTAGCAGCCAGATAAAATTCATTGAAGATATTTAAAAGACCCTTGAGGCTTTGGTTCCTGGCCGTGTCCCGTTGTGATGGTTAATTTTAGTATGAAGATTATGGGGTCCCCAGACCAAGCATTATTTCTGTGTATGTCTGTGAGTGTATTTCCAGATAAGATTAGCATCTGAATTGGTGTGCTCTGTAAAGTAGACTGCTCTCCCTGAAGTGTGTGGGCATCATTCAAGCCACCAAGCCACTGAGGGGTTGAATAGAACAAAAGGAAGGAGGAATTACTTCACTTTTCTTCCTGCCTGGCTGCATGAGCTGGAAGGAGTTTTCTCCTGTCCTAGACCAGGATTCATACCAACAGGATGCGGATTGGCATTGCACCACTGGCTTTCTGGGTTTTCAGCTCGCACAACAGAATGTGGGACTTCTCAGCCTCTTTAATTGTGTGAGCCAATTCCTCATCATAAATCTTCCTAACCCGTGACTTTGCTCATGTCCCTCTCTCCCAGATAAAGGATAAATTAATAAAATCTATTGATCAAACTCTAGGTAATTCTAAATTTTGATTTGATAACTCATAGAACAATGAGCAAGATACCTGCCACCTGAAAGAGACAAATAGAGACCCAAATACACAACCAGCTAAAGTAGGGCCTTCGTCTCCACCTGTGTCACAGGTAAGTCCTTTGTTCCTGGATCTCCATGTGCCCCTGCTGGATACTACTTTGGGGGCCAGGACAGTTGGTGCTGCTTGCCTCTGTGTAGCAGGATTCTCACACAGAGAGACGGGACAGCGAGGCTTTTCTGTCCAGGAAGCAACTTTGTCTTGTTGGCCCGGGCTCAGTGGATTCGCACCCAAAAAACTGAGACCCCAGCTCAGTGGGATGTAGACTTTTGTACAATTTTTGCTCCTTTGTCTCCCATATATGGTAACATATAGTCTGAATGGGCGGTCTGTGTTACAGAGTTGTGAGGAGTGTCGCGCATGCACGCATAGCCAGGTTGCCTTCCCTTGTCTTGAGGTTTTCACCACATTCCTTAAGGAGGAGTTCTACCACATTAGACTAACACCTGATTCACTTTAGGAACAGTACTCTGAGGCGTGTCTGTCCACAGAGGCCCTAATTCTAGAGACCTCTACACTAGAAACCATAACTCAGACATGAGCTCCAACATGAGGCTACCTTGATTATTCAGGCACTTTTTCTGGATGGATTTCTGACTCACTATAATGCCAGCAACCAGAGCAATGTTCCTAAAGGTGGGAACGCTACAAAGAGAAGGAGAGTTGCTGTTTACCCTAGAGAAGCTGTGTCCCCGCTGCCCTGGGGAGCTACAGATCCGTGTAAATGCTGATGGGTGATGGGGCTTGCTCTAGAGTTCCTGCTGGCCTGTCAGGCCCATTCTACGTCACTGCTGATGGTTCTTGCTGTACTTGGATCAATGAAACAGGCAAAGGAGAACAGACCATACTTTGCTTCAAGGAAAAGTCATTTGTCTCTTTAAGGTTAATCATCATGGCCTATGGGATATTTTTTCTTGCCTGGGTTGGGCAAATGGGGTTCCTAGTTCCAAAGCACCCTACAAGACTATGAATTGTTAGTGGTCTTGATGCTGATCTGTCACATCCTGTCTGATCTTGAATGCTTCTGGGCAGCTGCTGCTCTCAGGTCAGATGATGCAGCAACAGAAAGACCACCTATCATCATGTGAGTGATTGTGGACGCACCAAACAGTCCCCAAGCTGTGAAGATCTGGATCCCCAGCCTCCCATGAACTGGTCAGCCTCTCACAAGTGACAGAATATCTGAAAGGGAGAAGAACCAGGAGACTAACTATACAAATGGACATTCACAACCTTCTCTGTAGCCATCAGCCCAGAATGATCTGGGCTTGGTCAGTGACTGCCAGCTTCCCTATTTGTTTTCTCCTCTTCCAAATTAGGACCAGCAAGAGAAAGCCAAACATGTTCCCTGAACCTGTATGCCCCCAGACACACACTGTGACAAATCTAGTTAGCCCCCCTCCAACTTTCCTGTGCCAACAGCCTCCAATCGGAGCACCCTCTTCTGCCCCCTCTGAGACTCTACCAAACACATGTGTTGGTGGCTGACTCACTTGTTAGAGCAAGGTCTGAAAAAATAACTGCTGTGTGTTTTCACTTGGGTGATCTTCATTTATTTCCACATGACAAACTGGATTAATGTAGATTATGAAACTGCCTGAAACAAACAGGTACTAAAAGTTGAAATTGGAGTGACCTTCCCAAAGCACACACTTGTTTAGGTCACCCTCTTGCTTTAAGTCTTTTCATGGCTCCCCATTGCCCTTGGAATAAATTCACCCTCTGTATCTCTGGTTTTCCAGTCCTCTCTCTTGAGCTGATAACAAAATTGACCTTTTATTCTCTGTAATGTGTCTTGCTTTCTTTTCCTTTCTGGCTTTGGGAAAGGCTATTTATTCTACCTGGAATACTCCTTCTATTTCTCTCTTCACCTGGGTTCATCCTCAGTATAGACATCACTTCCCCTGGTCAGCTCTCCCCAGTGCCTGCCTGGGTAAGTTGCCCCTCCTATCGGCACCAGACTACACCATTATTCCACTGGTCATTGTCCCATTGATTACTTGGCTGTGTTTACCCACCATCGTAAGCTGAATTACACTGGTTATACACCTCACCAAGCTTGACCCTGTCAAACTTTCCCAAAGTGTTACAATAGTTCATGTAGATAATCGAAATGAACATATCTGAAAATTTTCTTCTGAAGAAATTACTTCTAGAATTATTATGATAGAATTCTTTTCTATCAGTATGGGATCTAATACTTTGCCAATTACATAATAACACCAACACCAACTATACAATTTACAAGTTTCCATTATCTTGTTGTCATACTAAACCTAGGAAAGTGGTTGTCTACAAAGTGATTTGTACTTTAACTTTATTATTGTATTAAAATATAGAATCACAGGGTAGAAGTGACTCCAAGAAATAACCTCCATCTAGTACATTTTTTATACTAGAACCTTTGTGTTCCATTCTTTCCTCTCTCTCATCCATGTTCAGGGCTTAATTATCATCTATATTATGGTAACTTCAAATGTATATTTCTATGCCAGGCTCTCTTCTTAGATTCAGATCTTGTTTCCAACTATCTGTTTGATATTAACACCTAGAGGTCTCAACAGCCATGCTCAATGTGGTCAAGACCAAATCTGTGATCCCTCATTCTTTTTCTAGTGTTGCCACTATCCATCCTCAACACAATCATTTTCTTTTTCCCTCTTTCTTGAGGTTTTGCATTTTAAAAAATTATTCATTTATTTATTCTATTTGAATATAGGTGGCACCCAGTGTTACATTAGTTTCGGGTATACAACAGGGATTCAACGTCTCTATATGTTATGCTATGCTCTCCACAAGTATAGCTACCACCTGTCACCACACTGTACTGCTACACTACCACTGACTACATTCCCTATGCTGTACCTTTTCTTACTGTGATTTATTCATTTCATAACTGAAATCCTGTGCCTCCAATCCCCTTCATCCATTTTCCTCATTTCCCTATACCCCTCCCCTCTGGCAACCATTAGTTTGCTCTCTGTATTTAAGGGTCTGTTTGTTCATTTGTTTTGTTTTATAGATTGGATGTAGAAGTGAAATCATATAGTATATGTATTTCTTTCTGACTTATTTCCCTTTGCATCCCCTCTAGGTCCACTTGTGTTGTTATAGAGGGCAAGATCTCATTCTTTTTTACGGTTGAATAATATTATATATATATGTATATATATATGCCACATATATATATACACTATATATATATGTATATATATATATACACATATATATATATACATATATATATATATATACATGCCACATTTTCTTTATCTATTCATGTATCTATGCACACTTGGACTGCTTCCATATGTTGGCTATTGTAAATAAACATAGAGGTGCATATACCTTTTTCAATTCATGATTTTCTTTGGGTAAATATCCGGTAGTGGAATTACTGGATCATATGGCATCTTTATTTTTTATTTTTTGAAGAACTTTCATACTGGTTTCCACAGTGGCTGCACTAGTTTGCATTTCCACCAATAGAAAAAGGGTTCCTTTTTCTCCACATCCTCACCAACATTTATTATTTCTTGTCTTTTCGAGTCTAGCCATTCCGACGGGTGTGAGGTGATATCTCATTGTGGTTTGTTTGTTTGTTTGTTTGTTTGTTTAATTTAAATTCAAGTTAGTTAAGGGGGGGCCTGGGTGGTTCAGTTGGTTGAGTGTCCAACTTTGGCTCAGGTCATGATCTTGCAGTTCATGAGTTCGAGCCCCACGTCGGTCTCTGTGCTGACGGCTCAGAACCTGGAGCCTGCTTCGGATTCTGTGTCTTCCTCTCTCTCTGCCCCTCCTCCACTCATGATCTCTCTCTCTCTCTCTCTCTCTCTCTCTCTCTCTCTCTCTCTCTCCCCCAAAAATAAATAAACTTGAGAATATTCAAATTCAAGTTAGTTAACATACAGGGTTGTCTTGGCTTCAGGAGTAAAACAGTGGTTTCAATTTGCATTTCCCTGATGATGAGTCATGTTGAGCATCTTTTCATGTGTCTGTTGGCCATTTAGATGTCTTCTTTGGAGAAATGTCCATCCAAATCCTCTCCTCATTTTTTAATTGAATTACTTTGGGGGCTTTGGTGTTGAGTTGCTCAATGCCATCCTTCCTGATATTCACTCACAGCAGTGTCCAAACTATCATCAAGCCTTGTTCACTTGGCCTCCCAAATATCTCTTACAGCGGTCTGCTTCTCTTCATCTTCAGAGCTACTGCCGTAATCTCAACTGCACACTACCACCATCTTCCTTCTGGGCCACTCCAACAAGCTCCTAACTCTTGTTGCTACGGCCACCCTTCCTCCATCACCACTCGTGCCTTTCTGCTATAGCTAGCTATACTTTTCAAATGCAAATCTAATTCTATCAACCCACCTACTGAAAACACTGACTTGGCTTCTTCTTAAGACCAAAATGACTTCATGACTTGGTCTCTAGCCTCCGTTCATGGTATTTTTCTTCCTGTGATCTGCACTTCCATCATTCTGGTCTCTTTGATCAATCTGACTACCCCATGCTCCCTCCAGTCCCAGGGCCTTTTCAGGGGTGCTCCTGCTGCCTGGAGTCACCTCCTCTTACCTCTTCTCACTGCTTTGAGCCACTAATGTTTACTTGTACTTCTGACTTCAGGTTGTTGCTTCTTTAAGACTTCTACCCATGGGGCACCTGGGTGGCTCAGTCAGTTGAGCATCCAACTTTGGTTCAAATTTGTGAGTTCAAGCCCCGCGTCAGGCTCTATGCTGACAGATCAGAGCCTGGAGCCTGCTTCAGATTCTGTGTCTTCCTCTCTCTTTGTTCCTCCCCCAGCTCGTGCTCTGTCTCTTTCTTTCAAAAAATAAATAAACATTAAAAAAAAACAACTTCTGGGGTGCCTGGGTGGCTCAGTCGGTTAAGCATCCGACTTCAGCTCAGGTCCTGATCTCGCGGTTTATGAGTTTGAGCCCCGCATCGGGCTCTGTGCTGACAGCTCGGAGCCTGGAGCCTGCTTCAGATTCTGTGTCTCCCTCTTTCTCTGCCCCTCCCCCACTTGTGCTCTGTCTCTCTCTACCAAAAATAAATAAAATGTAAAAAAAATTATAAAAAAAATAAAAAGTAAAAACTTCTACCTTATGACTCAGTAATTGCATTACTGGGTATTTATCCAAAGGTACAAAAATGCTGATTCGAAGGGGCACATGCATCCCAATGTTTATAGCAGTGCTATCAACAATAGCCAAATTATGGAAAGAGCCCAAATGTCCATCAACTGATGAATGGATAAAGAAGATGTGCCATATATATATATATATATATATATATATATATATACACATATACGTGTACACATACACATACACACAGTGGAATACTACTCGGTGATGAAAAATGAAATCTTGCCATTTGCAGCACTGTGGATGGAACTGGAGGGTATTATGCTAAGTGAAGGAAGTCAGAGAAATATAGCATACGATTTCAGTCTTATGTGGAATTTAAGAAACACAACAGATGAACATAGGGGAAGGGAAGGAAAAATAAGATAAAAACAGAGGGAGAGGCAAACCATAAGAGACTCTTAAATACAGAGAACAAACTAAGGGTTGCTGGAGGGGGAGGTCTGTGGGGGATGGGTTAGATGGGTGATGGGCATTGAGGAGGGCTCTTGTTGGGATGAGCACTGGGTGTTATATGTAAGTGATGAATCACTGAATTCTATCTGCTCCTGAAACCATTATTACACTGTACATTAACTAATTTGAATTAAGAAAAAGACTTCTACTCTAGATGAGGTTTCTGCATCACAGAAGTGTGGAGAGCCTACCTTCTTCAGGAGTGTTTACTTCTGTTTATAATTAAACTCTCATTGTGTAGCTAGTTCACTAGTGATCTTATCCACTGGATTCTAAGCTGTTGTTTCTTGCTCATCACTGTCTCTTTAGCACCCAACAGACACACAAAATGTGTATGTAGAACAAAGGCAAGAAAGGCATGATTACGGGGTGCCTGGGTGCCTCAGCTGGTTAAGTGTCCAACTTTGGCTCAGGTCATGATCTTGGGGTCTGTGAATTCCAGTCCTGCATCAGGCTCTGTGCTGAGGCTGGAGCCTGCTTCAGATTCCGTGTCTCCCTCTCTCTCTCTCTCTCTCTCTCTCTCTCTGCCCCTCCCCCACCCATACTCTGTCTCCCTCTCTCAAAAATAAATAAACAGTTTTTTAAAAAAGGCATGATTACACGTAAGTTGTTCACAAAGAATAACTTCCTCTTTCCTATAGGAATTTCAGTGGTTTTAGGTTAACCTTAGCAATTTATTTTATTGTACATGAGCACGTGTATAGTTTGTCTCTTTGTGCATAGATCAGTCACGGCTGCCAGATGTAGCTGCAGAGTGTGCATAAGCCCTGCATGGGGACAAGCTGCGGTGGGCGGGTGGGAGCTGAAATCTAGCCCGCTCTGTTCACCCATCTGTGTCTTGGGTGGGTTGGGGTCTGCCCAGAGGATAGGGTGCTCCCCCCCCTTCTTTACATATAAAGGCACTTATAATAGCACTTCTCTCTCTAAGCTAGGGCCCTCGGGGCAGCAAGAAGCCCAAAGGGCTTCCCACCCCTTAAATTTGTACAAAAGTACCTGTGGGCTGTCGTGTCAGACTAGTTTAAGATTTTTCTCTGTTCTGTGGTCACCCAGATTGCTCTCTTTATGCTGGACTCACAAATGCTAATGCTGATTATGGGGTGAACTAGAGGTGAGAGTAGGAAAGATTCAGCACAGCACCTTCACTTTTAAAAACCCAACTGAACAACTAAAATCAAATCACCTGTATTTGTTCTGACACCAAGTTGGTTAAGAAAAAGCAGAACAAACTCGTGTGTGCCGTGACATGCCTCGCAGATAATTCCTCAGGTATAGCTTCTGATTTTGAATGATTGGCTGACATCTCCGCAGTGAATTTTCCTGAGTCTTTGAAAATGATCTTGATGAGTCACGCTGGGTCAGACTGCTCATTTCTTCTGTGCAGGAGAGAGAGGGACAGTCTTTCAACATCACAGCTCTTGATTGTCGTTTTAAACATCATTCCTTATATATCCATGCTTAAGTATGTAGGGATGTAGTGACCTGGACTGATGTCAGCACCTTTCTTTGAATGCATAAAAAAAAAAAAAGGATGGATCAAGAGGTAAATATCTGGATGGCTGGGTGATAAAACAAATAGAGCAAAATGTTAATTGTAAGATCTCAGTGACAGTATTCACTGTAAAATTATTTCAACTTTTCAATATGTTCAAAATCTTTCATAATAAGTAGGGGAGGGGTGCCTGGGTGTCTCAGTCGGTTGGGTGTCCAACTTCAGCTCAGGTCACGATCTCACTGTCTGTGAGTTCGAGCCCTGCGTCAGGCTCTGTGCCGACAGCTCAGAGCCTGGAGCGTGCTTCGGATTCTGTGTCTCCCTCTCTCTCTGCCCCTCCCATGCTCACACTCTGCTCTCTCTCTCAAAAATAAATAAACATTAAAAAAATAAAAAAGAATAAGTGGGGGAAAGCTTTTGTTCAACATTTATTGAAGTTTTATATTTATTATAATATGTATTTACATTATATTTACTAAAGTAGCCTAGGCATCAGGGATACAGTGCTGAAGAAGGCATGGTCCCTGTTGGTCAGCACTCCTGGGGAGAGAGACACATTAGCAGATGCTGACAAAACCACACGGTGAGTGCAGTGACAGACACACACAGAATGTTCTGGAATACCAAGGAGAAGCGCCTCCCACATTCTGGGATGTTTCTGTGTCTAGTGGTTGTGGTTACGGAGATCTTCCTGGAAGAGAGGCCAGCAGAACTCAGCCTTGGATGGCAACGGAATGAAAATTAGCTCAGGCAGTGGGGAGTAAAGGAATTCTGTGAACAAACACTGTGTGGTGTTTTCGGGAGCAGATGGGCTGGGACTGGTCAAGCGTGGGGAGCTGTGTGTCCTGTTACCCACTGGGCTTGATGCTGGGGGGATGTGGAAGGATGAAGGCAGGAAGAGGATGGCAGGGCCCAGCTTTCCTCAGCTAGGTTGGTAGAATGGCTGACTAGAGAATATACCTGAGGACCCAAAGCTGGAGATAAGGTAGGTGCTTGTGTTGGTGTTCGTCAGGAATGACCTGAGTTCCAAGGCTGCCAGTGAAAGAACCGGTTGGAGGAATGTTTAGGATGTAAAACGGGAGAACTGGAGATGGGAAAGTGAAGGACAGTTAAGCACACTGCTCACTGTCATTACAAGGAGGGCTGATGGGCTGTTTGGAACATTTTAAATCTGAGGTGCTTGTGGGAGACCCGAGTGGGGCTGCCAATTGGCAGCCAGAAAAATAAAAGTGAAGCTTAGGAAAGAGGTAGATATACTGATTGGGATTTGAAGTGGTGACATTTGAGTCTGCAATGGAGATGAAGAAGGGAGAGTATGCAGAGAAATAAAATGAGAGGGGTGGGACTTCTGATACCTACTACAGTGCCTGGCACATAGGACCTGGGTAATGAACATGGGTTGAAAATGAATGAAAGTGGGCATGGTCCTGGAGAGCCACATTTAAGGATCAGCTGAGGAAGGGAAGCTGATGAAGATGTAAGAACAGCCCGTGAGCTTGGAGATGATAAAAGGGCACGTTTGGGAGTTGTCAGGGAGAGGAGAGCTTCAGGAAGGGAGAGTGATTACCAGTGAAAGGTGAGGACTCACATCTGTTCTTGGGTCTGACAATTGCGAGGTCACGGGTGACCCAGGCGTTTCTGCAGTGGTAAGGGTTGCAGCGGGAGAACACGAGGATGTAGAGTCAAGGGAGCCCAGGCAACGTTGGGAGAAATGTGACAAAATGCTCTCTTTAGAGCACCTTTATCTGGATCAAGGGGGACTGGAAAGCTTTAACTTTACTGTTCATTACACTCATGATTTCTCAATGGAATATATATAGGTATATCATACCCATTTACCACTGTGATTCATTATCATATTAAATCATAATTCATTAATACATGTAAGGAACAAACACTTCTTCAATTATGACTTGTATCCCTGCAGGGAATTCCTGTAAAGAAGCAAACTGTGGTTATGTAATATCAGCCCTGAATTTAACACAATTTTTAAATGAATTCAGACATTTATTTAGTGCCTGCTGTTTTGGGTCTCTGGGCTCTACTGAGCAGGAGGTACCGGTAAAGGGGAAAAAGCTGAAATTATGGGAGAGAATGGCCGAACATGAAGTGCTGGGCAGGGCAAACAAGGTCCCAGGAGTGACAGACTGGTTGTGAACAGGGGCAGACACATCCTGTGAAACTGACTCCCAGGTCGGGGTAGTTGTTGAGGAAATAGGTGTGCACATAGCAGCTGGGAGATTGAGGCAGACAAAGTCTGATGGTCTTGGTGTTCTGGAAGGAGACGTGGTCTTCGGCTGAAAATGAAGTCGAGGAAGGGCAGGTGTTGCCCAGAGAGGGTCAATGAAATGGGAAAGGGGTGGAATGGTCATTAAGGAGCAGGAATAGGACAAGGACCGGATAAGTAAAAGGAGGTGTTTGCATACACACCTGGCCTCTCATTAAAGTGCAAGATCCCTGAAGGCGGTGTGGTCCTTCTCTTCCCCCATGCAAGTTTGACTCAACGGATGAATACCCAAAGCTATTTTGAAAGCTCCTACTTCACGTGTTACCTCGTTTTGAGAAATATAATAGTATTGCTTCACAATTAAAATCTGGGCAAAAGTGAACTTTTAGGGCAGTTAAGAGTTTTTACAAATGTATGCAATTAACCTCTTCTCTACACAACATATAGTGTGGCTCCAACTTAAAAATCAGAATTCTCAAGAAAAAGTGTGACAGTTTTCTCAGAAAAGAATGATGAGTTCAAGAGACCCCATCCAGCCAGTTCACCAAGATGTGCCAATTTCAAGGGCACACTTGTCGAAGTTCTGATAGCCCAAGTTCTGTTCTCCAATGGCAGGGCAAGATTGTCCTCACGCCCGGTTTCCTATTGGCTCTGAGATGTGGGCGGGGTCACCCATTCCTGCTACTGCCACTAGCTCCACCCCCATTCCATGCAAACGAAGTCAAAGCTCTGGTGAGCCCACGTGACCGGTCACGTGGTCGACGCCACCCTCGCTCCACCCCTCCTTCAATGACGTCATCACCTCCTCAAACTCTCTCGAGAGTTTGCAGAGATGCTAGTGAGAGGCTGGCAGGCCAGCCCACTGTGGCAGGAAGTGGGGGAGGGGCGGGGGCTCCAACTGGGGACCCCCACTCTCACTCCTGAGCCTCCAGTCCAGCTTTAGGCAGGGGCCCCAAGGGTCCTGTGGGGCAGTGTCCAGGGGTCCCATGCACACTCTCCTCCCATTGGCTGGCTGTATTGGCATGCAAATGAGGGCACGCGTCACTTCCGGAGGCAAATCGAGCGCCATTTTCTCTTTCTGGCCGTGCTGGGAGGAGGGGACGGGGTCGCGCGGGGGTGGGCGCGCGCCGAGGCGGGGGTCCCGCCGCTCGGGGCGGAGGCGGGCGCGGGCGCGGGGCCCCGGCGGGCCGCGGCGGCGCGGCGAGAGGCGGCGGGGGACGCGGCGGCGCTCCTGGCGCCCAGCGGTAGGTACGACCCCGGCCCAGCCCCGCGGCGACGCCCCCGGCCCTGCCCGGCCCAGGCCCGCGAAGTCCCGACGGCGGCCGAGACCGCGGCCCCGCCCCGCCCCGCCCACAGCCCGCGGCCCGCGGCCGCCTCACGAATCCCGCGACGTCCTCTGGGCGCGGGGTTCGCGGCCCGGACGGCGCCCGTCATCCCTCCGCGTCACGTGGGGGTCGGGGGTGGTCGGCGGGGGGCGGGCGCGGGCGGCGGGGGCGGGGGCGTGAGGGGCGGGCCGGGCGGAGCGGAGCCGAGGGACGCGCGGGCCGGGGCGAGGTGAGGGCGGTCTCCGCGGGGCGCGCCTCCCGCCGCGCCGAGCGCCCCGAGCTTCGCCCCGGAGCCTGTTCTCGGAGCAGCCGGGGGCGGCCGCTAACGTCGACCGGGCGGGCACGGCCGCCCCGAGGTTTGCCCGGGGGCGCTTGTCCTCCGGCGGAGAGGGACCGTTGGAGCAGCTCCGGACCGCGACGGCCACCCCGGAGCTGTTGACGTGAATGGCGACGATGGATATGCAGATGTTGACATTAAAATTGTAACTTTCCGTGTGCCTCCGCTGCCTGCGCCGGCAGAGATGGTGTTTGCGAGTTTCCTGCGAACATTGGGCTTTGGGACGTCAAAAATGCCACCTGCCAGTTCAAGTAGTGCGCAGTTGCCTGATGATAGTTAACTATTTGAAGTGTTTTCTCTGCGTTTGAGTGGAAGGCTTGCTAGAATGCGGTTAACGCCGGTTCTGATGGAATCGAACGAGCGGCCCCGGGCCCTGGCGCCACGAGGCGCCCGCGGCGGGAGCTGGGCCGGTGGGCCACACAGGGCTGATGGGGGCTGCGCACGGCCGGGGGTGGGGGGGACCGCGAGTAAAAGTGGAGGTGACGAGAGCAGGCTCCGCTCTGGTCCGAGGTAAGTGATGGAGGCGTGACTGGCGGTTTTGTGAACGAACTTTGATAATTCGGTTGGAGCTGGGACCGCTGAGCCGCTGGTCTTTACGCGTGGCACCAGGGATCTGTACGGGGAAGGGGAAGGGGTGCCGCTAGCGAGACGGCCAGGAGTGGGGGACCCGTTGACTTGTGTGACCGAGGGGGGGTGGCTGGATGTGGATTGGTTACGGGGGACGGAGGCCGACTTGTGGCCAGGCTGTCACCTGGAGCGGCCCCGGGGCACCTGTGAGCTTTGTGCGCGTGTGCTCTCGATGCGCGTGTGCTCCTGGTGCGCGTGTGCTCTTGATGCGCGTGTGCGCGGCCGCATTTCTGCCCTGCCCTCCGCTGGCTGCCGCCCTGTGCCAGGCAGTGTGTCCCGGTGAGGAGGCGGCCGGGGGACCTTCGAATTGTGCTCTCACGTAGGGCACGGGCATTACGTGTTTCTTAAGTTGCTTGAGAAGCAAGTCCTGTATTATTCCAGTGGCCGGGACGTTTCATTAGGGTTTTGAAGTTAGATGATAGCAAGCACAGGGCTTGTGCCTTTCTTGTATTCACTCACTCATCCTCACCAACTGCTTCCGAGGTTGTGCGCTCCTGTTTTACGGTCACCTGAGGCCCTGGGATTAAGTAATTTGCCAGATTTTTACAGCTTATAAATTGTGGAGTTGATTTGAACCCAGGAAGTACGGTTAAAGAATATACGTGTGTTTTTAAATGTTTGTGTGTTTATTTTGGGAGAACAAGTGAGCAGGGGAGGGGCAGAGGGAGGGGGAGCAAGCGAATCCCACGCGGTCTGTACACCGTCAGCGCAGAGCCCCAGCGGGGCTCAGACCCATGGACGGTGAGATCGTGACCTGAGCTGAAATCCAGCCGGAGGCTTCCCTGACTCAGCCACCAGGTGCCCCCCAGTTCCAGAGTCTTTGCCGGTGAGACTAGTCTGTAGTGTTGCCTCTCATGTGAAACCCTTTTGGAACTTCGATTTCACAAGAACAAGGGTTCTCTGGCTTGAAAAGTTTCGTCTGTTACCTGAACGGCTATTTTTTGAAGTGTTATTTTTTCCAGAATGGAATGTTCTTAAATGATCAAGATGCTAAAAAACAACAAAGGAAACCCTACAAATGCCCCTTTGGGAAATACTATTGTGCACATCAGTGGGATTTTTGGTAGGTCCCCGTGTACCACACACTGACATTAAAGGTAACTTACTGTGAACTGAGACTGATAGAGGAGTGCAGCTGCATTAGTCTCCTGTTTCGTGACGGAGAAGGATTTAATGTACTTGTTTTGGGGGGGGGGGGCCGCCGTAGCAATGGTGTGGGAATGGGGGCACCTCTGTCTGAAAATAAAAAGTGCCTATTCTCCAGATTCAAGGAAGAAGACTGACAGTTCCTGGCCCTACTCCCAAGCCTTGAACAAGTAGCTGTAGGGCCAGCTAGCAGTCCGCAGCAGCCTCCAGGAAGCAGCCTGTGACAATAGTCCAGCCCCTAAGCTAGTGCTGCTGAAAGGCCACCAATACCTGTACGCGGTGCTTCTGAAAACCCTGTAAGACCAGTGCTTACTATGTAAAGCCATACTTCTTTGCAAGTGACAAAGTTAGCTTCCTTCTTTCAGGTACATGTGGGTGGTGGCTTTAATCTTGGACACTTCTAACCAGCAGCTGGCTCTGGGCAAGAAGAGCCCCAAAGGCAGAGAGGGTGATGGAACTCTAGGGGGGAAACGAAAGCAAGTCTGGTGGAGTTGAGTGGAAAGCATCTAATGACTGTTGTTGAGCCTTGCTCTGGCCATAGGAGCCAGTGTGGGCTTGACAGTGACCTTGGGTTTAGTTTTTAGGGACACCATCACGAGGCTCCTGACAGCTCCTCTGTGAGGTGAGGCTTCTAAAAGCTAAACCCAAGTCAGTACATTTCATTTCCAATAATTTTAGTATTTTACTTTATTTCCTGTGATTTAATATCCTTCAGTTATAAAGTACTGCATGATCCTTCAGTCTCTCCTTTGGAGCCTGAGATACACTTCTGACCTAGATAATGGGGTTTGGAAAACTCATTTCAGGATAGCTTCTGAGGAACTTTGTGTTTCCTTTGTACCCACCCTGAGCCTCTCCCTCTTACATGTTAACCCCTCTTCCCCCCAGACCCGCTCATTTGATTCTAGGCTGCCTTTTTGGTTTTACTTACCTTTTGCCAAATACATTGACTTTTCCTTTACCTCAATCGGTTTTTGATGCTGGTCTGTTCACTTAGACTGTCTTGGGCTCCAGCTCTAATCCTCCATAACCTTTTGAACCTTTGTCTGCATGTCTTGCGATTCTTAGCCTGTTTTATTTAATCTCTTGTTCATTTACTGTGAACACTTGCTGTATATTACACTCAGTGATAGGCCCCAGACATGCAAATAAAACATGATTCCTACTCTGAAGAAGTTCAGTCTAGTAGGAGAATGGATATATAAATAGATAATTGCACCCTGGTGCGTGCAAGAAGTGTGAACTTGGAGGGGCACCAGGTTTATGCTGGGGGAGGAGGGGTTACAAGAGGGGTGTGAAAGTGGAATTGCTGACTCATAGAAATTGTCATTTAAAGTCTTTGGCTGTATGGGCGCCTGGGTGGCTCAGTTGGTTGAGCGTCTGACTCCAGCTTAGGTCCCCGTCGGTGGGTTCGAGCCCCGCATCCGGCTCTGTGCTGACACCTCAGAGCCTGGAACCTGCTTTGGATTCTGTGTCTCCCTCTCTGCCCCTCCCCTGCTTGCGTGCTCTCTCTCTCTCTCTCTCTCTCTCTCAAATAAATCAATATAATAGCTGAATAAAACGTTAAAAAAATTTTTTTAAGTCTTGAGATATGGCCAAATTACCCTCTAAACATGTAGAAATTATGATTTGTGTACTTCACTATCAATAGATATTATCAATCTTTAAAAGTTATTTTGGTAATAAAAAATTGGCATTCATTATTTTACCTGGTGTTCTTTAACTTGAATTTGACTTTTTTAGCTTTGATAGCTTATACATTTAAAAAACAACAACCTTTTTTTTAATTATTTTTTTTTTTTTAGGTTTGTTTATTTATTTTTGAGCGACAGAGAGGGAGAGAGAATCCCAAGCAGGCTCTGTACTGTGAGTGCAGAGCTGGACGCAGGGCTTGATCTATAAACTGTGTGAGATCATGACCTGAACCAAAATCAAGAGTCTGATGCTTGACTGACTGAGCTACCCAGGCGCCACCAAAAAGCTTTTTGAAATAGTTGCAGATTTATACAAAGTTGCAAGTATAATACAAAGAACTTTTCCCCCTGAAATATTTGAAAGTAAGTTGCCAAACAAGATGCCACATTACCCCCAATGCCCTTTAGCACAAGAGAAGCATCCTGCATATCCAGAGTACAGCCATCAGAGTCAGGAAATAAATACATGATTACCATGGAACCCTCAGATCCCACGGAAGTCTTGCCAGCTCCAATAACATTTCTAGTAAAAGAATCCAGTTAGACTGGCCCATTGTATTTACTTATTTTTAGTATCTTTCAGTGGGAACTGTTTCAGTGGGAAATGGTCTTTAGTTTTTCTTCATGATTTTTTTAATTTTTATTTTTTATATAATTTATTGTCAAGTTGGTTTCTATACAACACCCAGTGCTCATCCCAACAGGTGCCCTCCTCGATGCCCATCACCCACCCCTCCCCCCCATCCTCTCAGTTCTCAGTATTTGAGAGTCTCTTACATTTGCCTCCTTCCCTCTCTGTAACTTTTTTTTTCTTCATGATCTTTTTTTATAAGTGCATAATTCATATAGAGTTGTATGACTATCACCACAGTCTAATGATACAACATTTCTGGCACACTCCAATAACCTGTTCCCACTCCCAGCCAACAGCTACCTACCTTCTGTCTCTAGAGTCGTCTTGTAAATATTTCACGTAAATGGAGTCAGACAGTGAGGACTTTTGCGTCTGCCTTCTTTCATTTAGCGTGTTTTTGAGATTCATTCCTGTTGTGACATGCATCAGTGCCTAGTTTTTAGTGCCAAGTAGCATTGTGTTGTATGGGTGTACCACGTTTTGTTTATCCATTTACCATTCTGTGGACACTTAAATTGTTTCCATCTTTTGGCTGTTATGAGTAGTGCTACCTTGTATGGTCTGGGCACTTGATAAATATAGGCTATTTTGTACAGGGTCTCTTAATTTGGGCTAAGAAGTCCACCAGACTTCTGTGAATTACTCTTGCTTATTATTAAGTAATGTTTAGGGAGCCGCTTGGAAATCATGTACATATCCCATTCCTGATCAGAGTTTCAGTGTATTTGTTTAAATCACCATGGACTTAAATTTATGTTCTGGTGGATTATATTTTAGTCACTGTTGCTATATACCAAAGCACCTCAAAACTTCATAGAATAAAACATTTTCTGAAACTCTAATTCTTTGAATCCAGAGTTCAGGCAGGAGCAGGGGAGATGACTTGTTTGATTCCTCATCTGGGAAGACTCTAAGGCCGAGGTGACATGATAGGCAGGTGTCTAAAGTGTCTTCGTTCACGTGTCTGGTGGTTGATGTCGGAGCATTTCCATGTAGTCTCTCCACGTGGGCCAGTTAGGTTTCCTCACGATGTGGTGTCTGGATTTCAAGAGTGAAGAAGGTTCCTAGACAGGCAGAAGTGTGTGGCATTTTGGTGCTCTAGTCTGGTAAGTCACGTGGCATTACTTCTGCCATACTTCGTTGGTTGAGGCAGCCACAAAAGTTCTGCCCAGGTCCAAGGGCATCTGTGCCCCACCTTTGAGGAGGCCTGTCGAGATCATGTTTTAAAATGGCACGTGGGATGGGAGATATTGTCGCGTTGTCTTTGGAAAATGCGTTGGCACAGGTTGTAATCTATTGGATGCCCAAATTGTCCCATAATTGGGTTGTGGGAACTTCTTTAACTTGGCTTCTTTTGAGTCCTTTTGACAAGTCTCTTCATTCTTTGAGCAACTTCATTATTTTCTGGTACAGGACAATCTCAGCTCATCTTGTCTTTTCCATGATCCAGCCCTAGAATCAGCCATTTCTCTAAGGAGTCCTCGTTCTTTTTTTAATGGAAAGTTCTATTTAGAAAGTAAGATTTGGGCCTTAGGAGTGCTCACTGCTACTGGAGTGTGCAGCTGCTTCTAGGCCATCTTAGTGACAAAGCTATGGAATATATACACACACATTTACGGTTGTACTTAGTTTTTTATTTAAGTATATATTAAAAACAATAAGGTCACGCCTGTACCTCCTATTCTGGTCAAGTACCACAGGGTTTAGTTTAATTTTATGCCTTTTCAGATATTTTAAAAATAGCTTTATGGAGGGGCGCCTGGGTGGCTCAGTTGGTTAAGCGTCAACTTGTGAGTTCAAGCCCCGTGTTTTGGTCTCTGCTGTTAGCACAGAGCCTGCTTCAGATCCTCTTGTTCTCCCCCCCACCCCGCCCCTCTCATTCTCTCTCTCAAAAATAAAAAAATAAACATGAAAAAAACAGCTTTATGGAAATGTAATTTACATACCGTACAATTCACCTGTTTAAAGTGAATAATTCACCGTCCTCCAGTATATTCACAGAGTTGTGCATACATCGTCACATTTGATTTTTAGAACATTGGTGTTGCTCCTTAGCCATCACCGTAGAGTTCCTCTTCAGCCCTAGACAACTAATATCCTACTTTCTGTCTCCATAAATTTGTTCTGGATGCTTGATAAGAATGGACTCTTAGAATATGTGGTCCTGCATGTCTGGCTTCTTTTACTTAGCACAGTGTTCCTCAGGGCTAATCCACATCATAGCACGTGTCAGTATTTTATTTCTTTTTATGGCCAAATATTTCATTGTATGGATATACCACATTTTATTGATCCATTCATCAGTTGATGGACATGTGGGTTGTTTCCACTTTTTGGCTATTATGAATAATGCTGCTGTGAACATTTGTGAACAGGTTTTTGTTTGGATGCATGTTTTTAATTTCTCTTGAGTGGAATCAATGGTTCATGTGATACTTACATATTTAATCTTTTGAGGAACTGCCAGACTATTTTCCAAACTGGTTGCACCATTTTACACGATTCCCTCCAGGTATGAGAGGTCCAGTAGCTCCACATCCTTTCCAGCGCTGTTGTCTTTGTTTTCTTTTTTCTTTTTTCTTTTTTTTAAAATTATAGCCATTTTAGTAGGTGTAAAATTACATATTTCATTGTGGTTTTGAGTTTCATTTCCACAGCTGATGTTGTTTAGCGTCTTTTCATGTGCTTAATGGCTGTTTGCATATTATCTTTGGAGAAATATTCAGATCTTTTGTCCATTTTTAAGTTGGGTTCTTTGTCTTTTAGTTATTGAATTATGAGGTATTTTCTTAATATGTTCTGGATAGAAGTTCCTTCTCAGAAATACGATTTGCAAATGTTTCCTCCCATTTTTGTGGATTCTCTTTTTACTTTTTTGATGGTTTTCTTTGAGGTGTAAAAGTATTTTATTTTGATGAAGTCCAACTCTTTCTTTAGTTGTTAGTGGTTTTTGGTGTCATATCTAAGGATCCGATGCCAAATCCAAGGTCACGAAGATTTATGCCTGTTTTCTTTTGAGATTTAAGGTTTAAGCTCTTAACACAGAGGTGTATAATACATTTTTGAGTTGATTTTTGTGTATGGTGGTAAGAAAGAGTCGAACTTCATTTTTTGGCATATGGATATGTAGTTGTCCTAGCATAATTTGTTGAAAATTACTCTGTTCTTAGTGTTTTACGAACTCTGTTAAAGATATAGATACAGGTACTCAGTTTTGTTTTCTTTCTTTTTAAGGAAAGATTCAAAAATGTTTCAAATTCCTGTGGAAAATCTTGACAACATCAGGAAGGTACGAAGAAAGGTGAAAGGCATTCTTGTGGATATTGGGCTTGACAGCTGCAAGGAGTTGCTGAAGGTAAGAGTGCATGAGGCAGATGGAGAGAGGACAGTGATGCTAGAGGCACGAGGTTGGCTTATGGAGGCAAGATTTGAACGGGGAGTTTTTGAAGAATGGATAAGGTTCTTCAAGATGGAAATTGCTAATCAAATGACTGCGTGAGAGCATCATTAGTTCTTCTTTATGTCTTTCTGACTTAAAGTGAGCTACTTTAAGCTGTTCAAGTTTTTAAAGTTACTTTCAGGTGGGCCTTTTTATCATCATTAGTTATCAAATATATTGGTTTTTGATCCTTGAAGGGAGTGTATTGAATTATTTGTTATTTTAGCAAAAGAAGACCCTAACTTGATTTCCCGCTATTGTTGGAGTAATCACCAGATGGGAATTTGTACATGATGTGATAGGGGTTTTCTGATTTGTGAATTTATGTGCAGTCTTAACAAAAGTTTAAAAATTAAAGTCACAGTCACATACTCTGATAAATTGTGTTCTCGTATAATTTTTTCCTTTCTTATAACTTGAGAATACATGGCTGGCATATGTAGTAAAGAAATAAATATCGTTAAGGTCTGGTGTGTATCCTTGAAGCCATTGGTAATTGTATGCATGTTTTATTCATAACTAACAAAATAAGACTGTGTCCTCTTTGTTTTTTTGGTTTTTAAACTCGTGAACAGTTTGAGTCACAGTATTGGCCTGAGAGGGGTTAAATCTCAGACTTTCAGCCAGGTTGATTTTATTTATTAAAAGTTGGTGTAAAACTAATTACCAGGATCCTCGTTATGGCCAGAACTGGTTGTTGCTCTCAAGTAGGCAAATACTAATTTCTGAAGGATTCCAGGTAATTCTCTGTTCAGACATTACTGTCGCAGAGAGATCTTTGTTCTCAAATGCTGCCTTCCCCTCTATTCTCTGTTGTGTTATCTGCTCTGTTTTGCTTCAGACCTCCCATAGTACCTGATGTTATTTATTATCTGTCTCCCCCACTTAAATGTAAGAAGACAAGGACCTCCTTGTTTCGTAATCCACTGTAATAACGGTGATCAAAATTGTGATCTGGTGTGCGCACACAGACACACACACACACACACACATATCTCTCTATATATATATTTTTAACAAATATTTTTTGAGCGAATGAATGAAAGTAAAAACCCATGTAGAGCAATACTTTTAATAACAGACTATGACGGAAAGTCCATCTGCAAATATAAGGATGGGGGAGATACTGAAGTCGAAGCTCTTGGGGAGATGCTACTGCTCAGCGGCAGTCTTAAAGTAAGAGGATTCTCAAGAGTTCTTTGCATCTGTGTTTATAAGTCATGTTTTATGCATGAGGAAGAAAGCAAGGTGATTATTTGGAGACAAGATTGAGAAGGCTGATAGTAGACATAGGCCATTAGTAATAGAGAAGTCTTTTAAAGTTCCTAGACCCAATTCCAGGGTGCCTGGGTGGCTCATTGGTTGAATGTCCAACTGTTCATTTCATCTCAGGTCATGATCCCAGGGTCGTGGGATTGAGCCCTGCATCAGGCTCTGCACTGAACATGGAGCCTGTTTAAAATTCTCCCTCTGCCTCTCCCCCATTCTCTCTCTCTCTCTTTCTCTAAAATTAAAAAAAACAATAATAAAGTTCGCATACCCAATTACAATGTGTGTGTGTAAGGGGGGTTCCCCCACCCTCATATAACAGAAGTGTTCTGGTTTCCCACGTGTGGAAGCTGTCTGAAGAGAGAAATAAAATTTTTATAGTCATGATTGATTAAGTCTTTGGTCTGTCCAACTTCCAGCCCCTCTCACCTCCCCAGAAGCTGGGGTGGTCATCCTGGAAACCAGCTGCACTTTTTGGTGGGGGGTGGGGAGGGTGGGGGATGGGGGATGGTTCTACCAGTCGCCGTCATTAATAACAAAATACCATTGCACCTTTACAGCTTGTAAGCGTTTTCAGGAACTGTGAATGAAGACCAAATTTATCTGAGAAATCCATATTAGGTCATCTGAATAACCTTATTAATCATTTCTTATAACTTTCTTGTAAATCACTTTATCGCACTAAGTATGTGTATTTAATATTTGTGGAGAATATATAAGCTAAGAACACAAGTGTGTACATACAGACACAGGATATTTCAAATGATAACATGTGGGAACCTCCTACAGTGGTGCCTGGCATGTGGTTGATGCTCAAAAAATGGCCCTGAAGGGTAGTAGCATCTTTCAGTAAATAGACTAAGAATGTTTTTGGATCATTGGGGGGATATAAAGAGATGCTTTTTATTTTAATCTTGGCTCTTAGCTAGTTATATGACTTTGGGCAAATCAGTTAATCTTTGGACCTCGGTGTCCTTATTACAGTGAAGGAATATAGAGAATTAAGATACCAGGATCCTCACATTTATTAGAGAGATGACAGTTTAGTAGGAGTCGAAAGACATAGTTAACAGTAATAGTGAGAAATAGGCAGAAAGATCACTTCTAGCTGGGGAGGCTAGTGTGGCCTTTATGGAGATGAGATTTCAAATGTTTTCTTTATTTTTAAAGAATGGGTAGGATTACTCAGTGGGAAGAATTAGAAAGGGTATTCCAGGAACATGGAATTTAGAACCACAACCCAGTTGATTAACCCCCATCCAACCAGCAGAGTGAATTCAAGAACACATTACACTTAAGCCAAATTAACCAGTCATTCACAGTTTGCTTTAACATTTGCTCGTGTGTGTGTGTGTGTGTGTGTGTGTGTGTGTGTGTGTATGTAGTACTTCAAATGTGTGTTTTCTAAGAATAAGGATAGTCTGACATTACCACAGGATGGTTATCAACTGAAGCAAACTGGTATTTTTATATCCTCTGATCCTTTATAGCATGTCCTCCTTGTCCATGATGGACCTAGTCTAGGGTCAGGCCTTTGGCTGTCATGTCTCTTTCGTGACCTTGAATGTGATTTCAGTTTATAAATGGAGTTCTGTTCCAAAATTGGTTTTGTTTTATTCTTAGATAAAACACCAGTAACAACTAAAATTTTCATCCTGGTGTCCTTTGTTTTTGACATTGTGTAGAACAGTACACTAACTTTTGCTTCTTTCATCAGCCTAAGAATGTGTTTAGTCATCTGAATTTGTTCAAGACTTGTTTACTTTCTTGATTATGTGGATACAGATATGTACATACTGTATAAGGTGAAATTGAGAGATCTGAATGGCTTACAAGTATTCATTTAGATTAACTGTTGGGTTAAATGTTACTAATTCTTTTGAGGGAGAAGTTTTTTTTGTTTTTTTTTTTTAATTTGTAGCTGGTCCTGTATTTTATAAAATTGTTTAAAATTCAGGGAATGTAAAGTTCAGTTTAGAAAAATTAGAAAACATATGCAGAAACATAGATAAGAAAAGAAGACTCATTCGTAAGCCATTACCCCGAAATATCCGTTGTTAACGTTGTGTATTTTTCTAGATTTAAGTGAGAGCGATCAGCCTATATATGATGGTATACTAGCTTTGTTTTTGTCTTTCACTGAATTTTATGTTAATAATTCTTTTCCACGTCAGATGCATTTATTCTTAATCCCCCATAGTATTTAGAATCTGGGTTTCAAGCAATAGAAACCAACACTGACCAGTCTGAGCCAAAGGGAATGTAGCGGAAGACTGTGAGGCTTGCAGAGTCTGCGTTGGAAACTGGAGGAGCTAAGGAGTGGACACCTGTCATGATTCTTCCTTCCTCCTTACCCAGCATTTCAAGTTCAGTGAGATGCCATGCTACCTTCTCTGATTTCCAGAGTGTCTGGGACTGTACTTTCCCAAGAGTTAGGACTTCAGATTTTAGGCAACACAGTCTTGTTGAAAGCCTGTATGAGAAGAATGAACTTCAGTGAAGATAGACTTTTCCAAGAACCTCATCTTCTTTTCTAAAAGTAGATCTAAATCCTGCTACTCATTGGAGTCTCTTGATTTTTTTTTTGAAAGTTAACATTTGATTGGTTAAAGTAGGGGCTGGCGATGTAACTTACAGGGCAGTGTACAAAATAAAAAAGTGGGTTTGGGCCGGCCCATAGGCCTGTTGTCCCAACCCACGGCATGTGAGTAACTCCCAAGGGGTTGCAGCCTCTGTGCTGGGGTGCTTGTGGTACCTGGATCCAGGCAGGGGTCAAGGTCCCCACCTGAGCCCTCCCCTGTCTGAGTCTGTGCCAGGCTCCCGCTGGAGGTGATGATGGAATGTGGACTTCCTAACAGCTTGGTCACTGCCCCAGGTGGTGTTGATGAGAGTGGGAATGACTGCAGGATGAGGAGTGGAGAGCAGGCACAGACTCTTCCCCAGGAAAATTGGAGGTAGGACCATGTGCCCCATTGTCCTATCAGACTTGGTTTTACAAAACAAATTCAAAGATAAAATAATCATCAATTTCAAGATGGTGACAACAGAGCATTAAACCCCAGCACTGGCCTTTCTGAGCACAGGGTCCCATACAGCTGCACTAGTCCTGTGCCCTTGGAGTTGGCTCTCACTGGTATTTTCTAAGACCTCAGATTTTTTTTATATTTAATAATTTAGTTTACTTAACCTAATATATTCAAAATATTTCAGCATATAATCCGTGTAAAGTAAGTAATGAAATATTTTGCCCTCTTTTTTCTCCTAAATCTTCCAAGGATATTTAAAGATGTTTTTTATTATGGCAAAACATATATAACGTAGAATTTGCCATTTTTCCCATTTTTACGTACACACTTCATCAGTGTTAATAACATTTACACTGTTTTGCAACTATCCACAGTATCTGCAGTTGACTCCTGACCTTTGTGGGGGTTGGGGGCACTGAGTTCCCTTCCTCTGCGTGGTCAAATCCGGGCATAACTTTTGACTCCCCCCAGACTTAACTACTAATAGTCCACTGTTGACCAGAATCCTTATTGACATCACAAGTCAACACCAACAGTTGTATGTTGAATGTATTATGTACTGTGTTCTTGTAATAAAGTAAGCTAGAGAAAAGAAAATGTTAAAAAAATCATGAGAAAATACATTTACAGTACTATGTGCATATTCATTGAAAAAAGTGTGTGTATAAGTGGACCTGTATGGTTCAAACCTGTGTTGTTTCACGGTCCACTGTGTTTCCAAAATTTTCATCACCTCAAACAGAAACTTTAATTATGAAACAGTAACTCTCCGTCCTCCCCAGCCCGGCCCCTGGTGACCTCTCATCTACCCTATCTCCGTGGGTTTGCCTGTTATAGATGTGTCATGTAAGCGGAATTGTAATACTGGTCCCTTTGTGCCTGGTTTATCTCACTTAGGTAAATGTTTTTAAGCATAGTCCATGTTGTAGCATGTATCAAAATGTTGGTCCTTTTTATGGCTAAATCATATCCATTGTGTGAATACACCTTTTTTGTTTAGCAGTTCATCTCTTGGTAGACATTGGGTTGGTCCCATGTGTTAGCTGTTGTGAATGACGTTGCAGTGAACTTTGGCTTACAAGTATCTATTTGAGCCCCTGTTTTCAGTTTTTTGGGTATATACCTAGGAGTAGAATTATTAGATCATGTGATAATTTTATGTTGAGCTTTTTGAGGAATTGCCAAACTGTTCCCACAGAGGCTGTACCCTTTTACATTCCTACCAGCAGCGTATGAGATTTCTAGTTTATCCACGTCCTTGTCCTCTTTCTCTCTTTTTCTATTCCTTTCTCTCTCTCCCTCCCTTACCATTCTAGTGGCTAACAAGGGTGAGCATCTTTCATGTGCTTTTTGGCCATTTGTATATCTTCTTTTTTTTTTTTTTTTAATTTATTTTTGGGAGAGCACAAGTAGGGGAGGGGCAGAGAGGTGGGGACAGAGGATCTGAAGTGGTCTCTACACAGACAGGCTGACAGCAGTGAGCCTGATGTGGGGCTTGAACTCACGAACCGCGAGATCATGACCTGAACTGAAATCGGACACTAGTCATTTGTAGATCTTCTTTAGAGATTTCTGTTTAAATCCTTTGCCCAGTTTTCAATTGGATTATTTGTCTTTCTCTTGTTGAATTGCAGTTCTTTCTCCTGGTTGTTAAACTCTTATTAGATATGATCTGCAGATACTTTCTCCCATTCTGTAGGTTTCTTTTTACTTTCTTGATAGTATCTTCCAATGCACAAAAGTTTTAAATTTTGATAAAGTTCAGTTTCTTTCTTTTTTTTCTTTTTTTATTGTTGCTGGTGCTTTTTATGTTGTATCAGAGAATCCATTGCCAAATCCAGTCATGAAGATTCTTTTATATGTTTTCTTCTAAGAGGTTTATTGTTGTATTTCTTTCTGTTTAGATCATTGATTCATTGTGAATTAATTTTTGTATGTGGTGTGAAGTAGGAGTCCAACTTCATTCTTATGCCTGTGGAAATTCATTATCCTGGCACCATTTATCGAAGAGACTGTTTTTCCCTCGTTGAATGGACTTGGCATCTTTGTCAAAAATCATTTGGCCATGGATGTTTGGGTTTTATTTCTGGGCTTTCAGTTCTGTTCCATTGGTCTGTATGTCTGTCCTCATGCTGGTGCTACATGAGATCATGAATCATGCTCCACAGACTGAACCGGCCAGGTGCCCATATACTGTTCATTACTGTAGCTTTATGGTAAGTTTTGAAATCAGGAGGTATGAGCCTTCCAATTCCTTCCTTCCTTCCTTCCTTCCTTCCTTCCTTCCTTCCTTCCTTCCTTCCTTCCCTCCTTCCTTCCTTCCTTCCTATATTGTTTTGGCTATTTGGGTTCCCTTGCAGTTCCATATGAATTTGAAGGTTGGGTTTCCATTTATGCAAAAGAGACTTGGAATTTCGATAAGGATTGTGTTGTAGATCACTTTGGGTAGTATTGACATCTTGACAGTATCCCTACCCATGAACATTGAATGTCTTTCTGTTTATTTAGGTACTTATTCTTGGTTCTTCACTGCATCAAGTTTGTGCTGTTGTGTTCAGAGTAGCCATTTCTGTGGGTCAAGTCTTGGATTAAATTGACATTTAAACCAGTGTTACAGATTGTCATGTTGTGAGCACACCCCTATACCAATCTTTAAGAGACCTATATATGTATAAGTAGATGTTTAAGAGCTTATTAACCTGTTGTTTCTATATCTTATCTATAAAAATATATTGGAATATTGTTAGTATCCATTTATTTCCTAATAATTGTTTTTTCTTTCTTACTAGCTTCCCCCCCCCCCCCCCCCCCACACACACACACCTGGCATTGGAGAACACTTCCTTTAAACTCTCCTCCCATAAATACAAATCAAAGCCACACTGAGATACCACCTCACTCGGGTCAGAGTGGCTAAAATTAACAACTCAAGAAACAACAGATGCTGGTGAGGATGTGGAGAAACGGGAACCCTCTTGCACTGTTGGTGGGAATGCAAACTGGTGTAGCCGCTCTGGAAAACAGTGTGGAGGTTCCTCAAAAAATTAAAAATAGAACTACCCTCTGACCCAGCAATAGCACTACTAGGAATTTACCCAAGGAATACAGGAGTGCTGATGCATAGGGGCACATGTACCCCAATGTTTAGAGCAGTGCTTTCAACAGTAGCCAAATTATGGGAAGAGCCTAAATGTCCATCAACTGATGAATGGATAAAGAAGATGTGGTTTTTTGTTTTTTTTTTTTTTTTTAATTTTTTTTTTTCAACGTTTTTTTATTTATTTTTGGGACAGAGAGAGACAGAGCATGAACGGGGGAGGGGCAGAGAGAGAGGGAGACACACAGAATTGGAAACAGGCTCCAGGCTCCGAGCCATCAGCCCAGAGCCTGACGCGGGGCTCGAACTCACAGACCGCGAGATCGTGACCTGGCTGAAGTCGGACGCTTAACCGACTGCGCCACCCAGGCGCCCCGAAGATGTGGTTTATATACACAAGGAATACTGCTTGGCAATGAGAAAGAATGAAACCCTGCCATTTGCAGCAATGTGGATGGAACTGGAGGGTATTAAGCTAAAGTGAAATAGAGAAAGACAGATACCATATGTTTTCATTCATATGTGGATCTTGAGAAACTTAACCGAAGACCATGGGGGAGGGGAAGGGAAGGGGCAAAAAAAGAGTTACAGAGGGAGGGAGGCAAACCATAAGAGACTCTTAAATACAGAGAACAAACTGAGGGTTGATGCAGGGTGGGGGAGGGGAAAGTGGGTGATGGGCATTGAGGAGGGCACTTGTTGGGATGAGCACTGGGTATTGGATGGAAGCCAACTTGACAATAAATAATATTTAAAAAAATAATAAACTCTCCTCCCTTATCTCCTGTGACAAAACATTGCTGTTTCTTTCTTTTCCAGTATTTTCTTTAAAAAAATTTTTTTTTTAACGTTTATTTATTTTTGAGACAGAGAGAGACAGAGCATGAACAGGGGAGGGGCAGAGAGAGAGGGAGACATAGAATCGGAAGCAGGCTCCAGGCTCTGAGCCGTCAGCCCAGAGCCTGATGCGGGGCTCGAACTCACGGACCGCGAGATCGTGACCTGAGCTGAAATCGGACGCTTAACCAACTGAGCCACCCAGGTGCCCCTCTTTTCCAGTATTTTCTTATGAAAAATTTAAACCTACAGAGATGTTGAAAGGACTGTACAGTGAAAGCTCATCTACCTAAATTCTACAAAATTAATATATATATGTGTGTGTGTGTGTGTGTGTGTGCATATATAAAAATCATCATCTGTAAAACAATTGTATGTATATAGGAATAATTCCATATATTAAACAATTATGTGTTTGTCTTTAGCCCATCATTCTTATTTTTTGATGCATTCCAAAGAATGTTGCAGCAACAGTACATTTTACCCTTAACACTCAGCTTACGTGTCACTAGAGTTTAGTGTTTGTTACAGCATTTGGGGGGTGGGGAATTCATATGCTGTGAAATGCACTAAAGTGTCTTCAGATGATGATTTGTGACGTGCATATCTTCATGAAATACGAGTCTCCATCAAGATGTAGGACAATTCCTTCACTCCAGAAAGTTTCCTCTGGCCCTGTTTCAGTCAGTCCCTGCCCCACTCCACTGACTACCACTGTTCTGAAATTTTGTACTATAGATTAGATTTGCCTATTCTACAGTTTTATGTAAATGAAATTATGTGTGCTCCTGTGAGAGATTGTTCTGTGTGGTTGCAGTATTCCATTACCTAGATGGATTAGTTTATTGATCCTTCTGACGTTCGACACCTAGGCTCTTGTTAGTTTTTAGTTATTGTGAATAAGGTTCTTATGAATGTTCTTATAAAAATATTTTTGTGGACATCTGTTTATGGGGTTATTTGTTTAGTTTTATAGGAATCGGCCAGACCTTTATGTAGTTTGTGATTCCACACTCCTGTTAATAATAGTGTGTGAGGGGGGCACCTGGGTGGCTCAGTTGGTTAAGTGTCCGACTTCGGCTCAGGTCATGATCTCACGGTTCGTGGGTTTGAGCCCCGCATCGGGCCTGGTCTGACAGCTCAGAGCCTGGAGCCTGCTTCAGATTCTGTGTCTCCCTCTCTCTCTGCCCCTCCCCCACTCGCGCTCTGTCTCCCTCTGTCTCAAAAATAAATAAACATTAAAAAAAAAATAGTGTGTGAGGGTTTCAGTTGTATCCTTAACATTTGGTGGTATTGAATTAAAAAAAAAATTGAAATGAAGCTTAAAATAGCAGTAAGAATGTTCATTATGTTACCATGCAGTGTGATTGTTAGCCCCATTTTTTAAGTTTATTTATTTATTTTGGGGGGGGGGGAGGAATCCTAAGCAGGCTCCGCACTGTCTGCAGGGAGTCCGATGTGGGGCTAGAACTCACGAACTGCGAGATCGTGACCTGAGCCACCCAGGAGCCTCACTTGGTTCTTTTTATATGTTGGATGGATTTGCAAAATTTTTCTTAAGGATTTTTCCATCTATGTTCATGAGTGACATGGTCTGTAATATCTTTTGTCTGGTTTTGGTGTCAGGGTAATGCTGGCCTTGTGGAATGAACTGGGAATTGTTTCTTCCTCTTTAAGAACTTAGTGTAGAATTGATAATATTTTTTCTGTAAATGCTTAGAATTCCCAACGAAGCCATCGGCAGTTGGAGTTTTATTTGTGGGAAGGTTTTTAACTTTGAATTCAATTTCTTGACTAGATATCAAGTTATCATCTCTTTCTCTTTCTCCTTTTTTTTTTTTTTTTTTTTTTTTGAACCAGTTTTGGTGGTCTTTTTTCAAGGAATTTATCTATTTCAACTTAAGTTGTCCTATTTATCGACATAAAGTTGTTCATATGATTTCTTATCTGTAGGAGCCGTGGTGATCTTGTTTTTTAGGCCTTTGTTTTCTTAGTACCTAACACCATAAATGTACCTTGAGAGCATTGCAGAAGTATCCTTCACATTTGATTTACCGTGTTTCTACGTTCATTCAGTTTTGAAATGCTGTCTGATTTTGTTCATGATTTCTTCTTTGATCCATGAATTAAAAGGGTGTTTAGTTTCTAGAATTTGGGGATTTTCTAGATTATTTTTTGTTACAGATTGCTGTTAAATTTTGCTTTGGTTAGAGAATATACTTTATAATTATTCTAATTCTTTTAAATTTATTGAGACTTAGGGCTCTGCACAAGCTCTGTCTTGGTAAGTGTTTCATGTGGATTTGCTGTTACTGGCTGGAGAGCTCTATTAGCGTTTGGTCAGGTGGTCAGGTGGTTGGCTGTGTTCAGTCCTGTGTATCCTTATCCTTCCTGATTTTTGTGGATTTGTTATATTCTCTCATTGAGAGAAGAGGGGGTGTTGACGTCTCCGACTGTATTTTTGGATTTGATTATTTCTCTTTTCAATTTAATCAGTTTTTGTCTCATGTACTTTTCTCTGAGTACATACACGTTTAGGATTGCTTTGTTCTGCTGATGAATTGTCCTGTTGTTGCAAAGTGACCTTCTATCCATGTTAATATTCTTTTCTCCCCCTGAAATCTGCTTTGTTTGATGGTAATGTGATTCCTCCAGCTTTCTTTTGATTAGTGATAGCACGACATCTCTCTTTCCATCTTTTTACCTTTAACCTGTCTGTCTTTGTATTTAAAGTGAAATTTTGGGGGCGCCTGGTGGCTCAGTCAGTTAAGTGTACGACTCTTGATTTCGGCTCAGGTCATGATCTCCTGGTTTGTGAGTTTGACTTTGAGCCCCAAGTTGGCTTGTTGCTGACAGTGCGAAGTCTGCTGGAGATGCTCTGTCTCCGTCCCTCTCTGCCCCTCCCCCACTTGTTCTCTCTCAAAAATAAACATTTAAAACAACGTTTAAAATGAACGTTTAAAATGTGTAGATAGCATTTAATTGGATCTTGTTTTTATTTACCCAGTCTGATACTCTGTGCCTCTTAATTTAAGTATTTAGACCAGGGGTAGGCAAACTATGCTTCGTGGGCCAAATCTGGCTTGCTGTCTGTTTTGTAAATAAACTGTCTTGGAACGTAGCCATGCTTGTTAGTGTTCATGGCTGCCTTTGTGTATGATGGTGGCACTGAGTAGTTGTGTGAGAGCCTGCATGGCTGGCAGAGCCCTAGATATTTGTTATCTGGCTTTTACTTTAGAAAAAGTTTCCAGCTCTTGTTCTTTAATGTGGTTATGGATATGGTTGGGTTCAAATTGCCCATGTCACTGTTTCTTTTTACTGTCTTCTCTGTGCTTCCTTTTTTATTCTTCTGCTTTGTTTTGGATTGAACAGTTTTTATGATTCCATTTTATCTCCCATTATTGGCTTATTAGCTGTATGTTTTTGTTTACCTTTTTTTTTTTTTTAAGTTTATTTATTTGTTTTTGAGAGAGAGCGAGAGCATGCGAGCATGAGCACAAGCAGGGGAGGGGCAGAGAGGGAGGGAGACAGAGAATCCCAAGCAGGCTTCGCACCGTTAGCATGGAGCCTGATGCAAGGCTTGAACTCACGAACTGTGAGATTATGACCTGAGCTGAAATCAAGAGTCCGATGCCTAAGCAACTGAGCCCCCCAGGCGCCCCTGTTTACCTTCTAATATAATACTGCTCCACATATAAGAACCTTACAAAGGGTGTCTGGCTGGCACAGTTGGTAGAAAATGTGACTCGATCTCAGGGTTGTGAGTTCTAGTCCCACATGGGGTATAGAGATTACTTAATAAATAAAGATTAAACGAAAAAAACATCAATACTATGCTCTCATTTCCCATTCTAGCCTTTGTGTTATTGTTGTCATACATTTTACTTGTACATATGTCATCACCTCAGAATACATTATTTCCAATTTAAATCTTTGTACGAATTTGCACTTTTCTCTAGTTCTGAATTGACTTGGTAAGCAGTGTATTAGCATAGGTACATTTGAAGACAGCTAATTATTATCTGGCTTAACTAATTCTTTTTTGTATTACAAATAATCTTTAATCATTGTAAAAACAGCAGTGTAAATTGGGAAAGTTAGAAAATGGAGGTAATCCTTTCTTTAGAAAATAAAATTTTAAATGCCACATTTCTGCCATTCAGAGATTACTGCTACTGACATTTTATTGTTTAGCCTTCTCTTTCTTTGTGCAAACACTTATGTGAGTAGAGTCTTTACCACAGTGAGCTCTTATTCTCTTACTGATCATGCTTTTTCAGTTTCCTGCATCTTTCGGTGTTGTTAACGCTTGTCTTTCTCATCTGATACCTAGTCCACATTCTGACTTCTCCAGTTTTCCTCCAGATACGTTTTGTACTTGGTTTATCTGACGCAGGATTCAGTGTGAACACTGTTGCATCTGGTTGTCCAGTTCTCACTATCCCCATCCCTCCCTCCGTCTCCTCACCCCCTTCTGTTGTGTTGGCCGCACCCTTGTCCACACTGTCCTCCCCATACTGACTCTGGTGTCCTTGGTCAGGCACACACTTGGAGCTCCTACTTGATATTCTCCCAGGAGCCTCCCAAGTGCTCACCCCTGACAGAAGACCGTGTTTGCTTATGGAGCTTCTCTTTTTTGAAAATTATGGGGGCAGGGGGACGCCTGGGTGGCTCAGTCGGTTAAGTGTCCAACTTCGGCTCAGGTCATAATCTCAGGGTTCATGAGTTCGAGATCCTCCTTCCCCATCTCCCTCTGCCCCACCCATGCTTGTGCTGTCTCAAAATAAACTTAAAAAATAAAAATCATTAGTGGGAAATCTCATCTGTTTATTTCTTATAAAACTATAGTTTTTAACTACAATTTAAAACTTTAATTTTTAGGGGTGTTTGGGTGGCTCAGTCGATTAAGCGTCCAACTTGGGCTGAAGTCATAATCTTGCAGTTTGTGAGCTCGAGCCCCAACTCAGTCTCTGTGCTGACAGCTCGGAGCTCTGTGCTGACAGCTTCAGATTCTGTGTCTCCTCTCTCTCTCTGCCTCTTCCCTGCTCATTCTCTGTCTCTCTCAAAAATAAATGTTAAAAAAAATTTTCACCCTGTGACCCAGCAATTGCACTACTAGGTATTTATCCAAGGGACACAGGTATGCTGTTTCGAAGGGGCACGTGCATGCCAATGTTTACAGCAGCACTATCACCGATAGCCAAAGTATGGAAAGAGCCCAAATGTCTGTCACTGGATGAATGGATAAAAGAGATGTGGTATATATACACAATGGAGTATTACTCGGCAATCAAAAAGAATGGAATCTTGCCATTTGCAACTACGTGGATGGAATTAGAGGGTATTATGCTAAGCGAAATTAGAAAAAAAACAAATATATGACTTCACTCATATGAGGACTTTAAGACACAGAACAGATGAACACAAGGGAAGGGAAACTAAAAACAGAAGGGGACAAAACATAAGAGACTCTTAAATATGGAGAACGAACAGGTTACTGGAGGGGTTGTGGGAGGGGTGATGGGCTAAATGGGTGAGGGGCATTAAGGAATCTACTGAAATCATTGCTGCACTATGTGCTAACTAACTTGGATGTAAATTAAAAAAATAAAATATTTTTTTTCAAAAGATCGTTAAGACTTTAATATTTAATTGGATTATTTCAGCCTTTTCCTCTGTTCTTGTGCTTTATGGCTGCAGTTTGCTCATGGGCTACATTTTCATTTCACTTTCCCACGCGGATTTCTTAGGTGCTAAGTAATCCCTTCAGGTTATTTATCTTCTGAAATTGCTTAATGGTCTCTCTTTTTCTCCCTTTTTAAAAGGACCTTAAAGGCTTTGATCCAGGAGAGAAGTACTTTTTTAACACATCATGGGGAGATATTTCTCTCTGGGAACCTTCTGGAAAGAAAGTGGTATGTATTTTTGTATTTGATTTTTATGTTTCCTCAGAAGCTGGGGGTAAGTTTCAGTTTACTTTTGAGGAACATCACATGTGTTGGGATTGCTGATGAGTGAGGGGGAGAGGCGTAAATGGAAACACTCAGGGAAGGAGCAGGAGAAAGTGAAACGCTTTATAATATAGAATCATTGATGCTTTGAGAGGTTTCTGTACATAAAGTTGAAAAAGTGATGTAGTGAAACTGTTATTTGTCCTTGATCATAAGATGCTACTCATATAAGAAGGGCCTTGGTTTCTAACTATTCTGAGTAAAAAGAAATGCCATGACATTATGTGTGATGAAAGTACATCCTGGTTTCAGAAATTTAAAGTTGAAAGCTTACAATTTAAAAATACGGATCTTTTAGTTGAGGAATACAATTTATAATAATTTGAGACCAAACCCAAGCAGATTCAAGCTAAATTCTCCTTATTAAAGTGTTTTCTGGAAACCCTTTCCTACTATCCAGCCATCGATAACATTAGCATCTTCCTCACTGTCATGCTCAGCCTGTCCCAGCACAGAGCCCAGTGCGGGGCTCCAACCCACAGACTGCGAGATCATGACCTGAGCTGAAGTCAGACACTTAACTGACTGAGCCACCCAGGCTCCCCAGGACTTTTGACTTTAAATAAACTTTTCCTATCACTAGTCAATCATTGTTCTGTCACAGTTTTCTGTATCAACATTTCTGTTGTCAACTGTTCTCAGTTCCACTTTTCTGCCTGTCTTGTGTCACACCTGTTGGTCTCCTGCCCTCCTTGACCCAACACTTCCCTCTCTACCATCAGACACAAGATGCCTTGAAACCACTTTGACTTGGTAATTCTCCTGCTTGGAACAGCATATGGCTGTTCAGATATGCCTTGCTTTGAAGACCTTGACTTCATGAATCTTTTCTTACATCTCACTGATTTCTGTCTTCCAAATTCTCAGAAGATCCTATAACGCAACATGCACTGTAATATATAATTATATGCTTTTCATCAAGAAACACTTTTTGAAACCTGCTACAAAGTAGGTAAAACTTTCTGAGTGCCTAATACAAAGAGGTACAAGTTAGGTTTTTTCCTCAAGGTGTGTATGTTTTTGTTGGGGTGAATAGAGCCCAGGCATAACGTGTTAAATCCGTATGAAATAGTGGTGTTTGGATTTGTTGACTAGACACCATGTTCAGAAAAGCCACCAAAGCCTGGTGTGGCAGAGGCTGTGCTGTCTGCTAGCTCAGGGCCTTATTCCTGTTTGTTCCTAAGGTGGCAGAAATGTGCAGTCATGCTGGATTGATTCTGTGGCTTGTGCTACAGTGAGGTCTTCAGGGGCTCAGAAAAAAGAGATTTGTTAAACATTCGGGTTTTGGGGAGAGAGACGTGCTAAGGTCCCGTCATGTGACGGAGCTCAGTGCAAGACCTGAGGAAGCAGCCTGACAGGGAGACGGTGCACTGTCCAGGGCAGGGGTTTCTGCCAGCACCTAGATGCCTCACTCCATCCTCTGCATCTGTCCTTGGTCATTTTTCTTCCTCTGTTGCCAGTAGGGCCCAGGTCTCCACTCCCCGTGTTCCCCAGTGGTATTCACCCCAGAGCTTCCGCAGGGGGCTGTTATGGGAACGTAGACTTTCATTTCTCTTGCCTAGTGCCTAGTGCCTAGGCTTGAGATTGCTGGATTGTATATGATAAAGAAGTACATATTTATCTTTATGACAGATGCCACACTGTTTTCCAAAGTGGCTATACCATTTTGCTTTCCCTCTGTGATGGGGGGGGGGGGGGGTCTAGTTACTGTGCACGCAAGCTAGCCTCAATTCTGTCTCATTTATGGTGCTTATGGTTTTATCCACTTATTTTCCATTCTAATAGGGTTGTAGTGGTACCTTTTCTGGTTTTAATTTGCATTTACCTAGTGACTAATGATGTTGAGCATCTTTTCATGTGTATATTTGGCAGCTGGATGCCCTCCGGTAGTGTAAAAGTCTTTTACCCATTTTCTAAAATTTGCGTTATTTTTTTCTTATTGGGACTTGAACATGTCTACAACATGTATTCTGGATATAAGTCCTTTATTAGGTGTGAGGTTTGCAAATATTGTCTCCTAGCCTGTGGCTTGTCTTTTTATATTTTAAACAGTGTATTTCTTTCATTTCCTTCCTTCCTCCCTCCCTCCTTCCCTCCCTTCCACTTTTGAGAGGCAGAGAGAGAGGGAGGCACAGAATCTGAAGTAGGCTCCAGGCTCTGAGCTGTCAGCACAGAGCCCGATGCAGGGCTTGAAGTCACAAACCGAGAGATCATGACCTGAGCCAAAGTCGGACACTTAACTGACTGAGCCACCTAGGCACCCCAACAGTGTCTTTCACGGAGCAAAAGCTTTCTTACTTTGATGGAGTCCAGTTTATCAGTTTTTTTTTTTTTTATGGATTATGTTTATGTTTTCATATTTAAGAAATCTTTCCCTAATCCAAAGATCTGTTCAACATTAATGTATAGTAACGTGCAGTTGTTAGTAATTTCTTTTGGCTCTTTCATTGACTGTAATTTTCATTAACTGGTTTTTCACTATGCTATTTCATTAAGTATAAAACACACCATTTAAAAAATGTATTATTGGGGCTCCTGGCTGCCTCAGTTGGTAGACCATGAGGCTCTTGATCTCGTGGTTGTAAGTTTGAGCACCACATTGGGTGTGGAGGTTACTTAAAAATAAAAAATTCTAGGGGCACCTGGGTGGCTGTCAGTGGAGGGTCCAACTCTTTATTTTGGCTTAGGTCATTATCGCGGGGTTGTGGGATTGAGCCTGTGTGAGGCTCCAAGCTGAGTGTGGCTCCTGCTTGAGATTCTCTCTTTCTCTCCTTCTGCCCCTCCCCCTGCTTGCACGTATGCATGTTCTCTCTCTAAAATAAAATACATATATATATATATACACACACACATATATATATAAAAGATAAAAATTAAAAATGCTAAAAAAATTGTACTAGTCAAGTATAGTTGATGTATAATGTTAGTTTCAGATGTACACAGTGGTTCAACAACTGTATACATTTCTCAGTGCTCCCCACAATAAGTGTAGTCAGTTACCATACAATGTTATTACAAAATTATTGACTATGTTCTGAGACACACCATTTTTTAATGAACCACTAATAAAAAAAACCTAAAGCAATGCTTAAACTTTGTTGTACTGTTGAACTGTTAGTTGTAAGGTGTATCCAGATTTCTGAGATAATAAAATATGAATCTGTGAAATACGAGTTGTTGTTTTTTTAGTTTTTGGTCCGGGGTTGGCTGTTGCCTTAGGTTTATTCTGCGTGCTATCAGAATGGCAGAACCTGGGATATTGCTAATTGCTGAGAAGGCAGTTCCACACTGCTGAACATGTTTGGGTGACTTCTCTGACTTGTGACAAGAGGGAAACCTGTACAAATAGGAGAGAGAGGGTGACAGAAGCTACAGAATGTGTGTGGGGGCATGAGAACACAAGCTTAGGAAGGGTGGGGTGATCCGCTGTGGCAGCAAGAATCCGTGTCTTAGAGAGATCTACGACACAGCCGATCTCCCCTACAGCCGATGCTGGGACCCAGCGTGAAGGTCCAGGTCTTACCTTCCTCCTCAGTGACACTAGGGCCAGGTGTTCTGTGGTTCAGCACCTCTAGGGTCTGGAGACTTGCGAGACCAAAGACTTCACGGCTGTCAGACCTTCACAAACCCAGCAAATTTTTGGATGTTAGAACATTGCATTGCTCCGTTGTCTTGCTCTTATACAGATGCCTGTTCTTATGCCCCAAGCCTGTTGGATTCCCCTATGTTTGCCCCGAAGAGAAGTTCTGCGTGGTTGGTCTGCGTTCTGGCCTGGAACTCGTTCAGGATTGTTGTAGCTCTTGAGGAACAGCCTCTTTCCTTACGACTTGTCACATAGCGTATTGGACACTTGCGTGTTGTAAGCACTGTCCATTTGGCTCCTGCCTTTTCTAGAAGTGAGGGAAATAACAGTAATGACGGTTTAACAATTTGCATGTTAGGTTATTTGCAGGTAAATTCTAGAGGTTTTAGAATTTGAAGTATAAACAACATTGGAACTAGGGGAAATGGGAGGAGAAAGGGAGAAACTAACTTTCTGTGGCAGAGAACTGAGTTCCTTGTACTGGAGTGAGGAGATTCAGGTTTTAGTAGATGGCCTGGAAGGGGTCAGGGAGTGACGTGCTATGGGCCAGGTCCGGTGAGCACCGTCTGCGGCTAGGAATCGCTGCTACATTTTTAGACGTTTGAGGCGAAAAATGAATACTGTTTTGTGATATGAAAGTTCTTTGAAATTTGAACTCGTGTCTGTATAGTTTTGTTGGCACAAAGCCACGCTCATTGACTTGCATATTATCTACAGGCGCTTTTGTGTTATGATGGCTGCACCGAGTAGTTGGCATAGAGGCAGTATTTACTCTCTGGCCCTCTAAGAAAAAGCTTGCCCTGGCTCAGAAAAACACCATTCCCTGAGGGGTGATAGTGTTACATTATCTGGCACATTAGAAGAAAAAGAATCCTATACTTGTGAACTGTAGAAGGTGTAGGATCTGGTATTTTTATTGAAGTATGTTTGACTTTCTTTTTTTTTTTTAACAGAGATATCGAACAAAGCCATACTGTTGTAGCCTCTGTAAATACTCTACAAAAGTGCTTACTTCATTCAAAAATCATTTACATCGCTACCATGAAGACGAAATTGATCAAGAGCTGGTGATCCCTTGCCCAAACTGTGTATTTTCCTCGCAACCCAAAGTTGTGGGAAGGCACTTCAGAATGTTTCATGCACCTGTCCGGAAAGTCCAGAACTACACAGTGAATATTTTAGGTGAACCTAAGTCTTCTAGGAGTGATGTGATAAGTTTTACATGTTTAAAATGTAACTTTTCAAACACTTTGTACTACAGTATGAAGAAGCATGTGCTGGTAGCCCATTTTCACTACTTAATTAACTCCTACTTTGGCCTGCGAACTGAGGAAACGGGTGAGCAACCGAAAACCGACGAAAGTCTTTCTACTGAGAAGATGCCACCGTCTGACAAGTACTATTGTAAAAAGTGCAACGCCAATGCCAGCAGCCAGGATGCTTTAATGTACCATATTTTGACTTCAGATATACACAGGGATTTGGAAAATAAACTCAGATCTGTGATCTCAGAACATATTAAGAAGCCCGGCCTTTTGAAGCAGATGCACATTGCTCCAAAGCCAGCGGCACCCTTGGCCGTGCCCCCAAACGGCGGAGCTCCGGGCATCGCAGCCACATCTCCCTGCTTTCGTCTTGCCTTGCCACAGAACAGCCAAAGCCAGACCGTCGTGCAGCCAGTGCAGGGTGCAGTCCAGCCAGTGACTGTGGCCTCAGGCACTTCTGGAAGCCTCACCCACTCTCCGCCTGCTGTTGCCCAGTCCCACGTGACCCTGGTCTCCAGTCCTCTGCCGGTGGGCCAGAGCAACCTCCCTCTGCCGCCCTCAGCCCCGCAGCCTGTCTTTCTTTCTCATGGAGTCCCGCTTAATCAGTCTGCAAATCCTCCTGTGTTGCCCTTGAGTCAGCCAGTCGGACCTATCAATAAGTCTGTTGCAACTGGTGTCCTCCCCTTAAACCAGACCATCCGCCCAGGGGCTGTATCCCTTAGCCAGCCGGTCGGGCCCATAAACAGACCAGTTGGGCCTGGAGTTCTTTCAGTAAACAGACCTGCTGGGCCTGGAGTTCTTCCTGTCAGTCCGTCCGTCACTCCCGGGGTTCTTCAGGCCGTCTCACCAGGGGTGATTTCTGTGAGTCGGACAGTCCCGTCAGGGGTCCTGCCTGCAGGCCAGATGACCCCTGCCGGGGTCATCCCTTCGGGACAGACGGCAACTTCTGGGGTGCTTCCTGCGGGCCAGATGGTCCAGTCAGGGGTTCTCCCCATTGGCCAGACGGCCCCATCGGGGGTTCTCCCCGCTGGGCTGACGGCCCCCTCGCGGGTTCTGTCTGCGGGCCAGACGGTCCCGCTGAGGGTTCTGCCTGCAGGCCAGGTCGTCCCACCGGGGCTCCTTTCTCCCAACCAGACGGTCTCGTCGGGTGTTCTCCCTGTGAACCAGGGTATTAATTCCGGTGTTCTGCAGCTCAGCCAGCCTGTCATGTCAGGAGTGCTCCCTGTGGGCCAGCCAGTGAGGCCTGGCGTCCTGCAACTGAATCAGCCTGTGAGCACCAACATCCTGCCTGCAGGTCAGCCAGTTAGACCTGGCGCTTCTCAGAACACCACTTTCCTCACGTCAGGCTCTATTCTCAGACAGCTGATACCTACAGGGAAACAGGTGAATGGGATTCCCACGTACACACTTGCCCCCGTATCTGTCACTTTGCCTGTGCCTCCAGGAGGTGTTGCAACTGTGCCCCCACCCCAGGTGCCCATCCAGCTCCTGCAGTCGGGCACAGCTGCGCAGATGGCCAGTTCCATGGCCAGCATGCCCTCTCCTCCAGTGGTGGTGAATGCCACTCAGAATATGTTTGTTCAGGCGTCTCCATCTGTGGCAGAGGCCAGTCAGGCGCTCAAACAGGCGAAGCAGTGGAAAACCTGTCCGGTCTGTAATGAGCTCTTCCCTTCCAATGTCTACCAGGTTCATATGGAAGTGGCTCATAAGCATAGTGAGTCCAAATCTGCTGAAAAACTGGAGCCTGAAAAGCTGGCAGCGTGTGCGCCGTTTTTGAAGTGGATGAGAGAGAAAACCGTTCGCTGTCTCTCTTGTAAGTGCTTGGTGTCCGAGGAGGAGCTCATCCATCACTTGCTCATGCACGGCCTGGGGTGCTTGTTCTGTCCGTGCACTTTTCATGACATTAAAGGTCTTTCGGAGCACAGTAGGACTGTGCACCGAGGGAAGAAGAAGTTACCTGTGGATTATAGTAACAAAGGTTTTCAATTGGATATCGATGCTAATGGCAACCTGCTGTTTCCCCATCTTGACTTCATTACCATATTGCCAAAGGAGGAGCTTGGGGAGCGGGAAGTCTACTTGGCGATACTGGCGGGGATACACTCCAAGTCACTGGTGCCTGTGTATATAAAGGTGAGGCCCCAGACGGAGGGCGCCTCTGGGAGCCCCAGCAAACAGGCTCTGACTTGCCCCTTTTGCTTTGGCACCTTTGTGACGACGGAGGCGTACGAGCTGCATTTGAAGGAGAGGCACCACATCACGCCAACGGTCCACACCATCCTGAAGTCTCCGGCCTTCAAGTGCATCCACTGCTGTGGGGTCTACACGGGCAACATGACCCTGGCAGCCATCGCCATCCACCTGCTGCGCTGCAGGAGTGCCCCAAAGGACAGCAGCTCAGACCTCCAGATCCAGCCTAGTTTTATTGAGAACAGCGAGCTGCTCTTGGTGAATGGGGAGGTGATCCACGACTCCAGTTTTTCTGTGAAGAGGAAGCTGCCCGATGGCCACTTTGGGACAGAAGACCAGAGGGACGTGGAGGAGCGGCCCCTCGTCATAAACACCGACGCAGCCCCGGCTCCCGAAAAGGTGACGAGTGCGGTGCCTTTTAAAAGACAAAGGAATGAAATCAGGACAGAGGGACCGCTCGTTAGTGAGGATGCCCTTCAGATTTTAGCATTAAATCCTAAAAAATATGAAGACCGTTCTTACGAGGAAAAAAAGCAATTTCTTAGAGATTATTTCCACAAGAGACCATATCCTAGTAAAAAGGAAATAGAACTTCTTTCCTCACTCTTGTGGGTGTGGAAAATTGATGTGGCTTCATTTTTTGGAAAAAGAAGATACATTTGCATGAAAGCAATAAAAAATCACAAGCCTTCTGTGCTTTTAGGCTTTGATATGTCTGAACTTAAAAATGTTAAACATAGGTTGAACTTTGAGTTTGAGCCACAAAACTTGTAAAAAAAAAAAATAGGAAATCTGAAGTACTAGATATTTAGTAGTTTTTTCAATTGAGATTTAAAAAAATGTTATTTTCTTCACTGTATGTTGAACTAATCAATTTCAGTGGTCTTTATGCTGCTCTTTAGATTTATTTCAGGTGCTCAGAAAGACTTCTATATAAAAGAAGTGAATAGTTGTTTCGGATTTATTGTTTCCTGCAGTTTGATTTTGTAACAATTATTTTTAGTTCTTCCCTGTCATGTAAATTAAATCCTTGGCTCTTTCATGCACGTCTTGTTTCCTAGTAGTGTCAGTATCGTAGGATGAAAACTGAAATCTGTATGTTTGTGTTTTCATTTAAGGAAATTTCAGCTTGTTTCAGAATACTTGATTAACTGCATTGATCTCCCTCAGTTAGCTTCACGTGTAGCAGCAAACGGTAAGCGCCGAGGCTGACAGAAGTGAGTACACACCCCTGTGATGTGTGTGCTTCCCTCAGGACGCACTGCATTAACTTACGCTGGTTTCTTCTTCTCAAGGTACTTGCTTTCTAGATTGTGATTCTGATTTACATTTTTTCAAGTTTGTCCTAGCTGCTGTCTTTTATTACAACTCATAGAAAACCAAATGTTTTCCTTTGTTAAAAATATACTGAACCTGAAGCTTGCTATTTAGCTCGTTAAGAGTTATTTTCAAATAAAGCAGTTTTGTAGGTGCGGAAATCCTTTTTAGTGTGGACTTCTCCCCTTTTTGATATGGTGGTAAGTCATTTCCCCGTTCAAAAGTAAGACAATACATTTTTAGTGCCTTTAGAATAAACGCTGAACACACACTCAGACTCTCCTCCCAATCTAACTCTTCATAAACCAGTGAAAGGAAAGGACCATGTGACTCAGGAATAAAATTTTTACCCCTGAGTGTGGAAGCTAACTAGAGTGTAGACATAGGTTTTCAGAGAACAAAGCGAAATGAGTAGAGCAAGAGCTGTATCCGTGTTGCTGTTACATCTTTGACAGTTTTCTAGAGGTAAACGTACTTGTTCTGGGGAGATGGGCTTTCCTCTAGCCCAGCTGTCTGGGTTAGTGGGATGGGGATTGCTGAAGAACTCCACTGTATTACTGTCCTTTGGACAGTTAAACCTCCAGGGTTTTTTTTCCACACACACAATAACTAAAAGCACCAGAGCCAGCAATGGAGACCAGCCAGTTTTGACCTTAAATCGTATTCCTGGTGGTACACAGCAGAGGCACCTGTCCGACGTACTCAGAGGATATGACGGTCTCTGGGAAATAAGACGATGTTACTCTATGGATTTTAAAAAGTAGAATACCTGCATGTAATTGCTATAATGTGCATTTTTGAGGCGATTGTGAAACTGGTCTGTGATTGTTGGTGTACTCTGTTGTAAATCCAAAAAGAGCTTGTTGAAGTTTATTTTTTTTTAACCTATTGTTTCAGAGTGTCTATTTTGAATTAAAATTTGTTATACCACTGCAAACAGAACTGTTTAATTCTTTTCACAGATGTGTCACTGTGACTTAGTAATCATCTAAATGTAGAAATACATACCACATTTATTTGCTAAAAAACACTGCTTGTCTGTGAAAGTAGGTCAGGATAACCCCAAAGAGCTAGTTACCAGTGCCTCCACGGTAGATGTGGCTAAATCCTCTTGACGTGTCTGTGATGTTGGCCTCCACCGTCAAATCGGATGTCAAGTAGGGTCGAACTCGCCTGTCCTGAGGCTGTGCTGGTGACTGTCCGTGTGGTGGAGGCCAGTCTGGAGGTGCTGACAGCAGCAGTTTACTGTGTGCAGCGGTGAGGGGAGCACCTGGCCCACCTTTGTTAAGTGATGTAAGTCAGGGTTTCTGTTAGCCTCTTGGGTGATAATTCTTTGTTGGGGGTGACTGCCCTGTTCGGTGCAGTGTTGGGCTGGCACCCGTGGCCTCAGCTGCTTCAGTCACGGCACTGCCACCCCCCCGCCCCCACCCCGTCATAACAACCAAAGGTGTCATTGAATCTGCCCTGATGAGAACCACTGTGACAGAGGAATTCTGATTTCTAATTGTGTTGTAGCTGTCGGTCAGCCTTTGATGCCAAGTCTCTATGTGAACGCTTTGCTTTGATCTGTCATCCACCCACACCAGCATGCTGCTTCCAGAGTGGGTCACTGCCTTGCTAATGGAATGGAGGTTTCTAATATGGTTGAGAGATCTGGATAAGTCATCTTGGATTTCAGCCTCATGTTAAGGGTCATGAATGTTTTCTTTTCTTTCTTTTTTTTTTTTTTTTCAAGTTATTTATTTTGAGAGAGAATGAATGAGCAGGGGAGGGGCAGAGAGAAAGGGAGAGAGAGAATCCCAAGCAAGCGCTATGCTCTCAGCTCAGAGCCCAATTTGGGGCTCAGTCTCGCAGACTGTGATCATGACCTGAACCAAAATCAAGAGTGAGACACTTAACCGACTGAGCCACCCGGGGACCCTGTGAATGTCTTCTTTAAAAAGCTGCAGGTGGATGGTACAGGGCGGAGGCACGAGGTGGAAGCCAGCAGGAGGCCGGAGGGTGCTCCCACAGCGCTAACGGACGGCAGGCCTCCCAAGGCTGCAAGTGCAAATAGCACGGTGACTCCCAATAGCACGGTCACGGGAAAGATGCGCCTTTTGCCGCTTCTGTAACGTGGGCCAGAATCTGGATGGCAGACATCACCATGGTGGAAGTGTGCAGGGCTGGGGCAGACAGGCCAGACAGAAGCAAAGGTGGCCATGTTCAAGGACAGTGCTGGATACAACAGCAGCATTGGTGCCTTAGTCCAAGAAGGGGAGCTGGCCCAGTGGCGTGGAGACCTGCGTAGCGCACGTGGTTCCGGGGAGCTCTTCGGCTCAGCCACCCGTGTGCTGACTCTTCCGCCCTTCACCTCCGTCAGTGAGACCGAACTGCAGTCAGCGACGAAGCCAGTCGGGAGCCAGAAGACCTTCATCCACACACCACAGATAACCACCAAAACGGAGACCCTGCACAGCTGCTGTGTCACCGCACTGGACTCGTATCTCTGGGCATAGATGTTTTTCCGGAGCTCTTTTAGAAAATGACCCACATAGTTATCAGGAAAGGGCTGTTGCTCATAAGAGACCTTTGGCCACCTGGCCTCCTTGGTGTTGGGTTGGGCTCAGGTTATCCCTTCCCTCAAACTCAGGTTGGTTTCATCTCCCTCATAAAAGTCCACATGGACAGTTCTTAGAAAGAACTCTCTGCCCTCGTTTCTTCATAAGTTTTGAAGTAAGAGCCCTGGAAATTCTCTGCTGTGCAGTAGTCGATACTTGACCGACCTCCCCTCGCTTTCAAAGGCAGCAGCCCTGGTGGAGCCTCCAGGACGAGAGTGTTCTCTGAGGCAGCCTGACACACCAAGCTCCTTCTGCCAAGTTCCCAGGTGCGTGTGGGAGGACGGCTGCCCGCCTCTTCCAGCCTCATCCAGCTGCCCCTGTAATCTGATGAGTACCGTGCAGTTCTAGATTTCTTTAAAAACATTCTTTTTAAAGTTTATCTGAGAGAGCACTTGAGCACAAGTGGGCCGTGGGGGTGGGGTGTGGGTGGTGGGGGTGGGGAGGCAGAGAGGGAGGGACAGAGGGAGCAGGGCTCGAACTCAGGAACCACGAGATCGTAACCTGAGCTGAAGTTGAACACTTAACTGACTGAGCCACCCAGGCGCCCCCAGTTCTAGATTTCTTAAGAGCTCACTAAATGAAGCCACAAATAACCCTAAGAAAAAAAGGAGAAAAACTCAGCCTCAAACTCTAACCTAGTTTTTGCCTCAGCTTTTAAGCAGTGTTTCTAGACATTTATCAGCTGTTTACTGTTGCTAGGAAATGGGCTGAATACTTGAACGATAGTACTAGTGACAACGTCATGTCACACTGAGCGATCGCTGTGCTGTCTGCTGAAGGGCCATCTGCACTTTAACATTTGCTTAAAGGTAGGCGATACTCTTCCATTTTACATAGATGGCACCTGATGCATAAAGCGGGCCCTTTTGTTGCCCAAGGTAGGGGGCTTGGAGAGCTTCATGCCCTTGATGGACGAGATACGGTGCCTCTTATTTCATAGATGGAGAAATGGGGTTAGAGGTGGAATGACCAGCTGTCCCAGTGTGCTGAGGACTTGAGGTATTTCTCTGGACTTTCCAGTGCCCAAACTGGGAACATCTAGGCAAGTAGGGACAAGTTGGTCACCCTACTCGACGTTAATTTACTCCAGGTGACCTGTCACTTAACGATGATGCAATACTGTCTCTAATACTACATCTACTCTCTCCATACATGTACTTAGTTCTTTGTGTATCAAGATATATAGTGCATCCTAATAGAAAGACCTCCTAAAATAGATTAAGGTCAAACAAAATCTGTTGTGTCTGTCCACATATAGTCATATCGAGAACAAACACTAATACCAGTCATTCATGCATTTGATCTATCGACACATTTTGAGGGGAAATATTTCTAAGGTGGTAAGTAGTCGCTCAGATGAGCTTTTCATAGCCTTTAAAGAGGTGCTCTTCGGACCACTTTTGTGTCCCACTCAAACTCATGAGCTGTATGTTTATTTTTAAAGAAAAAATATATGGAGTCCTTTTCAGAAGGCAAGCTTTTCCAATAAAAATTTAGAATTTTATTAAGATTTAAATTATAAACCAAACTTCAACCATATAGACATATTGACTACAAACTAAGATTGTGTGGTTCTACAAGTACAGATTCAGAATTAGTTGTCATAAATGCATATATTTTTTCAGAAATTGGTTTCTTACAGCTTACAAATCCATGATGTGGAAAGTTTAATGTAATGTTAAATAAGTTACCATTTACCTAGAAGTAGAAGTAAGCTAGAGAAAATTGAATGATAGCAATGAATAATAAAGTTTTAACGGTTCAGTAGTTTTTCTTAAGACAACTTTTCTGTACAGATACATAGATATATCTCAAAATAATATTGTTAGTTGAGTTGTAAAATCCATAAAAAAACGAAGTTTTTCCAGGGTTTACAGATAGGTTGACTCCTTTTGCTTCCCCAGCCCCCTACCAAGCAGCTGTCAGAAGACCAAAGGCATGGAAAACCCTGCGCTGTCTATGAAATACTCACAGTGAGAAGAGCGGTGGAGAATAAGCAGAAAAGCGCACGCTCTCAACACCACACACACGTTAATACGATCACATAGACCATAGCCCAGTGAGTGCCGGAAAGTGTTTTCATGTAGATTTCATTTAAGGTCTTCTCATTACAAGGAAAGTGTCTTTGGCCCTAAAAAGGACAGAAGGCGCCTCTACAGTTGGCGCTTCCGTGGGACAGGACTTGTGAAATCATGCACTTTGTGGGGAAGGTAATTTGGGGTTATTTTAAAAAACTAGTCTAGATTTTATATGTGCTTTCAAATAACTAAATAGAGTGCGTGTGTAGGTCAGCGAGATAACTTACACAAAAGGCACAGTAACTGAGGCAGGAATTTTTGAAATGCACAAGGAGACCCACACTCAGCCTCTGTGACTTGCTGTTCCACTCTGGTCACATGACCCCAAATACATCCATGAGGGCCTTTTAGCCACATGCAGTTCTGTGCTTCTCTAACTTAGAAAATCAGTAACATACGAACTGGATGTTGTATGACACTGGTTCTAGGTGCCCCTGCTTCCTAGTCACAGTCTGTTTCACTGTTCACTTCGTTTTTATTTGCAGGTGATGGTAGTGACCATTTTCATCCGGTAAGGTACTTAGGAGTAAGCAGAACACACATATATCAACACCCGGTACTGTACAATTTTCTAGCCATATTCTAGCTATTGACATTGCTGATGCTTGGAGTCTACATAATATTTTGTGTTAACTGATGTGGTGACTAAAGGTAAGATTGAGGTACCAAAACTAGATTCATTACTACTGAAATGTTAAACATGTTGATTCAGTATTTTAAAAACTAAAATGAAAAACTTGGTAAATTCAGTATGAGATCTATTCGGTAATAAATGGTCTAAGGACATTACCATGTCTATAAGTTCTAATCTATTTGGGTCCCACTTTAGAAATGAATCCTTAAATAAATGTTTAGGACTGCACACTGTTGTCCAAATGAAACCTATTTTGCTTCCAGGATCAAAATACTCACCATAATGTCTGAGGGATTTAGTATAATTTAAGCAATATCTCCTATCTAATTTCTCAATACTTAAGAAGTTCTGAAAAAGAACTATTTAACCTTATTCGTTCTGAGAACGTATGCCAAGTTCTTGCCCCATATGCCTGTTTTTCCATTTACAAAATGGCGGGGGATGGTGTTTCCTTCTGTGTTTCATAAGAAACAGTCTCAGTATAATCATACATTTTATTTTCCATCCACTGGAAATAGAGAATGGGTCTTTGCCATTTCCTAGGCACTTAATCAGCAAGCTGCTTACTTGTAGTAACCTGCATAAAGACAAATTAATGTCTATAACTTGCTTTCCCACAGGGTTGCCAATGTCTACACAAAAAAGACTAGACAGGCAGATTCAAAGAGTTTGGAACACGGTGTATTCTCGAGGGTAACCAAAACAGTCTTTTTTTTTTTTTTAAAGTAGGCTCCATGCCCAACATGGGCCTTGAACTCACAATCCTGAGTTCAAGAGGTACATGTTCTACCAAACTGAGCCAGCCAACTGCCCCCCCCCGCCCCCCGTAACAGTGTTTTTGCTTTCCAACATAAAGTCTACCTCAATCCCAGTCATTTGGTTGCATCACATAACTCAGACTACTTAGATTAGCATAAAAGTCTCGAGAGGTTCCTTTCTTTACACCTGCACCCTTAATAGTCAGGTCCCTCTGGCTGTGATGATAAGCCATGTGCAGGAAGAGAGTGTCAGAGTGATTTGTTTTCTTTTTAAAATTTAATATTTATTTAAAAAATTAAGCAGCTACCCTTCGTTTGGTAATGTTATATTCTAATAGTGTTTTCGATTAAAGCTCTATTTGTGGGCATCCTCTAAGATTATCAGCAACAATCCAGTATTTTATAAATATTTCATTATGGGTGTAATAATGCAACTCTTTCTTCCTCAACAATGAAGTGTTTTTGGACCCAGTTTCCCTGAGTCTATGCTATATACATGTGTCTGCCCCTCAAAGATATGTCAATTTAGATGATGTGTCTGGTAGTAGAAAGATGGTAACAAAAATACAAAGGCAGCTTGAGACCAAATAAAACTAGATGAAGTGCTTCAGCTGTTGAACACATTGCTTGTGAGTTTTCCATTTGAGCCTTTAAGAATGTCTCCCATCAAAGTTTTCTACATCTGCCTCACTTCAAGATGTGCAGTTACTGCAAGTCCAAAATCTAAAAAGAGTAAGTTAAGTTCCTCTGACTTCATAAGTTTAGATTAGCATGGTCTTCACTACTATATTACGTATTCTAGGTTTCTAAAATCAAAGTCAGTAACGTTGCACAAAAAGAGTTCTAGTGACCCCATGCCTCATCACTGGAGGCTCCTGGAGATTTATCTTCTAACATTTGACTCTTTGCCAAGTGCTAATAGCCTGAAATGAAAAGAAAGTAAATAGATCAAATAGCTTTCTTTTATCCGTTGCAAATTCAGTTGGAATCTAAATATTCAGCTAGCTTAAAATCCAAATCGTTTTAACTTAAATATACAACTACATCTTAGTGTTTAAATCACAGCAGTGTTTGAGATCTAACCCAAACACAGCATGTCTCACACACTCACAATCTCATCAATTCTATAGATCTTCCAGACGCCTATCAAAGGCTTTGGTCTGTGATAAATATTACTTTAGGATGAACTAAATTTGTACATTTAATTTATGAATGGAATTGTTAAAAAGTTTTTAATGGCTGTACAAAGAATAGCATTGGTTATTAGCTTGGTAGTTTGAATAGCAAAACTTTTCACATGGAATGCTTATGTTTGTAAGTTGATAGAAGTTGCTTCAAAGAAGTAGCCATTAATTCAATTTGACTAACTTCTTTTTTCTTGTTTCCATTACCGCCATTTGTATGCCCGACAGGGAGAGTGGAGCAAGGGCTGTACTTTCCAACATGTAGTAAAGTATAATTAACGTGTACAGACTGAAAACATCTTTGTCGTATGCTGTGGTGCCAAATGTGTGATGCAGTTGCTGACAGTGACGACTAGAGCAGTTGTGGACGGGCGCATATGGCCATCCAAGCATCTCTCCCTGCGGTCGTCCCATCGTTCCCGACAACTTGAATGATGGTGGCAGAGGGAGCATGCCCAGGTGGACACACCTCACCACTGCCTGCGTCATAACCTGAGCGAGAATTGAATACCTATTCCCTGTTGACTGGCCAAGAAACCTACCTTCCTAAGCTTGTCTTTCTGGGTGGTAGGGAGAGCGTCTTTACTACTTATACTAGATGGTGATTAGGGAGACTACTTTAAAGGCAACTTTCTGGAATTCCGGTGAGGAATGGGTGTGATTTTTTTTTTTTTTTTTTTTTTGGTATTTCAATAGACTATGGTTCCTGAGAGTATATATTCTGCATTTGTATAGCACCTGCAGTCTGTGCCCATCTGAGTGTTGTCAATCCTGTGCAAGAGGCACATTAGGCTTTTCTTTGTACAAACGAGCAAAGTGGCCCAGAGGATTAAGTGACTTTTCTTAGGTTGTATGGGACAGTGGGTGGTAGAGCCAGATTTAAATTGGAACTATTGCCTTGTTTCCTAGCATAAGCTATGTCATAATGATGACAGGTCTTTAAAAAACAATGTTTTAGCCTTGTAACAAATGAACTAAAGGAGAAATGGGGAGAAGCTGAGGCTGCCAAGGTGCTGCTGCACGAGCTCACTGATTCCCCTGCTGGAAGGAGCCTGAGGGAGGGGTTAAGTCACACCTGAACACTGTTCCTGGTGTAGGAATAACATGGCCTGTTGCTTTAAATCGGTATGATTTCTCCGGATGAAGGAAACCAGGCAAGTGAGTCAACCTGTGTTGGCTTTCATGCCCTCTAAGGATGTTGTCCCCCCAGGGAGGGTAGGAAACTACAGGAGAGAAGGTCACAGAAAGATAAGGAAAGAGAGAAAGAGATCCTTCCAAAGCTGGGGCAATCTGGAAGTCTAACAAATCACAACAGCCTGTCGAAGCTGTTGCAAATGTGACTGCAGAATCCCTGCCTGTAATCCCGACATCAGCAAATGTTCCCGTGTTCAAAAAGGATGGATCCTGTATTGTCCCCAGCTCAGGACATACTTGAAAAAGTGTGCAGAGGTGTGCAGAGCTCAGGACTCAGTCGTGTCTGAGGATACAAACGAGGGCCGGTACACAGCCCAGGCCTGCCTGCTTTCACGTCGGGGCCTCGCCTCATTTCAGGTTCAGAGGAAGTTCACACACGCAGCCCCCTTCGAAGAGAACCTCCACACGGGCATTGCCCTGTGTGGCAGGAGAGAACCTCGGGGCAGCTGGGGCACCTTTCCTGCGATACCGTGACCACTCTTCCAAGGTTGGTGCTTATATGCAATTGTGGACCCCGCTGAGCTTGTGCTGAGGTGCAGAGCAAGAGTCTCTGCTTTTACAGCCTTTAGAATATAAGTGATGCAAAGGTTCTGTCTTTGCTGGAAGGGGTGGCATTCATTCTGTGCTCCTCTGGGTACTGAAGTTCGTATCCAGTTAGAAAGCAACATATTCAAGTTATTGCTTGCCCCCTTTCCCACTGGAAACACTCCACACCATGCTTACATCAACTAGTCATTTTTGTTTCTTGCAAGTAAGGACCAGCCTGATACATTGCCAAGAAATTAGTGTAATTGGGATATGTTCAAAAAACTGTCATGTGGCCTATACGGTCCATTCAAAAACAGACTCCTAAAGGATTTATTAAATTTTTTTTTTAACGTTTATTTATTTTTGAGACAAAGAGAGAGCACGAACGGGGGAGGGTCAGAGAGAGAGGGAGACACAGAATCTGAAACAGGCTCCAGGCTCTGAGTTGTCAGCACAGAGCCTGATGCGGGGCTCAAACTCACAGACTGCAAGATCATGACCTGAGCCGAAGTCGGACGCTTAACCAACTGAGCCACCCAGGCGCCCCCCAAAGGATTTATTGCTCCCCATACTCTTGGTCCTCAAGTGTCATCAGGCCATAGGGAAACAGGACAGGTGTGCTCAAAAGAATGGTTGCGTACAGGCATTCTAAACAGAGCCTCGACAGACACGTCAGTTAAGAATCCAAAGTGTATTTCTAGAGTGCTTACAGCCAGAAGTTTGTATTCCTTTGCTTTTTTCTTATTCAAGTTTTAATTTAAATTCCAGTTAACATATGGTGCAATTATTGATTTCAGGAGCAGAATTCAGTGATTCATCACTTACATACAGCACCCAGTGCTCATCCCAGTAAGTGTCCTTTTTTAATCCCCCCCATCCAGCCCATCCCCCACCAACCTCCCTCCATCAGCCCCCAGTTTGTTTTCTATTGTTAAAGTCTGTTTTATGATTTGCCTCTCTCTCTCTTCTTCCCCCCATGTTCATCTGTTTTGTTTCTTAAATTCTACATATAAGTGAAATCATGTGGTATTTGTCTTTCTCTGACTGACTTATTTCGCTTAGCATAATACTCTCTAGCTCCACATTATTGCAAAGGGCAAGATTTCATTCTTTTTGATGGCTGAGTAATATTCCGTTGTGTGTGTATATGTGTGTGTGTGTGTATACACACACACACACATATGTATATTGTGTACATTGGGGTGCATGTACCCCTTCGAATCTGTATTTTTGTATCCTTTAGGTCAGTACCTAGTAGTGCAGTTGCTGGGTTGTAGGGTAGTTCTACTTTTAACCTTTTGAGGAACCTCCATACTGTTCTCCAGGGCGGCTGCACCAGTTTGCATCCCCACCAGCAGTGCAAGAGGGTTCCCCTTTCTCTGCATCCTTGCCAACGTCTGTTGTTGCCTGAGTTGTTAATGTTAGCCATTCTGACAGGTGTGAGGTGGTATCTCATGGTGGTTTTGATTTGTATTTCCCTAATTGTGAGCGATGTTGAACGTCTTTGCATATGTCTGTTAGCCATCTGGATGTCTTCTTTGGAAAAATGTCTATTCATGTCTTTGCCCATTTTTTAACTGGGTTGTTTTTTGGGCATTGAGTTCGATAAGCTCTTTATAGATTTTGGATACTAACCCTTTATCAGATAGGTCGTTTGCAAATATCTTCTCCCAGTCTGTAGGCTGCCTTTTAGTTTTGTTAATGTTTACTTCATGGAGATAAAAAGCTCCTGTGCAGAAGCTTTTTATCTCTATGAAGTCCCAATAGTTCATTTTTGCTTTTGTTTCCCTTGCCTCAGGAGACATACCTAGTAAGAGGTTGCTATGGCCAATGTCAAAGAGATTATTGCCTATGTTCTCCTCTAGGATTTTGATAGTTTCCTGTCTCACATTTAGGTCTTTCATCCATTTTGAATTTACTCTTGTGTATGGTGTAAGAAAGTGGTCCAGTTTCATTCTTCTGCATGTTGCTGTCCAGTTTTCCCAACACCATTTGTTGAAGAGACTTTTTTTTTTTTTCCAATTGGATATTCTTTCCTGCTTTGTAAAAGATTAGTTGACTGTATGGTTGTGGGTCCATTTCTGGGCTTTCTATTCTGTTCCATTGATCTATGTATCTGTTTTTGTGCCAATACCATACTGTCTTGATAACTTGAAGTCAAGAATTCTGATGCCTCCAGCTTTGCCTTTCTTTTTTTAAGATTGCTTTGGCTATTTAAGCTTTTGTATGGTTCCATACAAATTTTAGGATTGTTTGTTGTAGCTCTGTGAAAAATGCTGGTGGTATTTTTATAGAGATTACATTAAATGTGTGGATTGCTTTGGGTGGGATAGACATTTTAACAATATTTGTTCTTTCAGTATGCATGGTATGATCTCAGTCTTTTTGTACTTTTTTGAGGGCTGATTTGTGACCCAGTGTGTGATCTATTCTGGAGAATGTTCCATGTGCACTTGAAAGGAATGTGTACTCTGCTGTTTTAGGATGGAATGTTCTGAATATACCTGTGAGGCCCATCTGGTCCTGTGTGTCATTCAAATACATTGTTTTCTTTTCTGCTTAGATGGTCTGTCCATTGATGTAAGTGGGGTGTTAAAGTCCCCTACTATTATTGTATTATTAATGAGTTTCTTTATGTTTATTATTAATTGTTTTTACATATTTGGGTGCTCTCAAGTTGGGGGCATACGTCTTCTTGTTGGACAGATCCCTTTATTATGATACGGTGCCCTTCTTCATGTCTTGTTACAGCCTTTGGTTTAAAATCTGGTTTGTCTGATATAAGTATTGCTATTCCAGCTTTCTTTTGACATCCATTAACATGATAAATGTTTTTCCATCCCCTCACTTTCAATCTGCAGGTGTCTTTAGGTCTAAAATGAGTCTCTTGTAGGTAGCATATACAGGGATTTTTTTTTTTTAAATCCATTATGATACCCTATGTCTTTTGATTGGAGCATTTTGTCCATTTACATTCAGAGTGATTATTGATAGATATGAATGTAGTGCCATTGTATTACTTGCTTTATCATTGTTTCTGGAGATTTTCTCTGTTTCTTTCTAGTCTCTGTTGCTTTTGGTCTTTCTTTCCCATTCAAAGAGTCCCCTTTAACATTTCCTGCAGGGCTGGTTTAGTGGTCACAGACTCCTTTAGTTTTTGTTTGGGAAACTCTTTATCTCTCCTTCTATTCTGAATGACAGTCTTGCTTGATAGAGTATTCTTGGCTGCATATTCTTCCCATTCAGCATGCTGAATATATCATGCCACTCCCTTCTGGCCTGTCAAATATCTTTGGAGAGATCTGCTGCTAATCTTACTTGTCTTCCCTTGATGATAGGGACTTCTTTTGTCTTGCTGATGGTTTTTCTTTCTCTCTATATTTTGAAAATTTAACTATGATATATCTTGGTGTTAGCCTGATTTTGATGGGAGTTCTCTGTACCTTCTGGATTTGGACATCTATTTTCTTCCCTAGATTAGGGAATATTTCAACTATTATTTCATCAAATAAACCTGCCTCTTTTCCTTTCTCTTCTGGGACTCCTATGATATGAATGTTATTACACTTTATGGAGCCACTGAATTCCCTAAGTCTACATTTGTGATCCAATATTTTTCTTTCCCTCTTGTTTTCAGTTTTATTATTTCCCATAATTTTACTGTCTATAGCACTTATTCATTCCTTTGCTTCTTCCTTCCTTCTTGTGAGTATATACAGTTGGTTTTGCATCTTGGTTATAGCATTTTTTGATTTTGGCCTGACTAGTTTTTAGGTCTTTTGTCTCTGTGGTAAGGGACTTCCTGGTGTCTTCTATGCTTTTCCTGAGACCAGCTAGTATCCTCATGCTTATTTTTTTTTAATTCTGGATCAAGCATATTACTTATATTTGTTTCGAGTAGATCCCTGGTTGTGACCTTTTCTTGCTCTTTCTTTTGGGATGAGTTCCTCCATCTTGGCCTTCTTCTTTGTGTTAGGAAAGCCTGTTATAATTCCTGCTCCTGAGAGTAGTGGCTTTATAAATAAGAGGTCATATACTGTCCATGGCCTTGTGCTTCAGGGTGTGTCTCTGATGTGTGCTGCATGCACTCTGCTGCTATGTTTTGGCTGTTCCTTCCCTCAGGTGAGTCCATGTAGAGTTTCTCCTTGCCTGCAGTGGGGAGTTTTTGGACCTTTTCTGGAGTGTGGCAAGTTTTAACTTGGTGTGCTTTGGTCTGCTTGTTAAAAGAGACCTGATGCTATTTCCACTAGAGTTGAAACTTTGCAGCACTCTGTGGTCAGTAGACTTTGTGTGTTCGGTGGTTCTGTGCTGGTCTTCTGGGGAAGGGCCTGCTGCTCTGGTTCTTAGACAAGTGTGAGCCAAAAAGCAGCACCTGCAGAACATGGGGCAGGACTTGGTGTAAGCAATTTAGGCTGCCACTGTTGGCATTGTGCTGCTTACTGAAATTAGTTTACACTGAGGGGCAGGGGAGAGAAATGGTGCAATCCCTCTCCCTCATCCTGGAGAGGGAAGTTTGCACCTGCTGCTGTCTGGGAAGCCCTCCCAGAAGAGCAGACTATCTCTTCTCCTGTGTCCTGGGCATCCCTCAGATCCCTGCCTTCACCCTGACTGTGTCTGGGCTGTCTGCCCACCTGGAAGCTCAGCACACCTGTGTTCTATCCCAGGAAGGCTGGCTGAGTTTTAAAACTCCAAGCTTTAGGGACCCGGTATGGCAGAGATCCACAATGGTCCACTGGGGGAGGGTTTTACTGTGTTAGGACTGATGCAGGTTTGTCTCAGAAGGGCAGTTGCACCAAAGTGCAGAAGCACTGGTTTTGGAGTAATGTGCAACAAAGAGCCAGTGTTCAGGTTAGCTACTCTCAGCAGGTGTCTCTGCACCTATGCTGAGGAGCAGGGGATGGTAATGGTGACTGCCAGCTCTTTTGTCCCTGGAGAGGCAATGCCACCTTGCCCAGATGTGCTCCAAGAAGGGGGAACCGTCTCTCTTGTGCATCCCAAGGGATCCTTAGATCATACCTTGTGCTCCCGAGCTTCTGCCCTCTTTCTCCACAGGAGCACTGTAATGCCCTCAGGGCTCCACGCCGAGCATCACATGGACCTCTAAAAGTCCAGTCTTTGAGCCCCATTGGTTGTAAAAATTCACAAAAAGACAGTCCCTTTCAGTTTCCTGGTCAATGGCTTTGGAGAAGTGTTTTCCCTCTCCCTCTCCCTCTTCCTCCTCCTCCCCCTCCCCCTGCCTCTGCCCCTTCCCTTCCCTCCCCCACCTCTCCATGGCCAAGGCCTTCTGCAGCACCTGTGATCCTTTTCTCCCCCAAATCACATCTCTGTACCTCCTGCTTTCTATGGTGTGGCTTCTTCTCTCCCTCTAGTTGTGCAATGTGTTCTGTCAGTCCCCAGATCAATTTTTGGTTGTTCAGAATGATTTGGTATTTATCCAGCTGTGTTCAGGGAAGAGGCAAGCCTAGCATCCTCTTACTACTCTGCTGTCTTAGCTCCTCTCTCCTCCCAATTATTTTTATTGTGGTAGAGTACACATAAAAACTGCCATCTTAACAATTTTTAATTGTACAGCTCAGTGATATTAAATTAGGCTAGGTGATATTAAAGGCTAGGCTCAGTGATATTAAATTAGTTAGGCTACTTCCATGATTTCGCTTTTGTGCATCATGCTGCCATGAACATGGGTATACAAATATTGTAGTTAATTGCTTTAATTAACACTGAATGTACAGGTCCAGTATGGCTCAACTATGAAGTAAAAGGGTCATCAGTGAATGATGTGCAATAAAGCCCTAGCCACACCTGGGTGGTGAGCCTAGCTTCTTTGTATTTTTTCATTTTATATATTTTCTAGAATGTATATTTATCTAGTTCTCAAAATATAAGTGGTGTGCCATCTAACAGCATTACCAATTGAAAAAAAGTGAGTCCCTTTGCCCCATTAAACCATTGTACATGGAGTTGTTGCTGTCAGTGTTGAAGTAAGGTGCTCCTAGATGATGCAGAAGTTTCAAAGCTTGAAGTTCAAGAATCAAAAAAGTAGGTCATCTGGTTGGTTGCTGATAACCCCCGACAGTGAAGTTCTAGGATAAACAATTACTTCACTGTTTTTACTACCTATGAAACTTAAGTTGAAGGAGCAACACATCCCGCCACCACCAGCCTCATGAAAGCCTTCTTGAAACGTATCTCTTTCCCTCACTGCTTACATTTATTGAGCAGAAAAAACTGCAGGTGTAAACCCCACACAGTAACTTGAGGTCAGAGAGATGGAGACACCCCCATGGCCTGTCCCTGTCCCCACTGGCCCCCAGGTGGAGATTGCACTGGGACAGGTAAGGGGCCAGAAGACAGCAAACAGACAGTTTCTGTCTAGACACATACTTAATAATTCTTGAATAAAGGAACCTCTCAGCACCACATATAGCAACTTTGAATGTAACTGGCTGCTGGCTGCAGTCCCGCTTGCTAAGCTGCCTGCAGAGATGGGATGGTGACTCATGATGTCTCCTGCCTCTTTCCTGAAATGTTGCAGCCATCGCTTATTTATTCTCCGTCTATGCCCACTGGGTCCTATTACGTGCATGTCCCTAATGGCTGGTGGGGATGAAAAGTGAATGAAATGGGGTTTGTGCCCTCCTGGAGCTCCCCACTCTGAGCCCTAACGCTGTGGTCTGTCTCTATTGCAGGAGCAAGGAGAGGGAAGACTGGAATGGGAATGGCAGACAAGGCTTCCCAGAGGAGGAGGGAAACAGGAGGAGGTAATGAGGGGTCTGCCTCAAGCGAGGAGTGGCGTGCAGTGGCTTTGGAAGAATGGCTGTGTGGGAGACCCACTGGGAAGCTCAGTGGTGGAGAATCGACTTCAGGATGTGGGGTCAGAGTCTGACAAGCTGAGAGATTCTTTCTGTAGTTTTGGTAAGTAAATAAATTTGGTAACAGCAATATGGCAGTATATATGTATGCATGTATCTAGAACTTCAAACAGCCTTCCTCTTCCCCTTTCCTTCCCTCTTAGTCCTAAACTGTGGCAGGACTCAGCCCAGCTCCACATGGGTGGGGGAAGCAGGGGCTGCATGCTTGGAGCAGGGCAAGAAAGGAACGCATGAAGGGGGCGGGCAGGACGTGAGAACGGTCATTGTCAGTGCAGGCAGGGTGATGGGAGGTCAGTACCTGGAAAGCCCAAGCTGGGTAAGAGGGCATGGAGGGGCGTGAAGCCCACATCAGCAGAGGGTGGCAATGTGTGGGAACGGGGATGGTGACAGTGGCTTGGCATGGGCTGTCAAGCCTGTGTGTAGAGGGGGCCGGAAGCTCTCTTTGCTCATGTGTACCCTTGTGTGTTATTACTGCACACACATGCAGTAACCCCCAGTTCTGTCCTGGGAGGCCTGATAGTGGCACCCCAGGGCAGTAAGCACACCTACAGCCCAGATCTTAGCTTTTAAACACCATTCTCCACAGAAGAAATCAGAATGCCTTGGGGGCTGGGGGTGGGGAGAGGTTGGCTTCAGGTCTGAGGCAGGAAAAATAGGAGATGAAATGAAACATCTAGTTGAACCAGAAAGCAAGAATATGCTTCAAGAATAATGAGGAAATGTAAAAAAGACACAGAAGCCAGTTTGAAGAGACTCCCACAGGCCAAATCTGAGGCATTCTGACACCAAAATAATGACAGTAAAGACTTACAATGAATTGAATAAAATAGGCGTCCGTACTAATATAAACAAACAGATTACTTGGAAATTTGTTGGGGAATGCAGTGTTCCATAGTCTCAAAGTACCTCCTTACAAAATACTTAATAATTACAAAGGACGAGAGAAAGCTTCACAGTGGGGAAACCCTGAAGATGCCACTGGGGTGAAGTGGTCAGAGGGAATGGACATCATCTGTGGTGGACAGACAAGTGGGGTGCTGCCTGCTGGAATGTTCCATGAGCACAGCATTGCTTCTGTGATCACTCCTGCCAAAGGGCCGTTGCCTGAAACTAGCTGTGAGGTTTTTTCAGACAAAACCAAATTACAAAATAACTGGCTTGTAGCCTGCAGAGGTGTCAAGGTCATGAAAATCAAGGAAGGAATGAGAACCGTTTCACAGTGAGGGAGAGTGAAGACAACTGACTGGATTCTGAACTTGCGCTTTTAAAAAAATTTTTTAGCGTTTATTTATTTTTGAGGTGGGGAGGGGCAGAGAGAGAGGGAGACACAGAATCCGAAGCAGGCTCCAGGCTCCGAGCTGTCAGCACAGAGACCCATGTGGGGCTCGAACTCATGAGCCGCAAGATCATGACCTGAACTGAAATCGGGCGCTTGACCAACTGAACCACCCAGGTGCCCCTGAAGTGGTGCTTTTATTGTAAGGGGCGTTATCAAGGCAATTGACAAAGCAGGAGTGGGGTCAAGGGTTAGATGATAGTGTATCAACATACAGATTTTTTTTTTTTGGTTCTCATAGGAGATTTTATTAATTAATGGAAAAATCCAGGGAGCCAGGGTATCTGTATTCTCATTTACTTTCTATTTATTTATTTTTAAAATTGAGGGCATAATGGACATGTAACATTAGTTTCAGGTGCACAACATTATGATTCAATATTTGCATATATTGTGAAATGGTCACAAAAATAAATCTAGTTAACATCTCTCACCCCACATAGTCACAATTTTTTCTTCTTGTGATAAGAATTTTTAAGATCTACTCTCTTAGCAACTTTCAAATATACAAATATGGTATTATTAACTATAGTCCTCTTGGTATATATCACCATGACAATTATTTTATAACTGGGATTTTTTAATAACAAATTATAATTCTTTTATAACTAGAACTTTTTGCCTTTGAACCCCCTTTACCCATTTTTCCCGTTCTTCACCCCTGCAGCCACCAGTCTGTTCTCTGTATCAAAGAGCTTGGTTTTTATTGTTGTTTTTAATTCCACATATAAGTGAGATCATACAGTATTTGTCTTTCCCTGACTTATTTCACTTAATATAATGCCTTCAAGATCCATCCATGTTGTTTCAAATGGCTGAATGATATTACATTGTGTGTATATACCATGTATTCTTTTCTTTTTTTAATCTCATCTCTCTCTTAACATACAGTTAACATCTCTTTCTCTTAACATACAGTGGTATATTAGTTTCAGATGTACAATCTAGTGATCCAACAATTCCATATATCAGTGCTCATCACAGTAAGTGTTCTCTTAATCCCCTTCACCCATTTCACCCACCCTCTTCCCCTCTGGTAACCATCAGTTTGTTCTCTATATTAAAGAGAGATATATACTATTGTTCTCTCTATGGTCTGTTTTTTGGTTTGTCTCTTTTCTGTTTGGTTTCTTAAATTCCACATATGTGAAATCGTATGGTATTTGTCTTTCTCTGACTTACTTAGGTTTATACTGTCTACATCCATCCAAGTTGTTGCAAATGGCAAGATTAATTCTTTTTTATGGCTGAGTAATATTCCATTACACACATGCGCGCGCACACACACACACACACACACACACACACCATATCTTCTTCTATCAATGGACATTTGGGCTGCTTCTGTAATTTGGCTGTTGTAAATAATGCTGCAATCAACATAGGGGTGCAAATGCCTTTTCTAATTAGTGTTTTTGTTTTCTTTGGGTAAATACCCAGTAGTGGAATTACTAGGTTGTATGGTGATTCATTTTTAATATTTTGAGGAACCTCTATATTCCACAGTGGCTGGACCAGTTTGCATTCCTACCAACAGTGCATGAGGGTTCCAATTTTTCCACATCCTCGCCAACACTTGTTGTTTCTTGTCTTCTTGATTTTAGCCATTCTGACAGGTGTGGGGTAATATCTCACTGTGGTTTTGATTTGCATTTCCCTGATGATGAGTGACGTTGATCGTCTTTTTATGTGTCTGTTGTCCATCTGTATGTCTTCTTTGGAGAAATGTCTGTTCATGGCTGAATTTTTTTTTTTTTTTTTATTTTGAGAGAGAATGTGAGTGGGGGAGGGGCAGAGAAAGAGGCAGAATCTCAAGCAGGCTCCATGCTGTCAGAACAGAGCCCATGCAGGGCTTGAACTCATGAAACTGTGAGATCATGACCTGAACCGAAATCAAGAGTTGGACGCTTAACCAACTGAGCCATCCAGGTACCCCCATATCTTCTTATTTTTAGATTGGATTATTTTTTGGGTGTTGAGTTTTATATAAGTTATATTTTGGATACTAACCCTTTATTGGATATGTCATTTGCAAGTGTCTTCTGTTCACTAGGCTTTTAGTTTTGTTGGTTGTTTCCTTTGCTGTGCAGAAGCTTTTTGTTTTTATGTAGTCCCAATAGTTTATTTTTGCTTTTCTTTCCCTTGCCTCAGGAGATCTATCTAGAAAAATGTTGCTATGGCCAATGTCAGAGAAATTACTGCCTGTGCTCTCTTCTCTCTCTCTCTCTCTCTCTCTCTCTCTCTCTGTCTCCCTCCCTCCCTCCTCTCTTTTTAAGGTTTCAGGTCTCACATTTAGGTCTTTAATTCATTTTGAGTTTATTTTTGTGTATGGTGCAAAAAAAGTGGTCCAGTTTCATTCTTTTGCATGTAGCCATCTAGTTTTCCCAATACTATTTGTTGAAGAGACTTTTTCCCATTGCATATTCTTCTTTGTTGAAGGTTAATTGACCATATAAATGTGGGTGTATTTCTGGGCTTTCTATTCAGTTCTGTTGATCTATGTGTTTATCTTTGTGCCAGTACCATACTGTTCTAATTACTACAGCTTTGTAGTATATCTTGATATCTGGGATTGTGATACTTCTGGTTTTATTCTTCTTTTTCAAGATTGCTTTGGCTATTCAGGTTCTTTGTGGTTCCACACAAATTTTAGGATTATTTTCTCTAGTTCTGTGTAAAATGCTGTTAGTATTTTGATAGGGTATACCATATTTTCTTTATCCATTTATTCATCAATGGGCACTGAGATTGTTTCCATATCTTGGCTATTGAAAATAACGCTGCAATGAACATGGGAATGCATATATCTTTTTGAACTAGTGTTTTCATTTTCTTTGGATAAATACCCAGAAGTGGAATTACTGGGTCATATGGTAGTTATATTTTTAATTTTTTAAGGACCCTCCATACCGTTTCCGTAGTGGCTGCACCAATTTACATTCCTTCCAAAAGTGCATGAGGTTTCCCTTTTCCTCACATCCTCACCGACACTTGTTTATTTTCTTTTTGATAATAGTTATTCTAACAGGTGTGAACTGATATTTAATTATGGTTTTGATTTGCATTTTCCTGATGATGAGTGATGTTGAGCATCTTTTCATGTACCTCTTGGCCATCTCTGTGTCTTCTTTGGAAAAATGTCTATGTAGATCCTCTGCCCAGTTTTAAGTAAGATTTTTTTTTTTATTAAAAATTTTTTTTTTTAATATGGGGCACCTGAGTGGCTCAGTCGGTTGAGTGACCGACTTCGGCTCAGGTCGTGATCTCAAGGTTTGTGAGTTTGGGCCCTGCGTCGGGCTCTGTGCTGACAGCTCAGAGCCTGGAGCCTGCTTCAGATTCTGTGTCTCCTCTCTCTCTGCCCCTCCCCGACTCATGCTCTGTCTCTCTCTGTCTCAGAAATAAATAAATATTAAAAAAAATTAAAAAAAATTTTTAAATATAATCAGATTTTTTTTGCCATTGATCAAGCTGTGTATGTTATCTATCTCAGTTATTAATCCCTTGTCAGATATATGATTTACAAATATATTCTTCCATTCAGTAAGTTGCCTTTTGGTTTTGTTGATGATTTTTTTTGCCATGCAGAAGCTTTTTAGTTTGATGTAGTCCCGCTTGTTTATTTTTGTTTTTGTTGCCTTTTCTTTTGGAGTCAGATCCAAAAACTCATAACCAAGACTGATGTCAGAGAGCTTATCATTTGGAGTTAATTTTTGTGTATGGTATAAGATAGCAGTCTAGTTTCATCCTTTTGCATATGGCTGTACAGTTTTCATGGCTTATTTATTGAAGAGTATCTTTTCCCAGTATATATTCTTTCTCTTTTGTCATAAATAATTGACTATATATGTGTGGATTTATTTCTGGGCTCTCTATTCTATTCTATTGGTCTATGTGTCTATTCTAATGCCAATACCATTAAGTTTTGTTTACTATAGCTTTGTAATCTAGTTTGAAATCAGGGAGCATGATACCTCCAGCTTTGTTCTTTCTCAAGATTGCTTTGGCTATTTGGGGTCTTTTATGGTTCCATAAATTTTAGGGTTTGTTGTTCTATTTCTGTGAAAAATGCCATTGGCATTTTGATAGAGATTTCAGTGAATCTGTAGATTGCTTTAGATAATATGGACATTTTAACAATATTAATTCTTCCGGTCAGTGAGCATGGAATACCTTTCCATTTATTTGTTCTTCAGTTTCTTTCATCAATGTCTTATAGTTTTCAATTCATAGATTTTTCACTTCCTTGGTTAAACATGGAGTTGTTTTATTAATTTTCCTTTTTGCTAGTGTGTTAGTGTATACAAACACAATAGATTTCTGCATATTGATTTTGTATCCTACAACTTTACTGAATTCATTTATTAGTTCTAACAGTTTCTTTCTGTGTGTGGAGTCTTTTAGGGTTTTCTATATATAATATAATGTCATCTGCAAATAGTGACAGCTTTACATTTGTTCTTTCCAATTTGCATACCTTTTATTTTTCTTGCCTTATCGTTGTGGGTAGGACTTCTGATACTACATTGAATAAAAGTGGTGAGGGTGGGCATCCATCCTGTTCCTGATCTTAGAGGAAAAGCTTTTAGCTTTTCATTGTTGAGTATGATGCTAGTTGTGGGCTTGTCATGTATGGTTTTTAAAAAAATGTTGAGTCACATTCCCTTCTTATCTACTTTGTTAGGTTTTTAATCATAAATGGATGTTAAATTTTGTTGAGTGCATTTTCTGCATTAATATAATCATATAATTTTTATCCTTCATTTTGTTAATGTGATGTATCACATTGATTGATTCGAAGATGTTGAACTCCCCTTGCATCCTTGGAATAAATCCCACTTGATCATGGTGTATGATCCTTTTAGTGTATTGTTGAATTCAGTTTGCTAATATTTTGCTGAGGATTTTTACATCTATCTTCATCAGTGATATTGGCCTGTAACTTTCTTCTGGTGTCCTTGTCTGGTTTTGGTATCAAGGTAATGGTGGCCTTGTGAAAAGAATTTGCAAGTTTGCTCTCCTCTGCTGTTTTTTGAAAGAGTTTCTTCAATGTTTGGTATAATTCACCAATGAAACCATCTGGTTCTGGAATTTTGTTTGTTGGGACATTTTTGATTACTAATTCAATCTCTTTACTAGTAACTGGACTATTTGGATTTTTCATTTCTTCTTGGTTAAGTCTTGGAAAATTGTATATTTCTAGGAACTTATTCATTTCTTCTAGGTTGTCCCATTTGTTTGCATATAATTTTTCATAGTCATCTCTTTGATCCTTTGTATTTCTGTGGTATCAGTTTTAACATCTCTTGTTATTTCTGATTTCATTTACTTGAGCCCTCTCTCTTTTTCTTGGGGAGTCTAGCTAAAGGTTTGCCAATTTTGTTTACTTTTTCAAATATCCGGTTCTGTTTCATTGCTCTTTTCTATTGTCCTTTTAATATATTTCATTTACATCTGCACTGATCTTTATAATTTCCTTCATTCTACTAACTTCAGGCTTTGTTCTTTTTCTAGTTCCTTGAGGTGTAAAGTTAGGTTGTTGAGATTTTCCTTGTTTTTTGTTTTTTGTTTTTTTTGAGGTAGGCATGTATTGCTATGAACTTTCCTCTTGGAACTGCTTTGCTGCATCCCATAAATTTTGGTATGTTGTATTTCCATTTTCATTTATCTCAAGTTGTTGATTTCTTCATTGACTGGTTTTTCAGTAGCATTTGTGAATTTTCTAGTTTCCTCTCACGATTGATTACTAGTTTTGTACCAGTGTGGTCAGAAAAGATGTTTGATATGATTTCAGTCTTCTCACATTTATTCAGACTTGTTTTGTGGCCTAACATGTGGTCTATCCTGGAGAATGTTTCCTGAGCACTTGAGAAGAGTGTGTATTTTGCTGCCTTCAGATGGAATGCTTTGTATATATCTGGTCTAATGTTCCATATAAGACTGATGTTTCCTTATTGATTTTCTAACTGGATGATATATTCATTGATTAAAATTTGGTATTAGATATTTCTCCTATTATTGTATTGCTGTCTATTTCTCCCTTTAAGTCTGTTAATGTTTGTGGTATATGTTTAGGAGCCTCTATGTTGGGTGCATAAGTATTCACAAACGTTATACCTTTTTATTGGCTTGACCCCTTTATCATTATGTAATGCTCGTCTTTGTCTCTTATTACAGTGTGCTTTAAAGTCTATTTTTTTCTGATCAAGGTATAGCTACCACAGCTTTCTTTTGGTTTTCATTTGCATTATTCCATCCTGTCATATTCAATCTCTGTGTGTCCTTATATCTAATGTGAATCTCTTGTAGGCAGCATATAGATGGGTCCTGGATTTTTTTTAACCATTAAAATGATTTTTTATCTGTTTATTGAAATATAACACAAATACAAAAAAGCACACAAACCACAAATGCACAGCGCAATGAATTTTTACAAAATGAATACGCCAAACACAAGAAAGAGAATGTGACCAGATCCCCAGAAGTCCTCATGCTGCCTCTCAGACACCCCCCTGCCCTGCTCCTCAGTGATAATTACTGTCAATTAGTACTTGATGACCTTTCCATAAATGAAATAATTCAGTATGTTTCTTTGTGTTTAGCTTTTTTGGTTCAACATTATGCTCGGACATTCATTTATGTTGCAGTACATAGCTGTGGTTTGTTTTTATTCCTGCAAATATTCAATCATAAGAATACGTATTATTTATTTGTCCATTATTTATTTGGGCATTTTGTGCTTTTGGTTTCAGACTATTAGCAATTACTGCTACAAACATTCTTGTACATGACTTGTGTTGCACTTGGGCCCATACTTCTGTCAAGTGAATTTTTTTTTTTAAATTTAGCCACTCTATGTCTTTTGATTGGAGAATTTAGTCCATTTACATTTAATGTAATATTTAATGTAATTATCTATAGGTGTGTATTTACTGCTATTTTGTTAATTGTTTCTTGGCTGTTTTGTTGTTCCTCTGTTTCCTCTTCTCTTTCTCTCTTACTTTGTGGTTTGATGACTTTTCTGTAGTGGAGTGTTTAGATTTCTTTCTCTTTATCTTTTTTTGTATCTACTACAGGTTTTTGCTTTGTGGTTATTATGAGGCTTACATATAACAATCTATATTTATAAGTTTATTTTAAGTTGAAAGTAATTTAAGTATGCACACATTCTAAAGCTGTACATTTTTACTCCCTACCACATTTTGAGGTCACATTTTACTTCTTTTTATCTTGTGTATTCCTTAGCTAATTATGTCATTATAGTTATTTTTTTAATGTTGACTTATTTTTGAGAGGTAGAGTGCAAGTGGAGGGGGTAGGGGGACAGAGGATCTGAAGCAGGTTCTGTGCTGATAGCAGAAAGCCCGACCCAGGGATTGAACTCAAGAACTGTGAGATCATGACTTGAACCAAAGTTGGAAGTAGATGCTTAACAGACTGAGCCACCCAGCCGCCCCTGTCGTTATAGTTATTTTTACTACTTTTGTCTTTTAACCTTCATACCAGGTATAAGTAATTAATTACCATTACTATATATTTACCTTTACCAATGAGATTTATGCTTTCATGTGTTTTGTTACTAATTAGCACCCTTTCTTTTCAGCTTAAAAACATCCCTTTAACATTTCATGTAAGTCTGGTTTAGTGGCAATGAACTCCTTTAGCTTTTGCTGTCTGGAAAACTCTCTCTTTCCCTCAATTCTGAATGATAACTCTGCTGGGTAGAGTAATCTTGATTGGAAGTTCTTGATTGGAAGCGTTTTGAATGTTTTCTGTCACTCCCTTTTGACCTACAGAGTTTCTGCTACAAAATCTGCTGAGTCTTGTGGGCATTCCCTTGTACCGAACAAGTTGTTTTACTTGCTGCTTTGAAGATTCTCTTTAACTTTTGACATTTTAAGTATAATGCATCTCAGTGGGTCTCTTTGGGTTCATCTTATTTGGAACTCTCTAGGCTCTCTTGGATCTGGATGTGCTTCTTTCCCCAGTTAGGAAAGCTTTCAGTCACTATTTCTTCAAATAATTTTCTGCCCCTTTCTCTCTCTCTTCTCCTTCTGGGAGTCCTATCATGTGGGTGTTAGTCCATTTGATGTTGTCCTATAATCCCTTAAGCTATCTTTACCTTTTTTTTTTTTTCATTCTTTTTTCTTTTTGCTGCTCTGATTGGGTGAGTTCCACTGCCCTGTACTTGAGTTCATCGATTCTTTCTTTGCTTCATTTAGTCTATTGTTGAACCCCTCTAATGTATTTTTTGTGTTTATTTATTTATTTTGAGAGAGAGAGGGAGAGAGAGAGAGGGAGAGAGAGAGAGAATGAGCATGAGTAGGGGAGAGGCATATAGAGAAGGAGAGAGAGAATCCCAAGCAAGCTTGGTGCTATTAGTGTGGAGCCTGATGCGGGCTTGATCTCATGAATTGTGAGATCATGACCTGAGCTGAAATCAAGAGTCAGACGCTTAACCAACTGAGCCACCCAAATACCCCACCTCTAATGTATTTTTAAGTTCAGTTATTGTATTCTTCATCCAGTGACTTCTGTTTGGTACTTATATTTTCTGTCTCTTTATTGAACTTCTCACTGTATTCATCCATGCTTCTCTCAAGTTTGGAGAGCATCTTTGTGACCATTACTTTGAATTCTTCATGAGGTAAACTACTTATCTCCATTTCACTGAGGTTATTTTCTGAGGTTTTATGTTGTTCTTTTGTTTGGAATATATTCCTCTGTTTCCTCATTTTGCTTGTTTCTCTCTTTGTGTTTCTATGGATTAGCTGAAACAGCCATCTTTTCCAGTTTTGAAGGAATCGTCTTGTGTAGATGAACCTTACTGCTTAAACTTACTGTAGCTCTTGGTTGTCTCTCAAACTTGTGATCGTCCAAGCAGCCCATTTTAATAGCTCCCAGTTGTTGAGTGTGCAAGGCCTGTTAGTGTCCCAGTGGGTGGAGTCTCAGTCAGCATGTAGATTCAGGCTGATTGGAAGCTATACACTCAGGTAGCAGATTTTAAAGTATGCAAATATATACAGTCCTGAGGGACCACGAGCATAAGCCCTTTTGGCCACAGAACAGGTGATCTGGAGGTCCCCAGGCCTGTGTTCCCTGAGAGCATCTCTGTAGCTTCTAGATGTGTGCCAACTCTGAAGCTTGCCCATGAGGCTGAAGTTCCAGGACAAGCAAATAGGCCTCTTTTACAGGGAGACTAGGGATGTGTTCCAGTCTGCGGTGCCATGGGGGTGGCAGCCTACCAAGAACTAGCTGCCTTTTATAGTCCCATGGGACCCAGGAACGCAAGCCTCCTGGCCACCAGAGTCATTCAAGGAGGTTTTCTGGGGTGGCAGCCACAAAGACTAGGACACCCGATGTGAGAACTAGGGCACCAGGCATGTGTAAGAGCTCCCCTCTGAGGGATGCTGGCAGCCTGGAGCATGGCAGAGGGATGAAGGTAAAACCACCTTCCAGGGGCTCTGGAAGGCTTTCCAGTCAAGCCTTAGATGTGTGTTTAATCAGAAGCCTGCTCCTCGGGCTGCAGCATCGGTGACAGCTTACAGCCCTCTTTCTCCAAAGAACTGAACTCCTGGCTCTGTTGTCTCTTGCTCTAGCCTGGGAGTGGTGGCTGTTTGAGAACTCTTTCTGCACTGGTTACAGGTCTAGGGGACCCATGAGCACAAAGCCCCACTACTTAGCACAAAGCCAGGTGATGTAGAGGTGGTCCCTGGCAGCAAGTGCAAAACTTGGGGTGCCAGAAAGGTGTAAGCTCATTCCCGGGAGACCCCAGTGAGGGAGAGAGGTAGAGGGGGAGCAAAAGGGTGGTGTCCCCTGGCCTGTGCTCCCTGAGAGCACCTCCATGGCCTCTAGGTGTGTGCCACGCTGGTCTGCCACTTTCTCAGAAATGGACGTATGTTTCAGGCTGCTGTTTGTGTGGTGACCTCAGGACAGTATTCTGCCAACAAGTGTCTCTCTGATTGTTACAGTCCCGTGGGACCCAAGAACACAAGCCCCCTGGCCTCCAGAACCAGAATTTTGAGGGGTGTTCCTTGGCTGCAGCTGCAAAAACCGGGGCACCAGATGCCTGTAAAAGCTTTCTGTGGGAGATACTGTTATTGTGGAGAGTGGAAGAGGGAGAGCATAAAAATGGTGCCTGCCAGGGCAGGGCCTCTGTCCTTGGGAAATATGCCAACAGGCCGGGCTCCTGGGGCCGATGCTTTAAGATTAGTCAATGGACCTCTGACATAAAGTCACTTTTCAAACAGCTGCTTCTGCACTGGCCCTGGGGTGGGGAGTCTATGCAAGCCTTTTAAGAGGTATTTCTCAGGCTGCTACAGCCCTCTGGGTCTCCCAGTTACCTGCTCCATTGCTTTTCAAAGCCGGATGTTTTGAGGGCTTGTTCCTCAGGTGCAGGTCTTAAAAGTTGGGGTGTCTGATGTGGGGTAGAACCCTTTGCTGCTCCGGGAGAAGGTCTGGGTTTGTGAGTTCCCTCCCGATTGTGGGTTGCTGTGCCGGGGGTGGATTTACAGGGAAACCAAGTCTTAGCCTCTGCCACCCACCATGATGTGGCTCTTTTCTTGTTTCTGGATATGCAGCAGCTGCTCAGCTGGTTGTCAGAGGAGAGGAACCTGGTCCGTATGTAGCTGTGGGTCTGGTGTGTCCATGGGAGGGCCGAGTCAGAATCTGGGTTTTGATGGCTGTACTGGGGCAGGAGATGTCCTTGTTTGTAGGACGTTGTCACTGACAGTCCTGGGGCATGCCTTTGGTAGCACACTCAGCTCTTTTTGCTGTACTTGTAACTTTTCTGTGAGATTCTTGGTGTTTTTTTTGAAACTCCGAGGGTATTCATACCCTTTGATACAGTGATTTCATTTCTAGCAATCTGTCCTAGGGAAGTAATCAGAAACCTAAGCTAAGATTTATGTATATAGCTCCCGTACTTTTTTGTAATATGAACTGTAAATAACCCGGTATCTATCAGGAAAATGGCCAACTTAATTTAGATAGATTTCCTATTTTGCAGCAAGTAAAAATACTGTTTTGGAACAATTTATTGCCGTAGGAAAATTCTTGTGCTATGTTACCTGAGAAAGATGCACATCGCTGGGCAGTATCTCAAGTATTTATCCAGCATCTCTTGAGTTATAGCTGATGACTGCCATGGAAGCACTGAAACATCAACACCGTTTGCTGGGATTCCTGTGGGTAGTTTTCTTCTTTATACACATGCTATTTTTCAGAATTTCCGGAATGAGCATATATAATTTTCATAATCAGAACAAAAAGTTTAAAAAAACCAGCACATAATCCCACGGTCTCTCGGAAAACTTTCAGAGGCTTCAAAGGAGTCAGGACACTCGGGGTCCTTTGAGCACGTGGCAGTCCCAGGGCGGGGTCCCAGGTTTATCTCTGTTACCCTCATTTGCTCCGTTTATTTTTTAATTTTTTTAAGTGAGAGAATTTATATATTTTTTGACTTCAGAATGGATTGCTTGCATTTTTCTGAAAAGCTCAAGAAGTCAGAAAGGAACCGTGTGCCACCTCATTCCCAGACAACTGGTTTTGGCTCATAGTATGTGTGCTTTTGTGTGTCCACGCCGGACATTCTGTTTCTGCGCTGACCCGTGTAGGTGTCCTCGCAGCTGTCTTTCCACAGCGGGTGTGTTTCTGTGACTCACACTTTCTGGAGCGCTTTGGGGATGGTTCTGCTCGGTCCACTTGAAGACAGGGGCACAAGAGGAGGCTCTGAGGGTAGAGACTTTGGTTCGGTATATGAAGATAGCTGGTGTGAACCTTCCGTAAAAGCTTCAGAGGTCTCGTGGCATTCCCGGGCTCCCGCCCGAACGCCTAAAGAGGTGCCGGGAAAGTCAGGTGCAGGGGGACTGTGTCTACGGCACTACGTCCGTGCCACTCGGGTGCAGTGCAGGAGCATGAACTTGGCCACATGCGACTGAGTGCCTGGACTTAGCACGAACGAGGGCATGTTTCCCACTTTCCTTGGAGGTGTTATGAGGGTCCGTGTAGGGCCACATGGTCAACTAGGGACTTGTGGCAGTGCACAGCATTATGAATAAAAATTAAGCATCTGTAGAGAGGAAAAAACAACCGCAGCTTGAAAGCAAAGGTCACCATCCTGGGATGACAGACATTTGCTCCCTCTGGCAGTGCTGGCTGCACAGTCCCTCCCTCCCCTGGCAGATTAGCTTGAGGTCAAGAGGGTTCAGGTCAAGAAATAATGTGTTCACTTTCAAAGCTCTCTGGGGAAGGGTTTGGAAGATGGCACTTGTTTCCTGGGCTAGAGAGACCAACGTTGAATCATTTTGTTTTGTATTAACATAATGAGTTTATTCCATTCCTTGGAAACCTGGTTCAGTAATGAAAAGTTCTCAATCCCCAAAAGTGCTCTTTTTATGAAGATAAAGGAGAAGAAAACAAGGTGAGGAAAGGAAAAAGAACTTGCATGTTGACGGGGGTGTCTTCAGGGATAAGGAGCACCCAGGAATCCAACATGAGAGGCAGGAAGAGCAGGCACACAGGTATGGCACCAGAGAGTGGTGGGGAATGGACGGTGACGCACAGGAAGTGGTTCTGCACGTCAGGAAGTATGTGTGCAGGTTACCTGGTGTTACATGAGGGTCTCAGCGCCAGCATGTACCAGAGGAAGATCCTGATGCTTGTTGGATGGGCCTTGGTCCTTAAGGTCATTTGCTTTGAGGCACATCCTATCACTCTCTGGGCAGTAATTTTTTGGGGTATTAGCCAGTGGTTCTCAAGGTGTGACTCCTGGACTGGCAGGTTCCACATTACCTGGGAACTTGTTAGAAATGAAAAATTTCAAGCCCTACCCACAGATCTCCTGCATTCAGGCCTCTGTGGCCGGGGGGGTGGGGGGGGGTGGGCAGTCAACTCTGGCTGATTCTGACACACCACTGCAATCGATGCCTGAGATGTGGGAGAGCCTTCCAGCCTGCGTCGGATGGGAAGTCCTTAAGTTTACACCACGTACCTTATCTTCCTACAAGCTGGAAATCAGCTAAGCAGGTTCATATTTGCAATAGGAACAATACATATTAAATTTTTTTCAAGTTTTTATTTAAATTGCAGTTACGATAGAGTGTAATATTAGTTTCAGGTGTAGAATTTAGGGATTCATATTAAATATTTTTGTGTTTTGAGGAACTGGCTGCTAGTTCAGCCTTATTATGTACTTTTAAGTTGAACTTTCAGAGCACTGTGACTGATGTTTAGTGTTGCTACGAAACCTCAGCACACGAATTCCTGTTACGAGTACGTTTTCTCCAGCAGAATAGCCTGGTACCACCCATCCTCGTGCCTATTTCTTTTCATGCAAGGACTACCAGGGATGTTCCCACCATATTTGGCTCATGCTTGCATCAGCGCTTTCGTTCATTCATTCGTTTATATATTTTTAAAGGACAATCTCCATTTTACTTTTTTCCAGAGACAGTTTTTCTTCAGTCCTTAAGGACTTAGCTCCTGACACAGGCTTTGGTGGGGGTCCTGGGGCAGCACCCGAGGGCCTGAATCAGGGTGGGGGAGTTCTGTCCTCGGTGCCTCAGGAGCTCCCAGGTCCCTTGCCATGAATGGCAAGCTCACAATGTAACGTAGTTTCACATGCGCTCGGGACCACGCAGGCGTCGAAGACTCACTTCCAAAATGTCCCTGGTGGCGGTGGCCTCTACTGTGTTCCAAGTAATGAACTTTTTTTTTTAAATGTTTATTTATTTTGAGAGAGGGCATGCGCAGGGCCAGGGAGGGGCAGCGAGATGCGGGGGTGCGGGGAGAGAATCCCAAGCAGGCTCTGCACTGTCAGGGTGGAGCCCCATGTGGGGCTTGATCTCACAAAGTGTGAGATCATGACCTGAACTGAAACCAAGAGTCGGCGCCTCAGGACTGAGCCACCCAGGCGCCCCTGAGTAATTAACTTCTTAATGGCTTTGTCCCGGGCCTGCGACGGGCACAGCTGGAGCAGCGGATATGCTACATGCAGCCGTGGCCCTTTCTGCCGTGACTGTTACTCCTTTCCTTGGCCATCTTGGAGACGAGGGCCTGAGAGATGCATCAGAACTTCTAAAAACATTTGACGGAGACGTGAGAATAACTTATGGCCTTCTGTTGGAAGACTTACCTCAGATTTTAGCTAAACTGGATTTAAAAAAAATTTTTAATGTTTATTTTTGAGAGAACAAGCACACGCACAAGCAGGGGAGGGGCAGAAGGAGACACTGAATCTGAAGCAGGCTCCAAGGCTCTGAGCTGTCAGCACGGAGCCCAACGTTGGGCTCAAACCCACGGGAGCTGCGAGATTGTGACCTGAGCCCAAGTCAGATGCTTAAGCGACTGAGCCACCCAGGCACCCCTGGATTTTTTGACTATCAGCATTTTTCAACTTGCCATGACCCCCACTCCCCATGTGTGATCACTTTGTATAATACTGCAAAATGCTACATAAGCTCTGATTCACTGGACAGTCTCATACCTGCTGAAAGGCTGACTCTTCTGAGCACCATATGCCCTGGGCTTGGTGTGGATGATCGGTCAGGCAGATGTGCACCAGCCGCACAGCCAGGCGTGTGCACCCGCCTCTCCACCTCCGTGACCAGCTTAGCCCCGTCTCTTCTGACTGTGGGGGTGACCGTCCGGAGTTTCCTCAACTATGAACTGGGACAGGGTTGCCACAGCTCCGTGTCATTGAAAGGGTTATGTTGATGAACGCTTGTAGAAAGCACATTTCTTCCGGGAATTCTCGGTGCCCGCTGCTATCACCATGATATCTGTGATGGCTGAGTGCATAGATCACGTTCCTATGCACTATGCTTAGCAATGTCAGAATGAAGGAGCATTAATGGCAATTTTGCAAACCTGGGTATATTTAAGAAACGCTGTATAGTAAGCATTTGGAAAATCTTTTTTTCAAAAGGACTTAAAAAGAAGTTTCTAGACCTAAAACACATCTGTCTCCCATCAACTACAACTTGGTTATCTGCAATGACCTACAACCTGCTTGAGCTTCAGCCCATTTTGTCATCTGTAAAAGGGATAATGTTACTCGCCTCATGGAACATGTATGAAGATTAATGGAACATGGAACATGTACAGATTCATGGAACATGTATGAAGATTAAGTGAAAAAATATGGCACAAGATATGCACTGGGTACATACTGGAGGTGCTCCATTCTGAGGTAAGCATCTCTCTGCTCAGCATTAACTGGTCGTTTCTCCAATATTTAGAACACAAGTGAAAAGTATCATTAATTGCAGAGAAAAAGTTTTTATTCTTTGATATATAAAACCAACAAAACTTTAATGTGTAATACAACATAGTTTTTTTTTTTTTTTTTAAGAAGAAAATGGCAGAAGTAAAGATCTGGGTACAAAAATACACTCAAGCAGCTGTTCCAAGAAATTCAGAACTCCTAATATTATAAACAACAGCATACAAATCTCGGAGTGGTAGGTTTTTTCTTCTTTCCCTAAAAAATTATTCACATTTGCTTAATTTAAAACACGTTAAGAAATATAACTTTCCTTCTTGGTGACAGACCAGTTACTCAACAAGATATTAAAAAACCAGCAATAACTCAGCAAAAGAACATTTCATTTGTGATAGTAACTAGCATTAGACTTTTGGTTCTATAATACTTATCGTAGTAAAAAAAAACCCACTTCTGACTGCTTGGATGCCAGAAAAGATGCTCATACAGCTCACTGGAGCCCATAAATTTGGATGTATTTGGACTCTCACCCTCTACCTCAACGGGAGAGCATCTCTGGTCTTCCCTGTGCTTAGGAACACAACCAACAGTGATCCTGGCACACAAATAACAAAATCAAACATAGCTGCAGGAAACCACAACTGCTCAATAAAAGCTATTTCTGCCTAATAAATAGTTTCCAAAGGAAAAATTATTTGCTTTTACACTTAATGAAGAAAAATGAAGATGTTGAGATACTGTTTTCAATCTGTTAGCAGCCTGACATCCATGAAGTCAGGACAGTTCTGTGGCTGACCAGCAGAGGGTGCTGGACCACAGGAGAAGCAGCTGTATACTCTCCCAAGAAAGGCATCCTAAAAAAATATTTTTACTTGTATTTATATGAAAGCTTTATTTGGTCAAAGTTTAGTTCTCAGAGTATAAGTGTAACATTTTCTCCTCCACATTGGATTCAAACAAAATACACTTCATATAATATTGGATCAAACATGAATAAACCTATAAAATTACTAAATATATAAATATTGCTGGAAGATCAAAGGGAAGTGATAATGAATTTACTGTGTTAAAAATCAGTAAGTTCCACGTGACTTGTGAATTTAAAACAAAGATAACAGAAACTACACATCCAAATGGCTGTGAGCTTTCAGAGGCCTGCCAGGGGTGTGTGGTGGGCTTATCCATCATTTCCACTGAAAATATTTCAAAACTTGACCTCAGACTCAAACCCCAGGAAAAGACTAGTTTTTATCTCAGAGTTAATGGTGGCTTTTGGTCACGGAAGTATTGCCGAGACTTACCTTCCAGTACCTTCCAACCCCGCAGGGCTAAGTTCGCCCCGCCCGGAGGCTGAGCCCCCGCAGGTGCCGTGATCCATGTGAGCTTTTCCCTGGGATGTGTGGGGGTCCGGCACCCGCTTGGCTGTCTGAAATTCATTGTCACTGGTCATACCTGTTACAGGCTTGGGCGCATTGACTCTTCAAAGCCAGGCTCTGGCTGCCACCTTCCTCCCTCATTCCTGCCGGTGAGCGGAGTCTGCAGGGCAGCCGGGGCGCGCGCTCACAACAGTGCTGACGTCACAGGTTGTTTTTGCACAGGTCACATTAAAGACACGAATCTATGTTTCAAAAGGAATTTTAAAGCTTCATTTATAAAAGTATTTTCAAAACGAAGTATTTTCTGCACCTGGTCAGACCCTCTCTGCCACGTTATTTACGAAAGTGCTGGGACCTGCCCCCGGCTGAGCACTGACTGCACGCGTGTGCATTTTCTGTTCCGTGGAGAAGTCTATAAAAATAGTATCTGTATTTTCTATCCGTCAGCTGGAACACACGCGGGGTGTGGGCCAAGAGGGTGGGATAAATAAAAACAACAAGGGGCCCGAAGCGCACAGTGCCTGTCCCCACTCGCACCCGGGGGGCGCGGCGGCCCTACAGCGTCACGGCCGGGCCGTGCTCCTCCACGGCGCCAGGGGGCAGCGGCAGGGCCAGGCTGTGGCGAGGGTCGGCGCGCAGGGAGCTGAGCAGCCTGTGCGCCGGGCCCGCGCCGTTGACCCGCGCCTGGCTGCCCGGGGGCGGCGGCCTGGGCGCGGGCCGCGGCTCCAGCACGCCCTCGAGCACCACGTCGGGCTCGTCGTCGCTGTCCGCGTCGTCGGGCTGCAGGTGCAGCAGCGCGGGCGCGGCGGGCAGGCTGTGGCGGCTGGCCGCGCTGTCCGAGGAGCGGCCCGAGCTGCCCGACGCGCGGCTGCCGCGCACCACGTTGTTCCTCTGGTTGGCCGGCTTGACCGTGACGATGAGGTTGTGGCTGTTGGCGATCATCATGTCCGTGACCTGGTCCAGCGTCTTCCCGGCCACCTCGATGCCGTTCACCTCCAGGACCTCGTCGTCCACGGCCAGCAGCCCGGTGCTCTCGGCCAGGCCGCCGGGCACCATGCGCGAGATGAAGATGCCCGGCACCTTCTCCAGGCCCTGCGGGGCCACGCGCACGCTCGTGCCGTCGCGGATGTAGAAGCCCAGCGGCTTCTGGCAGCCGTGCCTGTACAGCCTCACGCGGCGGTGCGTCTCGGGCAGGATGTCCACGTCGATGATGGAGGACACGGGGCGGAAGTCGTGCGGCAGGCCGATGTGCAGGTGTGCGCGCCGGCGGGGGCCGTCCTCGCGCAGCGCCAGCGCCTTCCTCCGGCGGGATAGAGAGCCACCGGCCCCGAAGCTGCAGTGCTCGGCCTCCTCTGAAACAGCAGAGGGGGTGGCGGTCAGGATGGGGGGAGGTACTGGTCAGGACAGGGGGCGGCACCGGGAGGGGGAGGGGGAGGCGGTCAGGACGGGCGTGGGGGGAGGGGGGCACTGGGAGGGGGAGGCGGTCAGGAGGGGGGCGAGGCATCGGAGGGGGAGGCACCGGAGAGCACGGCGACGGCTGAGGGCTGGGGCTGCCCGTGGGGTCTGGCTCTCTGCCGCTTACCTGTGGGCTGCTCCTCGGATGTGCCCTGGGACCCCACAGAACTCTGAGGCAGTGGGCACCACCATCACATCACATCTTTCAGCTAATTCCCTACAAGTCTCGCCCAAATGTGTAGCACTTCACTTTTCTGGAAAGTCTCAACCTCTAGGATGATACTCTGGAGTAACTTTCAGAGCCCACAGCCACCTGGCATCAGTTGGGCTGGCCATATAGTTAAGTCCAATCGCGTCCCTACAGTTAGCTCTCTGGAACTCTCCAAAACCACCCCCACACAACCAACATGACTGCAAGGTGAAGAGGCAGGAATGAGACTACAATAAAGAGAATTAACAATGGATGGAAGGCTTAAAAGTGCCTGATTACATTCTGGGAAGACGGCAGAGCAGGGGCCCCGGGAATCTCTCCCCGCCAGATGACAACAGCAGGGGCGGAACCTGTGTGATGGGGCTGCTTTGGAACTGTGGACTCTGCCCGAGGCCTGCCACGTGTCCGGGAGAAGTAGTCGATTTTGGTCCATTCCAGCTCGCAGCACAGCAGCACCTGCCCGTCCCGCGCCCCAGCCATGTGGCAGGCAGCCGGGCACGTGTTTCTGGAGCAGCCCGCAGAAGCCAGGTGGACGAAAAGGACCCTGTCCCCCAAACGGCAGGAGGCCACGCTCTGACCACACAGGTGCGGACTCAGAGGCTGGCGGCCATTGCTGTCACCCCTCCAGCTCGAGTGACTTCAAGGGGATAAGTGCCCTCTTCTCCCCCTTTTGTTTTCCACTTTTCCCCTTTTGGGAGCCACACGTTAAAGACTAGGACATTGAAAAACAGCTGCCTATTTGGGGGAAATTAGGAAGTGATGGCACATGTCCAAGGAAAGGCTCAGAAAAGGCCGAGGAAGACATTAAATGGACACCTCAGGTTGACCCCCGGCACAGAGCCTGCAACCATGAAAAGAACGACGACAACAAAACAGCAAACCCTGGGGAAGGGGGAGAATCTGATTTCCAGAGTAATCCCATCATGAGATTTGAATGTCCAGTGCTCAGCAAATCACAAGGCACACAAAGAAACAGGAGACTTTGGCCCATTGAAAGAAAAAAAGATAATTCAACAGAATCTGTCCCTAAAAAGGACCTGGTGTCAGATCTACTTGAGAGACTTTAACACAATTGCCTTGAGACCATGGGGAAGATGGTGGAATAGGAGGATTCTGAGCTCACCTCCTCCCACAGACACACTGAATACACCCAGGCATCCCCTACATATAATGCAACTCAATCTGAGAACAACCTGAAGCTAGTACAGTGGCTCTTCCACAGCCAAGGACAGAAAGAAAAAGCCACACCAAGAAGGACAGGAGGGGCAAAGACTGAGTCAGGAAACAAACTCCTGGCACGTGAGAAGGGAATCACAGATGCAGAGAGGATATCACACTCCCTGAGGAGTAAGGGGATCAAGCCCAATGGGCACCCGTGGTCCTGGGAACCTGCACCAGGAAGATGAGTCCCCATAATATCTAGCCTTAAAAATCAGCAAGGCTTAACCCTGGAAGCTTTGAAAACCAGTAAAGCCTAATTCCAGGAGAGCAACAAAGAAATCAAAGAGGAAATAAAAAAAATTTCCTGGAGACAAATGAAAATGGAAACACAATAGTTTTTTTAGGATGCAGCAAAAACAGTTCTAAGAGGGAAGTTTATAGCAATATAGGCCTACCTCAAGAAACAAAAAAAGTCTCAAACAATCTGACCTTACACCTGAAAAAGACTATAATAAGAATAAAGCCCAAAGTTAGCACAAGGAAGGAAATAAAAAAGACCAGGGCAAAAATAAATAGAGACCAAAAGACAATATAAATGACCAATGAAACGAAGAGCTGTTCTTTGATAAGGTAAGCAAAACTGATAAACCTTTAGCCAGACTCATCAAGAAAAAAAGAACTCAAGTAAATAAAATTATAAATGAGAGAATTTAAAACTGACATCACAGAAATCCAAAGGATTATAAGAAATTACCATGAAAAATTATACACCAACAAATTGCACAACCTAGAAGCAATAGATAAATTCCTAGAAACATACAATCTTCCAAGACTGAATCAGGAAGAAATAGAAAATCTGAACAGATTACTAGTAACAAAATTGAATTGGTAATCAGAAAACTCTGGCACAGGTGAATTCTACCAAATATTTTATATTTAATTTAATATTTTATCTTATTATTTTATGTTAGAGAGAAAGACAGTATGAGCAAGGAAGAGGGGAGAGAGAAAATCCCAGGCTCCAAGCTGAGCATGGAGCCCAATGTGGGGCTCGATCCCATGACCCTGGGACCATGACGTGAGACAAGATCCAGAGGTGGAAGCTCAACGGATTGAGCCACCTGGGCACCCCTCCACTAAACATTTAAAGAAGAGTTAATGCCTGTGCTTCTCAAGCTATTTCAAAAAATAGAAGAGGAAGGAAAATTTTAGAATTCATTCTTCAAGGCCAGCATTACCATGACACCAAAACCAAGGACACTCCAAAAAAAGAAAATGAGGCCAATGTCTCTGATGAACATAGATGTGAAAATCCTCAACAACATATTAGCAAACCAAATTCAATGCTACATTAGAAGGATCAGGTGGGATATATTTCAGGGATGCATGGAAGGTTCAATATCTGCAAATCAATCAGTGTGATGACCACATTAACAAAATGTGATCATCTTAATGGATGAAGAAAAAGCATTTGACAAAATTCAACATCTGCTTATGATAAAAACTCTCAACAAAGTGGGTGTAGAGGAAACATACCTCAACATAATAAAGGCCATGTATGATAACCTATAGCTTACATCATAGTCAATAGTGAAACGCTGGCATCTTTTCCCCTGAGATCAGAAACAAGTCAATGATGTTTACTCACCAGTTTTATTCAAAATGGTATTAGAAGTTGCAGGTGGAACAGTCAGACAAGAGAAACAAACAAGGGACATCCAAACTGGGAAGGAAGAAGTAAAACTGTCACTACTTGCAGATGATAAGATTACATATAGAAAACCCTAAAGACTCCACCAAAAAACTATTAGAATAAATGAATTCAGTAAAGTTGTAAGATACAAAATCAATATACAGAAATCTATTGTGTATAATAACTAATAACACACTAGCAGAAAGGAAAATTAAGAAAACAATCCCATTTACAATTGCAACAAAAATAATAAAACACCTAGGAATAAACCTAACCAAGGAAGTGAAAGATCTATGAACTGAAAACTCTAAGACACTTACAAAAGAAATTGAAGAAGACACAAGTAAATGGAAAGATATTCCATGCTCACTGACTGGAAGAATTAATATTGTTAAAATGTCCATATTACCTAAAGCAATCTACAGATTCACTGAAATCCCTATCAAAATGCCAATGGCATTTTTCACAGAAATAGAACAAACAACCCTAAAATTTGTATGGAACCACAAAAGACCCCAAACAGCCAAAGCAATCTTGAGAAACAACAAAGCTGGAGGTATCATGCTCCCTGATTTCAAACTAGATTACAAAGCTGTAGTAAACAAAACTGTATGGTATTGACATAAGAACAGACAATAGACCGGGGCACCTGGGTGGCTCAGTCGGTCCAGTGTCCAACTCTTGATTTCAGCTCGGGTCCTGATCTCATGGTTCGTGAGATTGAGCCCCACATTGGGTTCTTCTCTGACAGAGCAGAGCCTGCTTGGGATATTTATTTTCTCTCTCTCTCTCTCTCTCTCTCTCTCTCTCTCTCTCTCTCTCTCTCCTCTGTCCCTCCTCCGCTCACACTTTCTCTCTCTCAAATAAGTAAACATTAAAAAAATTAAAAAGTGGGGTGCCTGGGTGGCTCAGTTGGATAGGCATCTGACTTCGGCTCAGGTCATGATCTCATGGTTCGTGGGCTTGAGCCCCACCTCGGGCTCTGTGCTGACAGCTCAGAGCCTGGATCCTGCTTCGGATTCTGTGTCTCCCTCTCTCTCTCTCTCTGCTCCCGTCTCTCAAAAAGAAATAAACATTAAAAAATTAAAAAAAAATTAAAAAGAATAGATGACAGGCCAATAGAACAGCATAGACAGCCTAGAAATAAACTCACACATATATGGTCAATTAACTTATGACAAAAGAGACAAGAATATACACTGGGGGAAGGACACTCTTGAATAAATAGGCCATGAAAACTGGACAACCATATGGAAAAGAATGAAACTAGACTATTATACCATATACAAAAATTAGCAAAAACAGTAATTTGAAAAGATATAGGCACTCATATGTTTATTGCAGCATTGATTACAATAGCCAAGATATGGAAGCAACCCAAGTGTCCACTGTTGGATAAAGAAGATGTGGTACATACATGTACAATATATGTACATATATATGTACATATATGTACATTATTCAACCATAAAGAGTGAAGTCTTGCCATTTGTAACAATGTGGATGGACCTTGACTGCATTATGCTAAGTGAAATTGTGTCAGAGAGACACAAATATTGGATGATTTCACTTGCATGCAGAATCTAAAAAAACAAAATAAACAAATAAAAATAACAACAGCAAAACCAGAAACAGACTCCTAAATACAGAGAAAAAACTGGTGGCTGCCAGAGGGAGGAGGGTTAGGGGACAGAATGAAACAGGTGAAGGGGATAAGAGGTACAAACCTCCAGTTATAAAATAAACAAGTCAGTGATGAAAAGTACAGCATAGGGAATATAGTCAATAATACTGGTAACTTTTTTGGTAACAGATGGTAATTACACTTACTGTAGTGACCATTTAATAATGTATATAATTGTTGAACCACTACCATACACCTGAAAATATTACAATGCAACTTACTAAAATTAGAAAAAAAAACCAGCCTTAAAAATGCTCAAGAAACTAAAGGAAGATTTGGAGGAAGTAAGAGATGATATATCAACAAAATGGAAACATTGATAGAGAGGCAGAAAACCTAAAATGTTACCAAATAGAAATTCTGCAGCTGAAGAGTATAATAATCAAAATGAAAAACAATCATTGTCAGCTATGAATAGGCAGAAGGAATCAGTGAACTGAATATAAGACAATGAAAGTTAGTGTGTCTAAGGAACAGAAAGAAAAAATGCTTGAAGAATAGTGAATAGAGCCTAAAGAAACTTTGGGACACCATTTAGGGAACCAACACATGCATCATGGGAGTCTTGGAAGAAGAGAACGTGGCCCAGGGAACAGCTGAAGAAATAATGCCTGAAAACTTCCACATTTGATGAAATGCATGAATATAAACATCTAATAAACTCAATGAACTCTAAGATGAACTCAAACAGACCCACATGTAGACACATTATAATCCACTTTATAAAGACAGAGAGACTCTTGAAAGCAGCAAGAAATGAGTCACCAGGGACCCTTATCAGATTATCAGTCTATCATTAACATTTCTCATCAGGAACTGGAGGCCAGGAGGCAGGGGGCTGATACATTCAAAGTACTAGGAGAAAATAACTGTCAATCAAGAATCCTATATCCAGCAAACTGTCTTTGCAAAGTGAGGGAGAAATTCACACTCCCAGATATATGAAAGCTGAGAAAGTTTGTATCACTAGACCTGCCTGGCAAGACATGTTCAAGGGAGTCTTTCAGGTGAAGTGAAGGACAACTAGACAGTAACTTGAAGCTGTGTGAGAAATAAAGATCTGAATGAAGGTAAATACAAGGACTATTATAAAAGCTAGCATTATAACAATATATAACTTGTATAATAGACTATTATCACAATAGTCTGTAGGTGCTCTTTTTGTTTCTACATGATTTAAGAAACTAATATATTTAAAGGATAAGAAATATTTGCCTAAAAGCTGGTATTATTGTAACTTTGGTTTGTAACATCAAATTTTGTCGTCTACACAACATAGACGACTTACGTGTTTACAAGGATTATCAGTTTGTGTTTTTGGGCACGCATGTATAATGTAATTTCGTGACACCAACAACAGAGCATTGTGTTTGGAGCTGCCGTGCTGTTACCGAACGTCTGCTTCTATCAGTTACATTAGATCCTTCGGAAGTTAGCTGTAACCACCAAGAAAATTACTATAGAATTGACACAAAGGACATTAAGAAGGGATTTAAACATTTCAATACAAAAAAATTAACACAAAAGAAGAGAGGAATGCAAGCCATGAGGGACAAAAAAAGCTAAGGGGCATATAGAAAACCAAGAGCACAGGGACAGAAGTAAGTCCCTTCTTATCAGTAGTTCCTTTATATGCAAATGAATTAGGCCCTCAAATGAAAAGCAGACTGGCAGAATGAATAAAAACACATGATCCAACAATATGCTGTCTTGACAAGAGACTCTCTTGTGACCCAGTGACACAAACAGGAAAGTGAAAGGAAAAAGTTTCCATGAAAAAGCAGGCGTGGTTCTACTAATATCAGACAAAACAGACTTTAAATAAAAAAGGTTACACAAGGGGCGCCTGGGTGGCTCAGTCGGTTAAGCGTCCGACTTCGGCTCAGGTCCGTGAGTTCGAGCCCCGCGTCCGGCTCTGTGCTGACCGCGCAGAACCTGGAGCCTGTTTCAGATTCTGTGTCTCCCTCTCTCTCTGACCCTCCCCCGTTCATGCTCTGTCTCTCTCTGTCTCACAAATAAATAAACATTAAAAAAAAAAAAAAGTTACACAAGACAAAGGATATTACATATTAATAAAGGGATCAATAGAGCAAGAAGATATAACAATTACAAACATTTACACACCTAGTAACAGACCATCAAAAGATAGGCAGCAAAGCCTGACACAACTGAAGGTGGAAACAGTTGTAAGATAACAGCTGGTGACTCCAATACCCCTCTCATAATAAGGGACACAAAAACCAGACAAGATAAGTGGGCAAACAGAGGACATAACAGAATAAGCCAACTAGACCTGAGAGATACATACAGAACATTCCACCCAACAAGAAGACGATACTTGATTTCCTCAAGTGCACCTGGAACATTTTCCAAAATAGACCAAATGTTAAGCCACAAATTAAGTTTCAATAGATTTTAAAAGATAGATATCATACAAAGTATCTTCCCTGACCACAGCATGAGGAGGCAGAAATCAGTAACATAAAGAAAACTAGAAAATTCACTACAAAGTAAAAACTAAACAACACTTTGTAACAACCAATGGCTCAAAGAACAAATCACAGGGAAATGAGAAAATACTTAGGGATGAATGAAAACAAAAACACAACCAAAACTCAAGGAATGTAGCAAAGGCAATCCTGAGAAAGAAATTTATACCTATAAATGCTTATGTTAATATCAGGAAAGATCTCAAATCAACAACCTAACTTTACAACTTAAAGCACCAGAAAAATAAGAACAAATTACGCTCAAAGCAGAAGGAAGGAAATAATAATGATTAGAGATATATGCAGTACAGGATATAAAAACAATAGAGAAAATCAATGACAGAAAAGGTTAGTTCTTCAAAAAGACCAATAATATTGACAAAACGTTAAATGGACTAAGAAAAAGAGAAGACTTGGGGCGCCTGGGTGGCTCAGTCAGTTAAGCATCCAACTTTAGCTCAGATCATGACCTTGCCAAAGGTTTGAGCCCTGCATAAGGGCTCTGTGCTGACAGCTTGGAGCCTGGAGGCTGCTTTAGGTTCTGTGTCTCCCTCTCTCTCTGCCCCTCTCCCACTTGCACACGCACGCGTGCACGCTCTCTCTCTCTCTCTCTCTCAAAAATAAATAAACTTAAAAAAAGACTAATTACTAAAATCAGAAATTAAAGTGGGGACACCACTACCATTTCTACAGAAATGAAATAGATTTGAAGAAAGTACTAGGAGGAATTGCATGCCAACAAGTTGGGTCACCTAGATGGACAAACTTCTAGAATCATAAAACCTACCAAGGCTGAATCATGAAGAAATACAAAATCGGAATAGATCTATAAATAGTAAGGAGATTGAATCAGTGATCAATGCTCTCTCAACAAAGAACAGTCCTGGACCTGATGGCTTTACTGATGAATTCTGCCAAACATTAAAGAGGAAATAATACCAATCTTTCTCCAACTTTTCCAAAAATTTGAAGAGAGAATAGTTCCAAACTAATTCTAAGGCTAGCATTACCCTGATACCAAAGCCAGACAAAGCACAATGGAAAAAAGCCCACAGACCAATATTCCTTATGCTCACTGATGCAAAAATACTCAACAAAATACTTGCAAACAAAGTGTAGCAGTATATTAAGAGGATTATACACCATGACAAGTGGGATTCTCCCCTGGAATGCAAGGGTGAGTCAACATACAAAAATCAATGTGATGTGCCATATCAACAAAACGAAGGGAAAGACACATGATCATCTTGATGCAGAAAAAGCATTTGACAAAATACAACACCCTTTCATTATAAAAACACTCAGCAAAATAGGACTAAAAGCAAACCGCCTCCACGTAAGAAAATCTACATATGAAAAAACCATAGCAAACATAATACTCAATGGTGGAAAAAAAAGCTTGTCCTCTAAGAGCAGGAAGAAGGCATAGACTGCTGCTTCCATGACTTCTGTTCAACACAGTAGCTGTTCAACACTAGCCAGAGCAGTTAGGCAAGAAAAAGAAATAAAACACATTCAAATTGGAAAGGAAGAAGTAAAACCATCTCTCTTTGCAGATGATCTGATCTTAAATGTGGAAAATGCTAAAGACTCCATGAAAAAGCTGTTAGCTCCAATAAGCTAATTCTGCAAAGTAGCAGGATACAAATCAAGACACAAAAGAGCATCTTCCATAAACGAGCAGTGAATGATCTGAAAAGGAGATTACAAACACAATCCCATTTGACAGCCTCAAAAAGAATAAAATACTTAGGAATTAGCTTAGCCAAGGAGGTGAAGCCTTGTACAATGAAAACTACAGAACACTGCTGAAAGAAATTAAGACATAAATAAACGGGCGAGGGGGCGCCTGGGTGGCTCAGTCGGTTGGGCGTCTGACTCTTGATTTCAGCTCAGGTCATTATCTCAGGATCACGGGATCAAGTCCCATGTCAGGCTCTCTGCTGAGCATGGAGCCTGCTTAAGATTCTCTCTCTTTCTCTCCCTCTGCCCCTCTCCCCTCCTCAAAAATATTTTTAAAAAGACCTAAATAAATGGAAACACATCCCATGATCATGGACTGGGAGACTTATTGTTAAATGTCAGTATTACCCTAAGTGCTCTATAGATGCATTGGAAATCTTATTAAAACCGAATGACTTTTTTTTTTTTTTTTTTAGAAACAGTAAAACCCATTCTAAAATTCATATTGAATCTCAAGAAATCCCAAACAGCCAAAATAATCCTGAAAATGAAGAACAAGACTGGAAGAGTTACACTTCCTGATTTTAAAACTAACCACAGAGCTATAGTAATCAAAAAAGTGTAGCACTGGGATAAAGACAGATAGACCAATGGAATAGAATAGAGAGACTGTAAGTAAGCCCCCCAGATACGGTCAGTGGAGAAAGAAGTGTCTTCTCAACAAACGGGGCTGGGAAAACTGGATAGCCACACGCAAAAGAACGCAGTTGGACGCCTACTTAATGCCATACACAAAAATTAACTAAAAAAAGGATCAAAGACCTCAATGTAAGGCCTCGCACTATAAAATTTAGGAGAAAACACAGGAGAAAAGCTTCGTAATACCTGATGATTTATTGGATTTGACACCAAAGGCAGAGGCAACAGAAGAAAAAAGTCAAACTGGACTTCATGCAAACTTTAAAAACTTTGTGCATCACAAGTGTGGACAACAGTGAAAAAAGGTAACCCACAGAATGGGAGACAGTGTTTGCAAATGGTGTATCTTATCGGGATTAATATTCAGAATATAGAAAGCTCAAACTCAGTAACAAGGTCCCAATTCAGAAATGGGAAGAGTTCACAATATGTGCAAATATCAAACAACCTCTGCATACCTAGCATATCACTCTATACACCAGCTGCACACCTGAACGGCTACAGTGTGAAATGCTGACTCTGCCTCACTTTCCAAAATCCAGTTGTGGTAATGGCAACAACAACAGCAGGCAAAGGACTCGGACACATACTCTCCAAAGAAGACACACAAATGTTCACAGAACACAGAAAGATGTTGAACATCACTAACAGAGAAATGTTCATAGCACCCTTATTTAATAGCCCCAGAGCAGAAGCAACCCAAAATGTGGTTTATCCACACAGGGGAATATCATTCAGCATTTAAAAGGAAGGCAGTCCCGACGCCTGTGGGACATGAGCCACACGGAGAACATGATGCTCGGGGGTGTGAGCCAGCCACAAGAAGACAAATCCTGCGTCGTCCCACTCACGTGAAGTCCTTAGCAGAGTCGCAGTCACACAGAAAGCAGGGTGGTGGCACCGGAGCAGGGGGAGTTGGTGTTGAATGCGGATTGCGTTTCAGTTTTGCAAGCTGACAGAGCAGACGCACGGTAGTGACGGGGACACCGAGTCCTACACCAAAAAATCGTTAAGATGGCAAATTTTATGAGCATTTTACCACAATAAAAAACGGGAACAAAATCCAAAAATTTATTCTAGGTGGCAGCATTTGCACGTTCCCTTCTTTGCCTTCAAAGGCAGCATTCCAGCCTGGTCACCAGGTGTCACCTGGGTAGGCTGAGGGTGGGAGCAGCCAGTGACCATCACTCCCTTTCATCGTCCGCGGTATGGATGTTCATGGTTGCACATGGCCAGGGACAGACGTGCGCTGTATTATACGAAAACAATCCGTGCTGGGAAGGGGAAGCCCTGGGCCTGCTAGTGAGTGAGATGTGTGCTCTGGCTGCCCTGGCTCCAGGGGCACCCTCACGGGAGCGCCCCTCTGTAGTGCAGGGCTTCCCCCACCGGCCAAGGTCATGCCTTTGTGTTCCTACCGCCAACCTGGGGTGGGGGGCGCTCCAGGTGCCAGGAACTTTCCTGGGGACAGGAAGCTGGCCACAAGGACTCCTTGAACTCCTGTTGAGTTCCTAAAAATGTTCTATGTATTTCCTCTTTTGCACTTGTAAATTAAAAAAAATTTTTTTTAACATTTATTCATTTATGAGAGACAGCTGGAGCAGGGTAGGGTCAGAGAGAGAGGGAGACACAGAATTGAAGCAGGATCCAGGATCCAGGCTCCGAGCTGTCAGCACAGAGCCCGACATGGGGCTCGAACTCAAGAGCTGTGAGATCATGACCCCAGCCGAAGTCGGACGCTTACCTGCCTGAGCCCCCCAGTCACCCCTCTCTTGCACTTCTAAATCAGAGACTCCGTTCCTTTCCTAGCTTAATCAGAAATGAGCACCCAGGAATGAAGTGTTTGCCAACCAGCAGTGTAACTGAAGATGTGTTTAGTACTCGGTAGAGAAACGGAGTCATTCTGCCTTATTTTTGGTTAGTAGATGACAGGACGAGACAAGCAGGGAGTGCGGGAGGCAGCGCCTTAAGTAGGAAAAGGCTGTTCCTTCGGACAGTCCTGCAGGTGTTTGCGGAGGTGGAGGAAGCCTCGGGCACGGCCGTGCACCCTCCACACTCCTTCCTGGTGTCCCAGGGGCCTCAGGTGAAGTCAGGACGCTCGGGCCCGTGACGTGGCCCGGGTGCGTGGGATGCTCTACCCTACATGGGCCGTGGTGGCACGTGACTGAGGCCAAACACATTCGTTCATCAACCAGGGAGACCCTGTCAGGAGCTTGACTTAAAGTAACATTTTCAAAAGTTGAAAGCAGAGGAAGGAAACAGGCAGGTGGCCTTTGGGAGCCCTGAAGGAAGCGTCTCCTCTCATCAGAATGACATCGTTTTGTTGTTCTTTCCTCTCTTTTCGATAAACACACACTTGCACGCACACATCCAGCCTCTGCGGCTCCCCAAGGAAAGTGCTTCTGGGACCAGATGAAAGGGGTTGGCGGAGCAGTTGGCCCCACGCGTGTGTCCGTGTTTCCCGCGCCCGATCCCAGGGAGTCGGCTGCATCTCGGACATCTTCACACCTGCCCGAGGCCCCTGCAGCGGTGGCAGTGAGAACACTCACGGGCACCCACGAGACAGACAGTCTGCGTGTCAACACTGGCCCTTCCTCATTCGCGGGACCGAAGACTGATTGATTAGACGGAGATGAGCGCCAGGAAGCGCGAGTGGGAGCGCTGGGGGGAGATAGGAGGACAGTGGTCCACAGCCGTCGTGGGAGCCGCTGGCAGAGCACCTGTGAGTGCCCATCGCCACTCTCTCTCCATTTCGTAACTCCAAAACGTGCAATTCTGCTCTGAGCTCCAGGAGCCCCTGCCCAGGTGTGAGCCTATCAGTCACTCGATCACACCTCAGCGAGTTGTCATTTCTTATCCGCAGGATATCGCAAGGATCCCAGGATTTTTGAGAAAAGGCAACTTTTAAAATTGTGTTTGTGACACCTGAATACGTCCCACACTCCTCTGCAGACGTGACCACCGCTTGTCTGTGCTTTTGCGATTTCATCGAAATGGATCTTGCGATTCTCGCCCGCGGCTGCTTTTGTTCCCTTATCGTGCGGAAGGGTTCCTGCTTCCCGCTGCTGCTGGAGGCTCGGAACCTCCCGTGCCAGCAAGTGCTCCCTGAAGTCCTTCCAGGGTCAGGAGCCCCTGCCCTGAGGAAACCAGGGACTGGTAGGAGAGAGACACAGACGGCACTTGGGATGAAACCGTTTGGGAGACGCCTTGGGCAGAGCACCGGCCGGGCATCCTCTGGCGCAGCAGGGTGGGACGGTGAGTCCGCCGCTGGGAGGGAGCCGTGTCTGCGGGCCCACGGGGTGCGAAGCTGCCGCTGGGATGCGGCCCAGCGTCGGGGACGGAGTGGGCCCCCCAGACGAAAAGCTGAACCCCAACAAAGGCATCTGCTCCTATGAGCAGCTCCCCCTCAGGGTAGGCCGACTCCAGGTGGAGCCCACACCGGAAACGGCAGTTCCCTGGACCGGGGCCTTGGAGTGTCTCCATGGGTAACAGATCCGAACACTGTCCTGAGGGCATCGTTCCCGACAAACCCCTGTGGCAGGTCCTGGCTGCAGGTGGCCATGGCCCACACCCCTTCCTGAAGGTGGGCCCCGCCCGAGGCTGTTTATTCAGGGAGGGGTGGGACAGGGCTGGGTGCTCCGGAGGCCAAGCCCTCAGCTGGACACTGGCCAGCCTGATGTGGGGGGAGGTGGGAACCAGGCCAGTTCTGGGCCACACATGCGTCTCCCTGTGTGAAGGACTTACGCACAAACATGGGGGGTGGGGTGGGAAGGTGGGGGCCGAGTGGGAGGACAGACGTGGCCCGAGTCCCTCTCTGTTCACACCACTGGCCCACAGACCTAGAGCTGCAGCAGACCCCCCTCCTTCCCCGCAAGCTGGCTTGTCTTCAAGCCTCAGTTTACCCGACTCTAATGGCACATTCCCTCTCGCAGGCCTGGACGTGGCTCAGCCTCTGTGTCACCAGGGCCGGGCCCACGGGTGAGCAGGCACTCTGGGCGTGTGCACGACTGACCAGACTGAGGCTCCAGGGTAAGCCCAGACATTGGGGGACAGAGGAGGAGGATGAAACGGGGCCACGAAGGCAGACGAGGCCTCCAGACAGCAGCAGAAGCAGGTGTATAGACTTCTGCTCCTGGAAGACGGGGGTGCGTCTCCCACCCTCCTGCTGAGTCCAACCGAAACCCTGGGCTCGGCACTCGATAGCCACGTGAGGAGACACTGAGGGACAAGAAGGCAGACGGGGCGGGGCGCAGGGAGGCTTGAGCCCCAGCTGTTCTGTGCTGTTCCTTTCAGATATCCCAACCGTCCCAGATGAGAACCAACATGAGCCAGAAAGGGGCAGCTTGAAAGAGAAGCTTTTAGACCCTGACGGCCCCACCCCATCCAAACACAACAGACAAACGCAGCCACGATCAACAGCAAAGGCTGAGCGAGGAGCCCCGGTGAGCAGAGGCCACGAGGGGCCTGGATATCTGCCCTGTGCCCGAGTGCTAAGGTGGACAGTCCCCTGGGGTCAGTGGAGCCCACGCCCTCCAGCCAGTAGTAAGGAGCTGCACGTGGGTACCGATGTGCGTGGCAGGCAGGCTAAAAGTCAGAGTGCACACGAACGCGGAGCGCGACCACGTGCGTGAGATAAAGAAGAATCGGGCCGCGGGGTAGAGCGGCCGCCCAATGACAAAATGGTGACCCCTGAGACACTCTCGCGCATACGCAGCGCCACGGAGCAGCAGCGCGTGTGAGCCAACCTCTGCGCGTGGAACCAACCGGGTGGGATCCACACACGGTCCGCAGAACAGGAGACCCCATGGCACCGTGACCGGCAGGGCCCAGGTGGCATTTCCAGAACAGCCACCCACAGCAGAGCACACGCTCTGTTCAAGTGCCCACGGGACGCACGTGGGACAGACCACCTTCTGCCACCGCAGGCCTCAACGTGTGCTCACAGCCTGAAATCCTGCCGTGTGTCTTCTGATGGTGTTTCTGGTGCCTGAGGTCAAAGTAGAGATTGGTACAGAGAACCCAGGAAAACCTCCAAACACTCGGAGGTAACACCCTTCTAAATAATCTCCAAGGGGCAAAACCAACCCCGACCAGGGTGAAAATAAAGCACAGTCCAGGACAGCACTTGGGGTGGGGTGGGATGGGGTGCCGGGTGCGCCTCGGTCAGTCCTCTGGGCCCCATGCCTTGCAGCCCAGGACAGACAGAAAGAAGGAAATAATCCAGACAGGAAGGGAGTCCATGAAGCTGGAACAACAGAGAAAAATCAATGAAATTAAGAGCATGGTCTTCCTGTCACAGCCTGCTGGGGACTCAGTCATCCCGTGGCCCTCCCCCACCAGGTCCTGGGCCCACCCCCAGCGGCGCCTGGCCCTTCTCCACTGAGTCTTGGTCCGTGGCTCTTCTCTCCCGGGTCCCGGGCCCCTGGCACCTCACGTGTCCCCATCTGTGCTCCGGGCCTGTCGGGGCTCTGCGGATCATCTCCGGTTCTCCGTGGCCCAGCCTGCTAAGCATGTCTTCCCGCTTTGCTGGGGCCTCTCCTCCCCATCTGCCTTACGTGCTCACCGGGCCATCCCCACGCCCCCATGCCAAGTCTAAGCGACGGTCAACACATGTTCTCTCTTCCTTGCACTTGAAATCTGTCAAACTTCAAGGGGCATCCCCTCCGTGATATTCTCTCTTCTTGTCTAAAGGGCTACATGGCTTGTAGCTTTCATGTTTAAGTGCTTTTTGTAGGGTCCATATTGTTCTCCACGAGCATCCTGCCTGAGCACGGGTCCACAGTGAGGGCATGAACCCACTGGGTCCTGGGGTGCTAGATGCTAACAGAGGAGCCTCATTTACCCAGCTGACAACAATGTGAAGTACAGTACCGGCCAACTTCTCATCTTAACGAATATGCTTTTTCTAATGGTGTTGAATCGCCAACCTCTGTGAAGCGGCCAGAAAGCATTATCATCTATCACTTCCACTTATTTCCTGAGTGACAAAGCTACCACTTTGTCACCATCTGGACTCGTAAACAAACGCCGACTCTTCCCGTGTGCTCCTCCTCGGAAACGAAGCCGGTCCTGCCAACAGTGCTCCCCATACCGCACCACCCGGCCCCCGCAGCCATACGGTCAGGCTGGCACTGGTCATTAACTACCGTGTTCCCGCTATCAGCTGCACCCACCCCAAACAACACGCGCCCGGCAGTGCCGGCTGGGAAACCCCGCTTCATTCTGCCAATGAGGTGGTACGGTCTGGGGGGAGTGGTGTGTGTCGGGTGCCGCCGACCCGACCCCCCTCCACAGCCTGCGGGGCACCGGGAAGACTCTTGGTGGAAAGGTCTGGACTTAGGTTTGTTTAAAAAAAATTTTTTTTAACATTTATTTAGTTTTGAGAGCCAGAGAGAGATAGAGAATGAACAGGGGAGGGTGAGAGAGAGAGGGAGACACAGAATCCGAAGCAGCTCCAGGCTCTGAGCTGTCAGCACAGAGCCCGACACGGGGCTCGAACCCCTGAACCCTGAGATCATGACCTGGGCTGAAGTTGGACACCCAACCGACTGAGCCACCCATGTGCCCATGGACTTAGTTTTTTTTGAGATGGGCAGAAACTGGCAGGAAGGCTAGGGAGCAGTGTGGTCTCAGCACAGGTGAATTATTAGTGTGTTTAAGGTTTTGATCTGTGCTGGTGTTCTCAGTCAATTCACTAGAGTTGTTCTTTCTACCAATTCACGTACCGAAATACCAGCTATTTTTCAAATTTACATGACTCGGGGCGCCTGGGTGGCTCTGTCGGTTGAGAGTCCGACTTCGGCTCAGGTCGTGATCTCACACGCCCTCCGTGAGTTCGAGCCCCGCTTCGGGCTCTGTGCTGACAGCTCAGAGCCTGGAGCCCGCTTTTGATTCTGTGTCTCCCTCTCTCTCTGCCCCTCCCCTGCTCACGCTCTGTCTCTCTCTCAAAAGTAAATAAAAATGTGTAAAACAACAACAACAACAAAAAATCTACATGACTACAAGTCAGAAAGTTGTTCTAATAAAAGCCAGCCCATACTTCCAAATAATGCAAATTTTTCGTTCGAAACACTATCCGTTCCTGCAAAAAGCGTATCAGTGTGAAGGTGGTGGTTTCTGAGTTCCTTAATCACCTGACTTTTTTTGTGCACAATTTTGGTTTTCACACTTTTCCTTGAACAACATATAGTACATTGTTGTGTTTCAACATGAAGATTGTTAATCTGTTTTAAATGATAGGATATTCTATCTGTACCAGATAAGTATTTGAAACTGAACACTGGTATTAATTATCAAATTGAATGCATGTACTTACACATACCTCTCCCCCATTTGAATCTAAAGACCAACAAGTTTCTATGGTAAACAATTACTCACAACCTCCCTGTCCGGGGCGCGACCCTGGAACCACCCTTCCATCATGAGGGTTTTAATTAGTTGCCAGATAAGGAAACACAACTTCTCAGGGGCAGTTTCTTATTTGACAACAAAATAATGTTTTCGGTTTTTTGTTAAATGTCTTCAGTAGAGATTACACAAGTGGCCCTTTTCAGCCAATTCTTGCTTCTTACAGCCACCACACATGTGCCGATTTACAAAATGCATCTCTGTCCTCAGTGACCTCTGGAGGAGCAGGGCTGTGCAGGCCCGGACCATGGGCACAAGGCTTGAAAATCCACAGCCAGAAGGACCTGACCAGTCTGTGGCCAGACTGGGTCCTCGGGATTTGCTCTCTTCATCACAGATCCAGAGGGGCTGACTTGGGTCCTTTCTCGACACCAGTCCTTTCTTTAGGGACCCCACAACACCAGGGCCTCTAACATCTGGCCCCCATCATGCTGGCAAGACTCAACATCCAACACTGACCCTAACCCTGAAAGTTCAGCTACCCTTGTTTATTTAGCAGCACCTTCAAGCAAGTTTTAGCAAATCTAAAGGTGGCCTGAAGTGTCGACACACTGGATGCTTATTGCTTTTCAGCAGAAGCTGGGCAGTTGAAACAAAGGAAGTAAACTGCTACCACTAGGGGCCTCTGAGGCCTCATGGGGTGTCAGGGAGCAGAGGACCTCCCCCGCTCTGGGTTTTCCTCTGTGGTTCCATCCCAGGAACGCCTCATCCACTGGGAAACTCACGTGTAGGCATAACACGTGGGCAGCGAGCATAGGCTCAGAGACCTGACAGGTGCTCCTCGGGGAGGTGGGACAGGATCCCAAGAGGGGCTTCTACAATGGGCAGCAGCCATGATGGTACCCAGAGAATCTGGCAGGTGCGGCCTCCCACCCTTGCACACGCCGCTCAGCCCAGGAACAGACTGACAGGATGTGTGTGTGCGCGTGGGGGGTATGGGCGTATAGAGAGAGGTTTATTATACACCGGCTCACACAGAAATCCCACGGTCTGCATCCGTAAGCCGGGGGCCCTGGAGAGCCAATGGTGGACCAAGCCCCAAAGCCCGAGAACCAGAGCACTGCTGTCCCGGGGCAGGAGAAGGTGCAAAAAGAGAATCTGCCTTCTTCCACCTTCCTGTTCTAGTCAGGTCCCCAACGGACTGGGGACTGGATGAGGGCCATCGACACTGGAGAGGGTGGTCTGCTGTACTCCGTCTTCCAGAAACGCCCTGGCAAACACACCCAGAAAGATGTTTTACGAGCTGCCGGTATCTGTGGCCAGTCAGGCTGACACATAGTCAGACATAGTGTCTGTCATCACAAGGCTCCCTGGGCTCAGAGGCTCCTGCCTTCTTCCTCAGGGTGCGGCTGGGACTTGTAGCTGGAGGTGAGGACGACCAGAACGTGGCCCAGGATGAGGGTGTTCAGGGCATTTTCGAGGAACTGCTTTGTAAATGGGCGGACGAAGTGTTTTCCAGTGACCCCGGACTTGTGCAAGTCTCACCCTGAGGTTTGGGGTGCAGCCCCACAGCCCTTGGGAGGCTGATGCCCTTGGATCATTGGCTGATTCCGAATAACAAGGAAACTGATGAGCTAAGGAATACCAGAGATGAAGGAGTCTCTGGGCATTGGTCAAAGAGTGGGTGGTTCGAACGTGGAAAAGTGCAGATGGCCTCGTGAGGAAGAGGGAGAGCGAGCGTGGGATTCCTGGGGAGTGGGCCGGCCACGGCTTTGCTCCAAACCCCTATCCCAGCAGCCACGGGCCCAGGGCAGGTACGGCTAGAAACCTTTCTTCCACTTTCCGACGAGCCACGGCATAGGCAGCAAAGCACACAGCTCCCTCTGTGTCCAGGAAGGACGTGTCCCCGGGCGCCCCCACCTCTGCATCCAGCTCTGCACAGCACTCGGATGTTCCCTGTCGCTTGTACGGATAAACCATCGCATATGCACTTTATTAGTCAAAAACTCTCAACTATCTTAAAGACAAAATTTGTTACAAAGAATATCCCATTCCTAAGATTCCAACTCTGGTTCCTAAAATAACTTTTACAAGACAAAAATTGTCACAGCTTCTTTGTATCGAGTACTATGTTAAATCTCATATTTTCTCCAAAGTGAACAACTAAGGGGGGGTGGGACACAGATTCGGGCAAAAGTCCACCTCCCCCCTCCTATTACACATTTTTACTCAAATTAAGTTATATGTTTTTTCTCTGCTTCTATTTTCAGATATCTCCAACAGGAGGGGAAGGAGGTGCTGGCCTCGCTTCCCTGAGGATGCCAGAGCACAAAAGTGGGCGCAGGCGTCTTGCCTCCCCACCGCCGTCTCTCTCCCTCTGCCCAGGTCCAGTTAGACGGGTTCTGTCGGGAAGACGGCACTAAAAACTTGGCAAGAGGCAGGTTTTTACCAGCCTCCCCAGCCTCCCTCCGGGTGAGAAGGCCGGATCAGAGTCAGGAACTGTTTTAGCGCATGTCAGACACATATATGACCGTGGGGACAACTCTGTGAGAAAATGCTTCTTAGAATCCTCTCTAGTTTGAAAATGTACGATGTCACAGCTTTTTAGGGCCCGATGCAGATGAAGGTGGGTGATGGGCACGGGGGGGGGGGGGGGGGGGAGGGACTTCCTACCAGGGACCGACTCCCGGAAGGCACACCCAGCAGGCGAGCCCTCCAGGCCAGGCCAAGAGAGTCAAGCACAATCCCAGAAACATGCAAGGCCGACAGGACCCCTGTGACCTAATGGCACCACTGGGACACAAGCTGGAGCCGCTGGGCTAATGGCTGACCTCTGGGCAGGAGCTTCACCCTCTGCATACAGTTGTCGAAGAATTCTGATGAAACAATTAGAAATATTCTTGTTTTAACTGGCAGACTAGCAGACTATTTCTTAATTTGCTGTTGCTATTACAGAAAGATCATGACAAAAATAGCTGTTACTAAGGTAGCACTACACCATGGCTCCTTCACTTCTGCGGACCCCTGGGGCCGTGACAAGGGGGACGCAGGTGGGATTAGGGCCAGGCCTAGTGGGCAGCACCTGACGAGGTGGTGTCCTCAGACCAGCGTGTTACAGGTGGGGGTCCTCTCCCACTCGACCACAGAGTGTTCTGACGTGGTGCTAGGTGAGGGACGGACCCTCGTGGGGAGGAGGGGGAAGTGAGGGGCAGGGGTGGAGTCCCTTAGAGCAATGAGAGCAGAAGAGAAAGGCCAAGGAATGCAGAACGGTACAACCAGCTGTGGAAGACGGTGTGCCCGTTTCTAAAGAAACGAAACATTCTCACCACACAATCCAGCAAACACACTCTTTGGTTTTATCTAAATAACTGAAAACTTGTTTCCACACAAAATCCTGCACAAGGATATGTATAGCAGCTTCATTCTGAACTGCCAAAACTTGGAAGCAACCATGATGTCCTGCAGAGGGGGATGGATTAATAAACTGTGGTTCATGTAGACAATATTGTTCAGCACCGAAAGGAAACACAGTAGCAAGCCATGAACAGACGCGGATGAGCCTTGAATGCACATCACTAAGTGGAAGAAGCCAGTCTGGATGATTCCGGCCATCGGACACTCTGGAAAAGGCAGAACCGTGGAGACAGGAGACGACGACCAGGGGCTGAGCGGCTGGGGGAGGGAGGGACGAACAGGCAGAGCACAGGGTTCCAGGGCAGCAAGACTCCTCTGGCTGTAGGGTTACGTTGGATACGTGACATTGTGCGTTTGGGAAACCCCACAGAACAGCACTGAGAGCGAACCCTACTGGAAATTAGGGGCTTTGGTTAAAGATGGTTTCAGCTCATCAACCCTAACAAATGCACCACATTAATACGAGATGTTCTGGTAGGAAAAACAGTGTGTGGGGGGTGGGGGTATATGGGAATCTGCGCTATTTTCTGCTCAAGTTTCCTGTGAACCTAAAACTGCTCTGAAAAAATGAAGTCTATCAATTTTTAAAACATCTGAAAACATAAAAGGCTAAAAATCATTCTAGGACTCAGACACAAAGCAAACCATTCCCTTGGTGTAACCAACCATTTTCTTTAAAATAAACTATGCATTAATAATTAAATGCTGCAGACCAGCTACAGGAAGTGCCTGGAAGTCTCTACAAGTTGTGGGTGTCACTCTCGCAGCCCCTAGACAGTTATCCCTGGCCAGCTGGGCTGGTGGGCACCCCAACACAAGAGCCGGGAAGCAGCAGGGCTGTGTCGGGGCTCTCAGCCTCGGGCATCCGTCAGGACACCCTGGTTTGCTCTGGAGCCAGGGGGTGGTCACTCCCGCACAACACCTGCCCGCTCTGTGCCCACAGCCTCTGTCTGCCTCACAGAGCCCACAGCCTGCATCGAGGCCAGAGAAGCCAGCAGTCGGCAGCAATTGTCAATCAATGTACGACCAGGGGTGGGAAAGGGTCCAGATTTTCCACTCACCAGGAGCGGCCCTGGTGTGACGAGGGAGAGTCCACAGCCGACGCAGCACTGAGAAACCGAAAACACTTCTTCTGTAAACTGGGGCGAAGTTTAAGACCTGTCTTCCTGTTTTAAAAAATGTTTGTTTGTTTTGAGAGAGAGGATAAGAGCGAGCGAGTGGGGAAGGGGCAGAGAGAGGGAGAGAGGATCCCAAGCAGGCTTTGCAGTCAGCAGAGAGCCTCATGCGGGGCTCAAACTCATGAACCATGAGATCATGACTTGAGCCGAGATCAAGAGTCGGGCGCTCAACCGAATGGGTCACCCAGGCGCCCCTTCCTTCTAAAACAAGGCACAGCAGCCCTCCAGGATACAGGAGGGGAGGGGACGGACAGATCTAGAAGTCACCACATGTTCTGCCTGTCTCCTGTCCTGCAACGGAACCACTTTTGGAGCTGGCTCCCCTTTTAGAGCCAGTCTGGGCCCCCAGAGGCCACCAGGGCCCCATGTCCCTATAGCCCCAAGGAGCACGGATGCCTGCCACCTGTGCATCTCACCTGGACAAAGGGACAAAGCACAAGACGCAGTTTGTCGGCCTGAAAAAGAGGCAAGACCCTCTTCTCACCCCATGCCTGTGGTTTCCCTGACCTGGGACGGACCTGGCTGGGACATTGGCAAGCCGGCCAGCCCTAGGCTCCCGGAGCCCAGACACTCCCCCACGAAGGGGAGAAGCTGCAAACACAGTCTCTTCTGCGGGGCCTCCGTCCCTGGTGCCCTGGAAAGTTCCCAGCTGCCCCCTGCCACTCCCTGTTTCCTGCTGCCCAGCACTTGGGACACACCGCACGCCTCTTCTACCTGATGGCCGGGGGGTGACGCCCAAGGAAAGCGCCTTGCTCCCCTCACCCGTCACACTGAGCAGCTACCTTGGGGCCAAGGAAGGAGCTGCCTCGAGCCCCCCCACATGGTGCAGCTGTCTGCCAGAGGCCCTCAGTAAATACTTCTGCAAGCACAGAACCCGTACACCCTTCCTCACCAGCATCAGTCCTGAAGCACCTTTGGGCATGCTTCAATATTTATGGCATAATTTGCAAAGACAGGAGCTAACAGGAAAGTCAAAGCTTGACATTTACAAAACAGAGTAACCGCTTATTGAATTAATGTGATCAAATGCATGAGCTTTTAACTGTAAAATAGTTGCCATTGACTCCCGGCCACCCGTCTGCTCAGCTCACAGCTACTTTGGAGTCTGCAGGAGGCACACTGGCTAAGTGGTACCTGCTCTCAGGAGCTCACGGTCCCACACGCAGTTCCCGGCCCAGTCAACTCCAGGACTAGAAGTGTCTACAGGGACAGACAGGCCACAGCAGCGGTGCGACGGGGGACAGCCCCTGGGGAAGCAGACCAGGAGGGCAGACCGGCCCAGGGGCCAGCCGGACAGCTTCCTAGCTTCAGCTGCCCCCCCACTCGCCGGGACGTCAGGGCCTGTCTGCTTGCCCACCAGCTCCGGGCGATGGCAGAGCAGCGGCCACGGCTCCTGGTGCATTCCTACCTGGGAACACGCACACCCGTGGCACACGGTCTCCTGTCGGTCATCGGGACGGGGCAGCGGGTAAGGGGGAAAGTGAATGTTGTCAGTCTTGCTGCTTATCTGGCAAAAATAAAACAAAGCTCTACCCAACCAGCACGTGTGTCCCAGGCAGCCTCGGTTATTCTGGAACCAGGAACACCGACAATCTGTATCAAGGACAGAACAGGGAAGAGGGGTTTTGTTTGGTGGCCTCGGAGCCGGGCTCCCCTTCACTTTAGGAGAGAGGGCTTCGTGCCCCCGAGATGGTGGAAGGTGCCTGGGCCACCCCACAGGAGGGACACGTGGCCCCCAAGAGCCCAAAGGCAGGGTCGGCGCGTCAGCACCAAGACTGGCCTCTGCGTGGCTGTGCTCCCTTTGCGGGGCTGGCGTCCGAGGGCCTGGGAGCGGTCGATGCAGCAGGTGCTCTGGGGTGGGACTCACATGCCTGTCTGTGCGCCGCCCCCACAGCCCGCTGACCCCGTGCAGCTGGAGTGTGAACTACCCATCACAGCCCCCTCCCCCATGTAGAAGACACCTCCTCGGGGCAGCCGGCACAGGTCACACCCGGGGCTCCAGCCCCAGAGTGCGAAGCATTCTTGTCGCAAAGGGCACCTGTGTCCCGTACGGCTGCTCTTTTGCTGGTGGCTGTGCTTTAATCAATGCCTTTTCTTCTCATTTCAGAAATAATACACGCTCACTGCTGTGTTTTCTCATACACACTATACTGCTGTATAGTGTGATGCTTTCCCCATTAATGCCATGGTTTGGAAACATTTGGTTGGTAAATATTCTGCTTCGAGACACTTTTAAAAACTCCGTAAGATTCCGCTGTATAAATTTGCTTGAATTTATTTAACCCAACCTTTGAGGTCTTACAAACAAGAGTCAGGTGGCTGTGCACATTGCTGCTCGTTTTTGTTTTTAATGTTTGTTTATATTTGAGAGAGACAGAGAGCATGTGCGCAAGCGGGGGAGGGGCAGAGACAGAGGGAGGGAGACACAGAATCTGAAGCAGCTCCAGGCTCTGAGCTGTCAGCCCAACGCGGGGCTCGGACTCACGAAACACGACATCATGACCTGAGCCCAAGTCGCACTCTTAACCCACTGAGCCGCCCAGGTGCCCCTCTGATCTTTTCGTTAAGGCGAATTCCCAGAACCAGATTTGCCAGGTCAGACAGTGAGCACATCTAAGGGCTCTCGGTGCGAGTGTAACAGGAGGTCCAGGCTGTCCCTCCAACTGGAAAGCGTGCCCTGCCCTGTACATCCCCAGGCAACCAGGCTCTCCCAGTGACAGCACAAATGCACAAATGTGAGAAAACACCACCTACGCTACGTTTGAGTTGCAGTGATGGTAGTGGCCTTGTGCACATGCTTGCTCTACTCTGCAAAGAGGCAGCCGCGGTGATGCCTGACAGATGCTGTGGACACGCAGGGGCTGGCCAGGGTGAGGGCTGCGGGGTGTCCGTGGGGTGCTCCATGCATACGCTCAGGCAGACGCAGAAACCATGGCTTCTCCTTCAGAACCAGAAGACGAGCTTCGCCCACCTGCCTCACTGCCGCAGACTCCGCTTCTCATCCCAGGAGTTGAGCGTCTCTTTCTCTCCCTCAACTTTAAGGCATCATGAAGAGAAGAGCCACCGATCAGCCCAATTTGATATCAGGATCACAAGATGAGCCACTGAGTCTGTCCCACCTCGGTCATCTAGGAGGGTCACCTGGGGACAAAACCCTACAGGAAGTGCTGCAAGGAAGTGGCTGCTGGCTTCAGGGTGAAGGAAATCTAGAAATGAAAAAGAGAAAGGAGGGAGCGTGGAGGGGGAGGGGAAAGAGGGGGAAGGGGAAGAAGAGAGGGAAGGAGGGGAGGGGGAGGGGACAGGAGGGAGACTGAGGGGAGAGCAGGGGAGAGTGAAGGGGACAGCAGGGGAGGGGACAGAGTAGTTTCACCGCGTAAAAATGCCTCCTCCAGTCCCAGCTTGTCCAAGGGTCGTTAAGACCGAGAAGCTCTCGCTTCCATAATTGGACAGACACACAGAACACTCTGGAGGAACCACACTACTGGATCGGAAACAGGTCAGAACAAGAGTTTACTCTTAAAGATACCGGAAATGTCAACATTTTAAACGTCTGCCACCTAGGTTGCAAAACCAACTGTGCCACGTGTTACAAAGGCGTCCACGGCTTCGGAGGCATCAGGTGGTCCCCGAGCCCACCTTCGTGCTGCCCCGCACCGCAGCTCGGGACAGAGGGGGGTGCTCCCGGGACCACAGGTCTCGCTGTCAGAGGCTCCGCCTGGCCCACCAGCTGACTCCCTCCCCACACTCTCCTTCCTCCTCCCCACTTGCTGGGAGCACCAGAGGTGCAGGCGGGAGGGCACCTGGGAGCATGCATTTATGTGCTCCAACATCTGTCCTGGCGTTGCGGTTGCTTCTGTCGGGGCTGGTCCCACGTTCAAAGCAAGTTTAATAAGCGTTTTTACAAAAGGACTCCAGGCGAATGCACAGTAAGAAGACTGGCAGAGTCTACTGGACTCTGCTGTCAAGCAGCTCAGAGGACGCAGGGGACGTGTGGCTTCGGCAGCTGTAAACTGCAGGGCTGGGTGGTCACAGGTCAGCCTGTCTTCCTCCTCCTTGCTGGGGGCTCCCTGCAGACCTCTCAACCCACTCCTCAGTCAAGGGCTTGGGCGTCCCATGGCTTAGGCCGATCAGGGCCCCTCCTGTAGCTGTGGTCCCAGGACCCCTTTCCAGAGCAACTGAGATGATCTCTGAAGGCAAACGCGCGTTTCGGTCCTTTACAGGCACGATATCACACTACCAACACAAAGGGTTCCCACCCCGAGGCGCCTGCGGTTCTTGGCTGCACACTCACAGGGTTCTGTGCGGACACTCAGCACCCGTCAAACTTCATCTACTAATGACCCTATCAGGGAAAGACCTGGAAGTTCCAGGTCACCGAGGACCACCTGTGGGACGAGGGCAGGCGGACCCACACTGAGGACAGGGCAGACGGTGCTGGCCCTGGCAGGGCCCCGGCAGATGCTGTCAGGAGGCTCCGAGGGAGAGGCCGGGAAGAGGCCGGGGCCTGAGGTCACCCACAGAGCTCCCTGGAGGCGGGGCCCCCCTCTCGGTGAGCTGCAATGTCCCATGGCAGGGAGGGTGCCTCTGTCCCTGAACAGTGGTCCCTGATCTAGAGTTGGCTTTTGGGGACTCTCACTTCTCAAGTTACAGGATCTGTTTCTAAGTAGCACAGTGGTATCTTCTAAACTTGGTTGTTGTCACTTTTCTTTTTTTTTTTTTTCCTCTTTCTCTCTCTCTCTCTCTCTCTCCTCCGTCCCTCCCTTCCTTCCTTCTTGCCTCCCTCCCCCTAGGCCTGCTGGACTGCCTGTCCTGCCTCCCTGGCACCTTCCAGATAGGCTCTCTGTGGTCCTGTCAGCACATCTCGCCCCAGGGACTGGTTCTGGGCCGACAAAGGAGCACTGGGTGCTCGGCAGGGCTTGGTCCTGAGCAATCACCTTCTCTAGCACCAGGGCACACCCCTCAGCCTAGGAGGGGGTGGCGCTGGGCAGGCAGGGCAGGCGACTGACCAGATTGAGAGCCTCGCCGTCCCCCAACCCAGCAGCCTCAGGGCAGCTGACCCCCTCCCCAGAAGTCGGCAGAGAGCAAGCGAGTGCTTATGATAATCGTATCTGTGGATCCGCTCTTCTGTGTAAACTGTGTCATTAGAAATCTTCAGTTCTTTATTATTAGCAGTGACAATGTGCTCGAGACCCACCTCGCGGTGGGCGGAGCCCTGCATCCTCCATCCGCTAGTGCGCGGCAGGGTAGGAGGATGCCCAGGTCAGGAGTGGCCCTGGCAGGTGGGCTGAGACACACCTGTCTGCCCCGAGAAGCTGAAAGAACCTGACGACAGGTGGGGATGCAGGTGTGCCCTTCAGGCACTCAGGGCTGAGGGGGAGGGAGGCAGTTTGATCCTGCTGTCACAAGACCCAAACCCACCACTGAGATGGCCAGTCCTGAGCCCTCCTTCCGCTCACTTTAGAACACATTTTTTCCAAAATAAACTCTCCTCACGTGAGATTTCAGAGAGGCTAGAAACTGACAACAAGCTTTTCTTTTGACGAAAAACACAATGCTAGTTTTCACCTAGGTAGTATTTTCGGTAACATTTAAAGAACATTTTATTTCTACCACTACAGGAAGAAAGGAAGCCTAGGGCATAAAATTCCTCACTTACTTTGGGGTCCTGTTTCTGGAATGTTCCCCCCACCCTCCAAGCCCAAGGCAAGGAGATACAGGGAAGGGAGTAGCAGAAGAGGGTTTAAACTTCCTTGGAGAGCATTTAAGAAGCCTCTTGTTTGAGTTAGGGCTATTACTTCCCTCTACTAAAAGAATTAACTCAAATGACCCATGTTCACTATGGGAAAAGATGGAAGCAAATATAAATTTAAAAATCTATAGAGCTGTACCCGCTCTACTGGGTCTTCACTGTCAGTACTTTACTATGTTTTCTTCTCACACCTGGAATCCCCTGGGGAAGACCTGCCACACCGCTTGCCCCAGTCATGGGGGCGGGGGAGGTCAGCATGGGGCACCAAGTGCTCCAGGACACAGGCACCTGTCCAGCTGTTTACTTGGTGTCACCGGCCCGTGTGCAGCATTCCTGTGCATTTGCCTTGAAGTTTTATTTTATTGAGATACAATTCATACAACATAAAATTCACCATTTACACTATTTTAAAGTGTTCAATCCAGTGGTTTTTAGAATATTAACAATGTTGTGGGACCATCATAACTATCTAATTCCAAAGCATGTCCATCATACCCCAAAGAAACGCACATCCGGGGCCCTCCTCCCTCTATCCTTAACAAGTACTATTCTCCTTTCTGTGTCGGTCGAGTGTTCTGAGTGTCCACGCAAGCGGACTCACGCAACACGTGGCCTTTTGTGTCTGACTTCGTTGACTCTGCGTGGTGTTCCCAAGGTTCATCCACATTGCAGTGGGTGCCAGTGTTTCACTTGTTTTCATGGTTGATCATCTATCCTGTGGTACGGACGGACCACATTTGGTTTATCCTTGTATCCCTGGCAGACACTTGGGTTGTTCCTACTTCTTGGCTGTTGTGAATAATGCTGCTGTGGACACGGGTGTCCAAGTTTCCGCGTGGACGTGTTCATTTCTCTTGGTGTATCCCTAGGAGTGGAATCGCTGGGCCAGACGGTAGCTCTATGTCCAGCTTTCTGAAAACCCCCAAACTGTTCTCCACATTCTCCACAATGGCTGCACCATTTTATATTCCCACCAACCAGCACCGTCTAAAGATTTTGCCACATCTGTTTTTATCCACCTTTCACCTTTTCCTGTGCTCACTGGCCACTTGTGTGTCGTCTCTGGAGACAAGTGCGTCCAGATGCTTTGCCCACTTTCATCTGGGCTGTCTTTTTATTATCATTATTTTTTATTTTTACTTTTTTTTAAAACGTTTACTTATTTTTGAGAGAGAGAGAGAGAGACAGAGAGCGAGAGGGGGAAGGCAGAGAGAGAGAGAGAGGGAGACACAGAATCCGAAGTGGCTCCAGGCTCCGAGCTGTCAGCACAGACACGGGGCTCGAACTCATGAACCTCGAGATCATGACCTGAGCCGAAGTCAGACACTCAACCGACTGGGCCATCCAGGTGCCCTGTGCTGTCTTTTTATACTGATGTGAGTGTTCTTTCGATATTCTAGATAGAAGTCTCTGAAAAATGACTTGAAAATACCTTCCTTCTATTCTGTTGGTTCTTTTCATTTTCTTGATAGTATCTTTTGACACAAAAGCTTAAAATTCTGATGAAGTCCAGTTTATCTGTCTTTTCTTTTGTTGTTTTTGGTGTCATATTTAGGAAACCATCACCTCATCCAAAGTCATGTCCCTGTTTGACCCCAAGGTCATTTCTTTTTTTTTTTAATTAAAAAAAATTTTTTTTAACGTTTATTTATTTTTGAGAGAGAGACAGAGCATGAACAGGGGAGGAGCAGAGAGAGGGAGACACAGAATCTGAAACAGGCTCCAGGCTCTGAGCTGTCAGCACAGAGCCCGACGCGGGGCTCAAACTCACGGACCATGAGATCATGACCTGAGCCCAAGTCGGACGCTTAACCGACCAAGCCACCCAGGCGCCCCCCCCCACCCCCACCCCAAGGTCATTTCTAAGTAAGGCTGCTGTGGCCCAGGTTCAAAAAAACAGGAACACAAATAACGCCCTGCGCTTGGGGTCTGGTCTGTGAGCTCTGTCTGTCTGTCCCAGAAAGGACGTCCGACCCCAAATGCCAGGCGTGTACAGAAGTCGTCTGGAACCAGCATGATGTAAAAACGAACAAACCCACTATGCAGTGTGGAAAGTTCTGAGTTAAGGGATTAAGTACCGACGAGTACAGCTACGAGTTTCCCCAAATTCACATGAGTGTGATGTGTGCTAGGAAATGCGTCATTCTGGGTTGCTGGAAAAGCCTATCGTGGAGGAGAATGCGAGACGCAGGCCAAGACAACAAGAACTGGTCCCTGACCCGCCTGCAAAAGGGGGAGAGAGCACAAACCAACGTTCGTTCTTTTCCGTTAGAAGTTTCCTCAAACAACAGATCTTTCTGGAAAGCACCTCAAAGTACAAATAAAGTTAGTTCTGAAATACCTTGCCACGGCTTTTGGACTTTCAAAGCACACCATGAAGGATGCTGGGGCTCCTGTGTCCTCAGTCCTGGGCAGCTCCCAACACTCTGCTGATTTCAGGGTCCCAGTTACTGATGTGAACACTGAGGTCAGTGATAAGTGTGTCCCTGAACCTGATCTTCTTAGTTTCGTGGTTTCAGGACACAGGAAGAAGCCCGGCCCACGGTCCAGCCCTGTCGGCCCAGGGCGAGTTATCTGCCATTCCTGAGCCGGTGCCCACATCTCCCAGGGATCCTGAGCACGAAACACAAAGAGGCCTGCTGGAAGTTCACCACCTGAACCGTCCTCCGACCTGCTGCGGCTGCGCAGCCGTGCTATGGGGCCCAGCCCTCAAGCCCGGCATCCCTGAGGCCCATAGACTAGGGGCAGACGCAGTGGGCCAGACAGCCACTCCCAGGGGACTTTCCTGAGGCCCCGAGAAGCCAAGTTGGCTGAGAATACCCCTTCCTGGAAGCGGGGCCCAGACAAGAGCTTCCCACCCGTCTCCTCCTTGGTCCTCTGGCCCTCGGGGCCAATGACAGCTTCCTTCAACAGCGCCAAGTAATGGGGCCACCCAGGTGCTCCCGTGGCTGCACCACGTGGGACGCAGAGGAAGACCTGGGGGCACTGCTCCTCTGCTGAAGTGAAGGTGTCACTGCAAAGCCCCCGTTACCCTCTGCTCACTTGTTTCTCACGCATTCATTCCTCTAAACAATATGCAGACAGCACATTCAACTCCATGTGTTGGGGGCAGACTGCCTCGAGTGGATTAAATACACACAACAGAAGGAAAACGCCCGGGGAGTCCTGCCCCTCCCGATCACGGTCTGGCACACGCTTCCCCAGACCATTTCGTGCAAGGAAACATGTGTGCACTAGTCAGGGCTCTCAGAACCGATGGGGCGTGCACAGCACGTGTGGAAGAAGAGCTTTGCTACAGGAACTGGCTCAGGACGTTATGGAGGGCCAGCCAGAGAGCCAGGAGCTCGGCCGGCTGAAGGCAGGAGAAGTCGCTCCAGCTCAAGGAGAGAGAGAGTCGGCTGGTCTGTTCTGGAGATGCCCTCACAGATGCACCAGAAGTGATGTTTTACCGGCTACCCTGGCATCCCTCAGGCTCAAGCTGACACATAAAATCAACCATCACAGTATGGCATACAGATAATACATAAAGTAACACCTTAATAACTGTTTTGTTGCAGAATTGGAAACACATTGTTAGTAAGCTCCAGCTGCGGTAACAAAACACGGCGTGCTGGGTGGTTTATGCCATTCCTTGTGGACCTGCTGCCCAGCAGAGGAGCTCTGGTGGGGAAGACCGTGCTCCTCCTCTTCTGTGATGACCAGGCCCCGCCCATGACCGCATTTAACCCTAATTGCCTCACATTGGGGTTGAGGCTTCACTGTGCAGATCTGCAGTCAACGATGCGGTCCATAGCACGTGTACTCGGCTCACAGCCTGTTCCTGCAATCTGCTGTCTCTAAGTTCGAGGGCTCTCAGGAAGGATGTGCCCCTATTTTAACATCTGATCCCCCAAAACCGCTCTCCAGTGAACACCCACGTGTACCTGGAAGTGAGGGTGCTGAGCTTTGAGCCAACACACACGACGAGCTCCTCGTCAGCCTGTTTCTACGAAGGCTCCACAGGCAGCATCTCTGAATCCCGTGGCCCCACTGCCCAGCAGCCCCAGCAACCTACTGTGTCCTCTGACTAGAGAACAGTAAATCCTGACAGGCTTCCTGGAGGAGATGCTTTGGAAGGGCAGGCTTATGGTTTTACTCTGAGGGTGGTGGGGAGGAGTGGCCCAGAAAATGGAGAAGAGTCACGATGAAGACAGAGGTCGGGACAGGTCAGGAGGGATGTGTGGGACCCAAGGGACACCTTCTTAAAGCTGGTGGAACTCATGTTTTACCTGGAAAGCATCAGTAACAGAAGTACGGCCAACAGGAGGGAGCAGTGCTGCAGGGACGGGAAAGACAGTACATCAGAGCAGGTGCTCGACCAGACTTCAAGTGTGTGTGCAAGGAGGAGACATTTTTCCTGATGTCTCCACCTGGAAAAGTCCAGCACAGTGAGAAGAGACTCCTGGACACATGCTAACCCTAAGTCTGGATTTAGAAAATGTGTTTTTTAGAACCAGTTGTCCTACTTTTAAAGTATGTTTCCTACTCGCATCAAAACCGAAAACAAACCCCCCCAAAGCCCCAGACCATAGAGGAAGCGGCTGCTCTGGGACTCGCCGGGGCAGCGGGAGAAGGGAGTGGAGACAGACGTAAAAACGGGAACAAATAAAAACACAAGTCAGCCTTGCAGGCTTCCCCTGGGGCCCACTTGCCTTGGGAATGCAGATCTCATACACTGCCCAGCCCTAAGGGCCTGGCCACAAGGCAAGGGCAAGTATTGACAGGTGTCAGACACAGGCCGCAGGTGAGCCACTGTTTGAGTAAGGAGCCCTTCACTGAGCCCTAAAAAACACAGGAAACAAGCACAGGAGAAATCAGTCCCATGAAACAGCACATATTGCCACAGACAGTAAACACGGACTTTTCCTTGTGTGTTTGATTTTACCAGATATTGCAGTGCTGAGATTTGCCCTTAAAAACTGCATGAGTGCACACAAGTGACTGCGTGTGGGAAGCTGGGGAGACCTGAACAGGATGGGCGGATCATGTCAACGTGTGACATTTTGCCACACAGTGTAAAGTGTCGCCATTGGGGAATGCGGGCCGCGTACACAGGATCTCTGCGTGATCTCCAGCAACTGCGGCCATCTCAACAAAACCCCACCCAGCAGAGCATGCCGGGCCAGCCCAGGGCTAAGGACCAGCACTCCCGCCTCTCAAGCCACTCTGGTCCTCTGTGAGCTCTGTGGTCACCGCGGCTGTGGCCTGAGGGCTGCACTCAAGGCAGGAAGACTTCTCCAGAGCCTCTGTCTTCTGGGAAACTGACAAGCCAACAGCCTGATTCCTCATGTGTCCTAGTGGCCAGCCCTCACCCTGCCCACGACAGGCACACAGACTCCTGGGCTGTCTCTGCTCTGGGGCTGCCCCAGGGAGGGGGGGTGGGCAGCAGATCTGTGGGGGTGGGAGGTGTGGGGGGAGGGCATTCAGAGTCTGAAGGAGCAACGTCTTCAGCACAGCTCTGGTCATGCCCACCTGGAAAACCAAAGGGAGTCTGCATCTACAGAACACGCATGGCGGACAGCAAAGGTCAGTCACGGACAAGGGTCTGTGGGACGATGCCGGGGGCTAACTTTTCTGTGCTGCTCAAACAGGATGTGGATCTATGACAAAAGGGGTGAGGGGGTGAGGGGGTGAGGGGGGCACTGTGTCCGGGCCTCTGGGCACTCAACGTGATTTCCTTAGGTGTCTTTCCCTGAGCCTGGCCGGTCACTGGGCAGCGAATTCTCCCCTTGACCTTGGCCCTGACCCTGCCTAACTCCCAAACAGCCTTAAGGGTTTATGCCACTTACCCCTCCTGCTGGGAAGGAGGGGAAGAAGGAGAAGGGAGAAGGAAAATCCAATCTGGGCCGACCACTCATCAAGAACGTGCAGAGTCAAGGGAAAGAATCAACCACCCGATTTCCTACATTTTTGCGGAAGCCACAGAGACGGCGGGGGGGGGGGGGAGGGGGGAGGCGAGGGAGGGCGCTGATTACAAAGCCCCAGTTGGGACTTGCCGTTCCTGCCTCAAGCCCACAGGAGCCGGAGGAGGACTCCTCGCCAAACCTCCCGGCACCAAGCCCACGAGCCTCTAAAGGGAGGGCCTGGAAGCATGACCGCGGCCATATTTGTGTAACTAGAGGGGAACATTTTTACTGGGTAATCGCTGGGAGCTGAAATCACTCAGGTGTGTCTCAGAGGGGCAGCCTCAGACACACAGCTAGGCCAGGGCAAGATGACATCATCCCTCACAATGAGGCCACATGCCTCGAACTGCAGCAACACGCCCCTGCCCACTCAGCCGGTGCAGGGAAATTCCTTCCCCCGCCAGGGCTGTGTCCTGGCCCCCCCAACACCACTGCAGCGGGCGGATGGGAGTGGAGTCCCCCAACGAAGCCACGCTTCCCCTCCCCTGCCCTGGAGCCTCCTCCTGCCCCTGAGCCTCCCTGCATGCAGTCTCAGCTGCTGGGCTGGCCGCGCTTCTGGCGTCACCCAGATCCAAGGGGGAAAGGCCAGCCAGCAGCTGGGAGTGGGGCCTGTGCCGGCCGTGGGACAGCCAGCAGACGGGCACGGGTGCCCCCAGGGCTTGGGGCTTGGCACAGCCGCTTCACCCCCAAGGCTGCACCTTCTCATTGGATAAGTGAGTGCTGGGGCAGAGAACAATGCTAGGGCTTACCCCGAATAGTCCACGGCTACCCCTGAAACCTGGTGGTCATCGCTACCATGGGGAGTGCCGTCCCATGAGAACAAATGATTGGGGCAACACAGATCCCAAACGATCCTACTGATCGCACGCGTCGGTTAGGGGTGAGGCTCTAACATGGATGCTCCCATGGTCTGCGACCTGTGAGGCTGTGCCAAAGCCTCCGATGTGCAGGCGGGTTTCCTGGCAGCCAGCTAAGGACTCTGGGAGAGACTGATGAGACAGCAGCAGTAGGTGGGGGCCTGGCTGGCAGAGCTGCGCCCACCGGGCCCCCTCCCTGTGGACGGAGGCAGAAGTCTGACCAGACTGCGCGCTGTGACTCTGGCAGGGTCCAAAGTCGTGTTCAAGACAAGGGACAGTCAAGTTTGGTGGCCCCAGAGTCAAGGCTCTGAGCCTGCTCTGCTCTGGGAGGTACAGTCCTGGGCAGACCTGCTGACCTGCTCCTGTGCAGGGAGGTTCCCGGTAGGGTGTGGGACAGGACAGTAGGCAGGGACGCTGGGCCCTCCTGACTGATCATGAACACGATCGTGGGCATCAGCCAGCCCCTGGTTGGGCCCAGGACTTGGTGTCCTTATCTCCTAAAGTTCCCCTGTGATGCTAACCTGCAGCAGAGCTGGAAACCACCCCAGGGGCTGGGGCATGCAAATGGCCCCTGGAAGTTTCCGGAAGGACCGGCTCATTTTTAAAACTCCTTGTCTTGGGGCGCCTGGGTGGTTCAGTCGGTTAAGTGTCTGACTTTGGCTCAGGTCATGATCTCACAGCTCGTGAGTTCGAGCCCCGCGTCAGGCTCTGCGCTGACAGCTCGGAGCCTGGAGCCTGCTTCCGATTCTGTGTCCCCCTCTCTCTCTGCCCCTCCCCATTCCCCCACTCATGCTATCTCTATCTCTCTCTCTCTCTCTCTCTCAAAAATAAGTAAACATTAAGAAAAACAACAACTATTTGTCTCTATGATGCCAGAGTGATGGGGTAGTCAGCATGGTGGGAACTCTTGATCTCTGTAAGAAGCAAGACTGGTCTAGCTCCAGCCTATTACGTCAGCACATGCTCCACATGCCTGAGAGCCAGGGGGGGCGGGGGCGGGGGGCTGGCCTTTCCTGGGGAAGCAAGACCCTCAGCCTGTAAGCCCAGCCCCTTCCTCATCACAGCACCGAAAAGGACACCCAGGGAACAGTCATGACTTACCCCAGAGGTTCCTGACCCCAAGGGACACGTGGTGTCATAACTGGGGGTGCTACTGGCATCACGTGGGAGGGGGCTGGGGTGCTGATAAGCACCCCACACACGCAGGATGCCCCCACAGCAGAGTTAGGCGGCTGGGGTGTCGGCAGTGCCGAGGTACAACCCCTGATGTGCACACATGTCCAGCACGTGGCAGGTGGCCCCCTGCAGAGTCTGGCTGCCCAGAGGCCTGAAACTGAGTAACAGTCACTGTGTGAAAACATGGGTCGAACGACAGAACCAGTGTGGCCCTGTGGTGTCTGTGTGTGGTTGGGCCACTGTGAGGGTGCAGTGCAGGTGGGCCCCTGACTTAAACCACATCTGGACAGCCCCCCTCCCTTACTCCCTGCAGCCACCTGTGCTCCTGTCTCCTGGCTGCAGCCTCAGGAGGGCTTGTCTGTCCACTGCCCAAGAGCCTAGCACTTGGGAGCCTTTCTCAGGCTTGGAAGGGATTGTGGGCCACACACAGGGAATGGGCCAGAAGACCAGGCTATGGTCAGCAGGAGAAACCAGGTCCTGGGGCGGGAGCAGGCATGACATCCCCACAATGGAGGAGCCCCGGGAGGGCAGGTGATGGGCATGTGGCTGTCCTTGCCCCAGCCGGGTCTCTGGGAGCCGCAGTGTGTACATGGGAACACATGGGGTGGTGTAGGAAGCAGCCTTCAGAACACCTGAGCCTGGGCCTCCGTAGGAACTCACCCCCAGCCATCCTGGGTTCTGACTCGGGACACGGAGCACCCACACAGCTGCCTGCAGAAGTGACCCTTCTCTTACCCCAGCGTCCACACAAGGCGTGTAGTCTGGGTCCGGGCCTATGGCAGGCTGGGACGGGAGGCCGGCAGGGGAGGGCTGGGCCATTCTCATGACAGTGTGGCCCCTACTGGGACCCATCTTCTACTCCTGGCCTGACGGGGTCTGGTGTCGCCCCTCCCAGTGGAACCAAGCCAGCCCTGTGTGAGCCGCTGCAGGGTCTTGCTGTGCAGGCTGGTCTGTGAAGCTGCCCAGGGAGCGAGACGAGCAAAATCAGAGCTGGCCTGGCTCGATGGAACCTGCACCCTAACAACATCCTGGGACCACGTGCGTATCGCCGGTGGGAAGCCCCCGTGAGCCAGAGCTCTCACACACCTGTATCTGCCTCTCTGCTCCTCACCTGTGCTAGGAGGGAAACTGAGGCTGGGTGTCCTGCCATCTGCTGGCCATGTCACCCAAAGTACTCGAGGTCCTCCTGCAACCACAGTGTGACATTGCCTTTGACCCTGAACTGCTGAGTCCCTCTCCCAAAACGCCTGGCCACTCTGCTGGGTGGCTCAGACAAGTAGCAGCCCTGCCTTCCGTTCCCAGTCGCACTCAAGGAAGGGCTGAAGGAGCCAGGACAGGTGCTGCGTGTGGCTCTGGGCTCTGGAACCATCTTAGAGAACTCAGCTTCTACTGACAATAAACACGTTTATTTGTTAATGGCCGAGGGATCAATCTTGACACATTTTGATACCTCAACTTTAAACTTATTTCTAATAATACCTGAAAATACATACTAAAAGTTAATTCACACTCTAAGGTATTAATGTTTTTGGCCAATGTGTTCTCAGAACGAACACAAACTGCATAAAGACAGCTTTCACTGGAAAAACGGGCGCTAATCCAACACTTTTCTCAATTACCCTGAAATCACCTGGGAGGTGATAAACAGCCTTAGTCTATTGTGCAGTAGTCGAGGGCACCACATGCCAGAAAGCTGGAGCAGCACGCCAGCCATGGGTCAGAGATCCCCCGAGCCTGGGGGCCAGCCAGCGGCCATCAGCGCAGAGGGGAGGCTCAGAGGTCCTCCCTGGAGACCGGCCCACATGCCCGCATCCTCCCGCAAGTTCACCGTCGGAAGGAGGCATCGAAGAAATGAGAACCTCCAGACCCGAGGAGCTTCCGTGAAACTAGCCATGACTGAGCACTGGGCAAAGACACAAACAGCAGAGGGGGGAAAATATGCTGGTCTTCCCAATGGTTCTTGTAAAAACTAAAACAACCAACTGACAGACTGCCAGCACCCTTGAGACAATTCTCACTGGTCCCGAGGGCATACGCTGCAGGCCTGGCTCCCGCAGGGCCTCCAGTGTGGCCTTGAATGGTTTCATCCTTTGTTTCCATCCCTGTGCTATGAATAACGGGGAAAAACCTCCTTCCTTCTACAGACATTCCTTTGGCTTTAGCTCCCCACCAGCCCCCAGGCCACAAAAGCTGAATTTAGTAAACCAGTCAGCACGATCTTTCCATATCAAAACCAGCCTCAATGACTTCTTACACTTCTTTTAAGAAAGAAGGAAAAAAAAAAAAGTGGGGTGGGGAGAAAAGAGTATCTTGTACACAAGGCTGTGGCATGAAGTTAAAATTCTCCAAGTCAGGAGATCCACTCACACATCCTCGTCTGCGCCGAGCAGTTAAAGAAGCCACATGTACAGACACAGACCTAAACTCTAACCCCAGGGATGCATGTTCAGTGAAGGCTGACGCTACAGAAAGAGCTTCAAACCCTGATTTTATAGATTTTTTTTTTTTTTTGTAAATACGTTAGTGCTCAGTAGCTCTGTTTTCCTTGGTCCGTTTTATTTCTCAAACAAGATGAAATTAAGAACCCTCCCCCAGATGCATTTAACCCCTGATGTAAGAAAGAAACATTAGACCTTCAACCCAATAGAAAGCATTCACGAAGAGCCCACGGCAATAGTCATGGGGATGGTGAAAGGTGAAGCCTCCATCAGGAAGGTCAGGAGCAGGGCGAGGACGTCCGCTCCTGGACGGGATGCTGCACTGGAGGTTCTAGTCAGGGCAGTTAGCTGAGAAAAGGACGTGGGAGGTGCCCAGGTGGGAGACGACGAAGTAACAGTGACCCCCAAGGCGAGCTGCTGGGTCACGCGGTGACTCCCTGTTTACGCTTTCGAGGAACCCCCAGGCTGAATGGAACCCCGCGTGCAGAGACTTGTACACAAATGTTCACAGCAGCCAAAAGGGGAAACAACTCAAGTGTCCATCAGTGAAGGAATGGAACAGACCGTGGCCCATCCACACGATGGAGTGTCATTCACGGTTACCCTTGAGGAACACGGTGTGGAGTGAAAGACGCCAGTCACGGACCACCACGTACTGCACGAGTTCACTTACGTGAAATGTCCAGGACAGGCAGATCCACAGAGATGGAGACCAGCCCAGTGGCTGGGGGAGAAAGAACTTAACAGGTGCAGACTTTCTTTTTGGGGTGACGAAAAGACTCCAAAGCTGATTTTGTTCATGGTGGCACAATTTTGTGAACACCCTAAAAACCACTGAACTGCACATTCGAAATGGGTGAATTATGTGATATATAAATTGTATCTCAATAAAGTCTTTGTTCAAAAAACTTTATTACAAAATAAAATGGTTCCTTCCAGGTTTGGAGGAAACAAGAAGTACTCGGTCTCACCGGCCAACAGCACGCGCTTCCCTGATGCTGCAGTCTCAGAACGCCTCCTAAGGGTAAGCGTTGTGAGAGATCCTAACCGTCTCCTGACTTTTAATCTATTCTCCTTCCCAACTGGGCTAAAATCACTGCTAGGGAATTAAACTCGCCTCGCTTTCTTGGATATGTTCGCATCTCCGTTTCCACGCCTGTCCCCAGGCTGCGGGTCTCATGGTGGGGGACAGGGGCTGCCACACCTGGGAAGCCCTGGCCGACTGCAGACCTCCCCCACCCACCCCCACCCACCCCCACTCCTCTGAGGTGCCGTGATCACAGCCGTGCTGGTTTGTAGTGCATCTCTGACCACGGCGGCCATCCACTGTGCGGAAGGCTCTTTTCCTCCTACTTTGTACAAACTTGGAACTTTTGGCCATTCCAGACAGTTCTATCCCAGCTTCTGTGAAGTTCTCGGAGGTGACAGCAGTGAAGTCTCGGGCTTTGCAGAAGAGGCAGCAGCATTCCCAGGGTGGTGACAAACATCTGCCGTTGGTTTCAGTCCGTGGAAGGGAGGAGAGTGGTGAAACAAAGCCCGTGTTCGCGTGGCTTCAGTGATGCTTCACACGAACCAAGGAGCCTCAGCACTTCACCAACATTGTTTCATTAGCTGTAATGGCACCTTTACCAGATAAGCAACTGAGAGGCAGGATGGAGGCAGAGATTCAGGTGCCACGGTGACAGATGACACCAGTCTGGAACGAGGAAAGCGCCTCCGTCACCCTCAAGCCACCACTTTAGTGACGGCCACCACCTCGGGCAGCCCTGAGAGCCTGCGCCTTCCTCACTCGGCTGACGAGACCCTCCCTCCCTGCGACCTGTGGACAGGGGGCCTCGCTCCCCTGGGTGGGGAAGACCCCCGTCCAGTCCTCTGAGTTGGCAAAGGCACAACCAAGACCTCAGCAGACAAGCCATCTCCAGCACGGTGAGGAGAGAGGCTAAGCCCGGAGATAAACCTGGAGCAGGTGTCTGGGCTTGTTTTCTGGGGCTTCCCCTCATCATCTGTGCTTGGATCCGGTGCCTCCCAGTGCCCTGCCGACACTCAGGATCCAACACAGGGCTGAGCATGCATCTACATCAGGCCCTCTTATCCTCCCAGGTCCTGCTCTGGACTCAAGGAAACTGTTCTTTCTGGAGTACTATTAGAAAATCGTAGGGGCGCCTGGGGGGGCTCAGTTGGTTGAGCGTCCGACTTCGGCTCAGGTCATGATCTCACGGTTCGTGAGTTCAAGCCCCATGTCAGGCTCTGTGCTGACAGCTCCAAGCCTGGAGCCTGCTTCCGATTCTGTGTCTCCTCCTCTCTCTGCTCCTCCCCCGCTTGCGCGTGCTCTCTCTCTCTCTCAAAAATAAATAAACATTAAAAAAAATTTTTTTTTAAATGAAAGAAAAGAAAATCGTAGTCTATGATGATCTGGAAGGTCCTGTACACTTTAGGTGGGCAGCCTGGATATTTGCCAGTAATTTACCCCAACTAGTAAAAGTCTAGTGAGTGCTGATTCACTTGGCTGGTATGAACAATGAATTCCCTGGTGCACACAGTTGCCTGAGCCACTGGGTATCTACTTACAAATCCATTTTGAATGGCCAATTATGTCCTCAGAAGGTGTTTTAACTTTTAACACATTAGGAAGAAGGGATTAAAAACTAACATTAATGAAAGTAAATTAACTTTGTCTTTCCTATCTCCCTAAATTTGGAGCCAAAGTTACCTGAACGTCATGCCATCCCGAAGCAAAATCACTCCAGGCACATAACCAAAGACTCTGGGTTACAGTAGGACACACACACTCATGCACACTCACCCTCTAACCCCAGGTAGCTGCTCAGTCTCATCTGTAATTGAGTGCTAACTAGCATTTCACCCCCAGTCCCTAAAATCTACCTCATGGTCAATGTCTTCTCATCTTTTCTGGTCTTAGAACCAACGTAAGAAATTGAGCAGGAATCCAATTAAGAGTTGTGCTCTAAACCTAAAGGAGCTAGAGAAGGAGCAGCAAATAATGCCTAAAGCCGGCAGAAGAAGGGAAATAATAAAGATTAGAGCAGAAATAAATGATATAGAAACAAAACACACAAACAAACAAAACCCAGTAGAACAGATCAATGAAACTGCGAGCTGGTTCTTTGAAAGAATTAACAAAATTAATAAACGCCTGGCCAGACTTATCAAAAAGAAAAGAGAAAGGACTCAAATAGATAAAATCATGAATGAAAGAAGAGAGATTATAACTACAGAAATACAATTACAAGAATATACTATGTAAAATTATGCGTCAACAAATTTGGCAATCAGGAAGAAATGGACAAATTCCTAGAAACATATAAACTACCAAAACTGAAACAGGAAGAAATAGAAAATTTGAACAGGCCCATAAGCAGCAAAGAAATGGAATCAGTTATCAAAAATCTCCCAAAGAACGGGAGTCCTGGGCCAGACCGCTTCCCAGGGGAATTCTACCAAACATTTAAAGAAGAGTTAATACCTATTCTTCTCAAACTGTCCCAAAAAAAGAAATGGAAGGAAAACTTCCAAACTCATTCTATGAGGCCAGCATTACCGTGATTCCAAAACCAGACAAATACCCCACTCAAAAGGAGAACTATAGGCCAATACCCCTGGACGTGGATGCAAAATTTCTCAACGAGATTGGAGCAAATCGAATTGAACAGCACGTTAAAATAATAATTCTCCATGATTCAGTGGGATTTATTCCTGGGCTGCAGGGCTGGTTCACTATTCACAAATCAATCAATGTGATACACCACATTAATACAAGAAAGGATAAGACCCATCTGATCCTGTCAATAGATGCAGAAAAAGCATTTGGCAAAATACAGCATCGTTTCTTGATAAAAACCCTCAACAAAGCAGGGATAGATGGGACATACCTCAACATCATAAAGGTCATATCTGAAAGATCAACAGCTAGTATCATCCTTGATGGGGAAAAACTAAGAGCCTCTCCCTTGTGGTCAGGAATAAGACAAGGATGTCCATTCTTACCATTACTATTTAACACAGTACTGGAAGGCTTAGCTTTAGCAATCAGACAACAAAAAGAAGTAAAAGGCATCTAAACTGGCTAGGAAGAAGTCAATCTTTCACCATTTGCAGGTGACATGATGCTCTATGTAGAAAACCTGAAAGACACCACCAAAAAATTGCTAGACCTAATACATGAATTCAGCAAAGTTGCAGGATATAAAATCAACCTGCAAAAATCTTGCGTTTCTATACACTAATAACGAAGCAGCAGAAAAAGATATTAAGGAATCAATCCTATTTGCAGTTGCACCAAAACCAGTAAGATACCTAGGAATAAATAAGCCTAACTAAAGAGGTAAAAGATCTATACTCTGAAAACTCTAGAACACTTATACAAGAAATTGAAGAAGACACAAAGACATGGGAAAGCATTCTATACTTCAATACTATAAATTCTGTACATTCAATACTACCCAAAGCAATACACACATTTAATGCAATCCCTATCAAAATAGCACCAGCATTTTTTGCAGAGCTAGAACAATCTTAAACTTTGTATAGAACCACAAAAAACCTTGAATAGCCAGAGCAATCTTCAAAAGAAAAACAACACTGGAGGCATCATGATTCCGGATTTCAAGCTATATTACAAGCTGTAGTCATCAAGACAGTATGGTACCTGCACAAAAACAGACACATAGATCAATGGAACAGAATAGAAAACCCAGAAATGGACCCACAACTGGATGGTCAACTAATTTTTGACAAAGCAAGAAAGAATATTCAATGGAAAAAAGTCTCTTCAATAAATGGTGTTGGGAAGACTGGATAGTGACGTGCAGAAGAATGACACCGGACCACTTTCTTACACCATACACAAAAATAAATTCAAAATGGATGAATTTTGTCTTAAAAGTGGGACAGGAAACCATCAAAATCCTAGAGGAGAACACAGGCAAAAACCTGTTTGACCTCAGCCTGAGCAACTTCTTACTACACACATCGACAGAGGCAGGAGAAACCAAAGCAAAAATGAACTATTGGGACCTCACCAAGATAAAAAACTTCTGCACAGGAGCCTTTTATCTCCATGATGGAGACATTAACGCAACTAAAAGGCAGCCTAAGAATGGGAGAAGATATTTGCAAATGACATATCTGACAAAGGGTTAGTATCCAAAACCTATAAAAACTTATTATACTCAACACCCAAAGAGCAAGTAACCCATTTAAGAAATGGGCAGAAGACACAAATAGACTTTTTTTCCAAAGAAGACATCCAGATGGCTAACAGACACATGAAAAGATGCTCAACATCACTCATCATCTGGGAAATACAAATCAAAACCACATTGAGATACCACCTCACACCTGTCAGAATGGCTAAAATTAACGACACAAGGAACAACAGATGTTGGTGGGGATGAGGAGAAAGGGGAAACTTCTTCACTGTTGGTAGGAATGCAAACTGGGGCAGCCCCTCTGGAGAACAGCATGGAGGTTCCTCAAGAAACTAAAAATAGGACTACCCTATGATCCTGCAATTGTACTATAGGTATTTACCCAAAGGATACAAAAATACAGACTTAAAGGGATATATGCACCCCAATGTGTATAGCAGCATTATCAACAATAGCCAAACTACGGGGAGAGCCCAAATGTCCACTGACTGATGAACGGATAATGAAGATGTGGTGTGTACACACACACACAGACACACACACTGGAATACTACTCAGCCATAAAAAACAATGAAATCTTGCTATTTGCAATGGCATGGATGGAGTTAGAATGTATTATACTATGTGAAATAAGTCAATCAGAGAAAGACCAATACCATATGATTTCACTCATGTGTGGAATTTAAGAAAGAAAAGAGATGAACATATGGGAAGGGAGGAAACAAGAGGAGAGAGAAACAAATTACAAGAGACTGCTAATGATAGAGAACAAACTGAGGGCTGATGGAGGGAGGTGGGTGGGGGATGGGCTAGATAGGTGACGGGTATTAAGGAGGGTACTTGTGATGAGCACTGGGTGCTGTATGCAAGTGATTAATCACTAAATTCTACTCCTGAAACCAATATTGCACTGTATGTTAGCTAACTTGAATTTAAATAATAATAAAAAAAGAGTTCTCATGGTATCCCCCATGGACGTAGGGCAGTCCCCACAGCTCTGCACAGCAGGTGTCTCCCACTGAGAGCTCAATATGGAACCGTTCTGTCTGCAGGACAACGTTCCTTCCATTCCGGAGCGAAACTTAAGAACAGTGAAGCCTGGTTCTTAAGTTTCGCTCCGGAGTGGAAGGAACGTTGTCCTGCAGACAGAACACATGTGATGGGCAGTGTGAGGACCATGCACACTGGGGGCCCAAAGACCAGCTTTGATGAGGGGTGCAGCTCATTCTCAGGGAGGTCCTGGGGCACCTGTGCCCCACCTCCTGCACCCAGAGCTCCGCGCACCTGCTCCAGGGGCCACAGGAAGGGGAAGGAGGGTGGCAGCAGCTGGAGCTGATATGCCAGGAACATTTCTGAGTCTGACAGGAAGGACGCTGGGTTACAAGAGAGATGAAGGGGACTGCCCAGGGTGGCGTGGCCGGTGAGCTGAGAAGCTGGGGCTCACTCTCCTTGTGGTTCCCTTGAAGGGCAAAGGCTAACCCAGGAAGTGGAGGACAGGGGTGGTTCCAAGGGAGCGAGACTAACAGAAACACAGAGCTGATCTCAGACAATAGACTTCACAAGCCAGAAGTGGACTCAGTCAACCCTTTGCACTCTAGAGGGTTCCTGCTCCTCCCAAGTCTTTGCTGTAGAGCAGTCAGACGCCGCTTCGTCCTGTGTCCCCGAACTGGACTGAGGAACCACTGGGAAGTGGGCACGAGTGCTCCCATGGCTCCAGGGGCCCAGCTATTACCGGCACAGTGAGGGGGCACCAGGACATGGAGCTGGTGTCCCCCAGGCCTCTGGGGCCACCTTCTGAGACCCAGAAGTGATGGTCTGTGCACCCTCCGTTCCAACCAGGGACAAAGAACACTGGCCTGTCTTGCTGGCCCGCGGTCTGCACTTGGCATCCCCAGGGGTGACTAACAACCAGGAGCAGGTCTCGCCTCAGCAGGCCCACCCAACCTTGCTGGTGGCCAAGGTGAGTCGGGTCCTGTCCCCTCCCCTCCCCTTCCCAAGGAGAAGCGCCCTCTGTCTTCCACACCGGACACTGAAGCCTTGTTCGTGGCGTAGGAGAAAGGAGATGGAAAAGCAGAAACGAGAACCCCTCCCAATTCCCAACAAAATCGTCGACTGACTTCCCGTAGCTTCTCGGGAGCCTGTCTCAGAAGCAGGACGGCATCCATGCCAGTTGCTCTGCGCTGCAGTTGCCAGGGCACAATGGACAGTGGGTATTTCGGGAAAGCCGGCTTGCCTAACCTACGGTCGAGCCTGGTGGGCCCGGAGAGCCTGGGCTGGGTGATCGGCTGCAGCTGAGCAGTTTTAGGTGCCCACAGAGGGTGCATCGGTGACAGCATCCACCGAGTCAGAGGCCATGGCTGCCACTCACCGGCTCAATCTCTGAGTCTCTACTTGAAGCCTCACAGGGTCGCTGTCACCTCCAGGAGGAGCAGGACCATCCACGTGTCTGCCCGCCCAGCCCTGGCCCTGCAGCCACGTTGTGCTTCAGCCTGTGTTTATGGGACATCATGGCAGTTACCGGAGAGGACAACTGTAATCGAAACAGCCGAAAATAACCGCTGGCAGGAAAGCCTGTACTTAGAGCAGACCTCCTTCAGTGGTTCTCATGCCGGCGTTAACAGCCCAGGCCTGGCCGGCGCGCTGGACTGACCACCCTCCTTCCTCTCCGAGGGGATGGCAGAAGCCCCAGAGAGGCCGTTCCTGACTCCACCAAGGCCCAGTCCCGCAGGAGCAGCCCGTCCTAAGGAGAGGGCCACTGGGCCAATGGCTCTGTTCCTCTGAGCCCACCAAGGAGACCGCCAACTTCTGCCGTCTTCTGCTCCGGCACTAACATCTCCTGAGCACGGACACCAGCGAGAGCTGTGGCAGCACACGCGAGATGCCTCCTCACCATGCTCGGGGTGCAGCCCCTGCCCCCAGTCCTTCCTGGGGCCACGAGGGTTCACGGGAGCCCATCCCCACTCCATCTCCTTCTGGAGCGAAGGGGCGAAACGCCAAGAATTCAGCTAGTGGATGGAGGCTCCGAGCCAAACGCGGTGCTGCTTCAGGAAGATGTTTTAAGCAGCTGGACCGAGACATCACACGGTATGTGATTTATCTACCAGGGTTCACTGCTGAATGTGTGCAAATCAAGTTTCTGGTGCTTCACAGAGCCATGTAACTGATTCCGGAACATTTCATCACCCAGACAGAACCCCCAAACCCAGAGCCACTCTTCACCCCCACCCAACGTTGTGATCTTTTGCCAGTTTATTTAGCTTATTTATCTGCAGTCTATTTATGCAAATGTAAGCAAATATGAACAGAGATTCTTACCGTCGCCTTCCATTACGGAGGGCAATGTAGCACACACAGTTTTGAACTCTGTGTTGTCCACTTAATATGTCTTGAAGCCCCTGGAATGCGTCATCTTCCTGGCATTTCTAAGAAGCTGCCCAGTGCGGCAACAACCATCTGGGCCAGGAAAGTCCTGGCTGGGGTCATGCCTGGTGGGCAGACAGAGAGCCACAATGCACGCTGGCTCACCCTCCAGATGCTGTCGTCCAAGGAATTTGCCATCCTAGGCCATTTCCTGACATTCCCCCTCAGGCAAACGGAGACTCTAACCCATGTGCCAGGCAGTACGTGTGCCCAGGGCATGCTTTCTTCGCAACTACAGCCGTGGGAGGAGACACCAGAGCACAGGCTTTGGACAGGCAGATCCAGGCACAGGTTGGACCCTGGCAGCTCTCTGAGGCTCAGGTTCTCCTTTGTGAAAGAGACAGCCCAGCCCCACGTTATGGGTTGGGGGAGTGGTGGGCAGGGGGAAGGGTGCTGTGGGGTCTGTGGGCGAGGGTGCCCCGATTCGTCCGTGACAACCGCACAGCCCCTGGACCCTCACTGGCCCCTGCAGCCCACACAAGAAAATCACTGCCTGCGTGCAGAAAATAGGGCTCACGAGTGCCTGTCTGTAACACAGACTCAGAAACGCCTGTGAAACACACACCATGTGTGCAGCCTGTCACTCCCCTCCGCCCCACCCACACCCGTCCTAGGAATGCTCAGCAGTCACTGGCCAGGCCAGGCAAAGCATCTGGAGAACAACCCTGGCAGCAGGGGGGCACGGGAGCATTAGCTGGGTCTCAGCACCGGGCATGAAGACTGAAAAGCAGTGAGGGTTTAGGGCAGATTTAACTTCAGAGGCGCCTGGCAGTCAGCAGGAACCCCAGCAACGCCTCCTGTGGAATCGGCAGCCCCTTAGATCTGCAGCACCACGTGCAGGGCCTGTGTCCTCACCTGTAGGTCATAGGGCTGGACTACACAACCCCTTAGCGTTACAGCAACCTCAAATTCCTGTGATCCCGACGGAGCAGGAGGCTCTGTTAGCGTTTGCTACCCTTCGTGCCTGCGCACTGGGCAATGGGGGGGGGGCGCCCCAAAGACTCGTTCCTTAGAGACACAGTCCAGGTTACACTTTCCCCATGTGGGGGTTCCCCTCTTCACGCGACAACTTGTCTCCCAGACCCCGAATCTTCTGACTCCGCCCACTGGCGATCCTGAACATCGAAAATGTGTGCTTTATATTCTCCGTGTTAACCACTCAAAGAACCTCTGTGCAACCACCAAGGGAAGCTGGAAAACCCTGGGTGGTGCTCAGGTCAAAGGTGAGAGGGCACTCTACAGGAGACCCCAACACACAAAGTGCCCTGTGGCAGGGCACGTGCTCCTGCAGATAAGCGGCATCGATAATTATTCTCTTGGGGTCACTGAGGCCGACCTCTCCACTGAAGTCACATGGGGATGGGCAGGGACGCCCCCCCCCCCCCCGCCGAGAGGCCTCAACCAAATGTCCACCCCAACTGCAGCCCAGGGCAGGCCAAGGCTGAGGGGAGACTGCTCTGAGGGCTGGCTGTTGGGATGCCCTGAAGGGTAGGCTGTGCCGGGGGCCCTGCATGCGGTCCAGCGACGCTGGGGGGGGGGGGCGTGCCGCACGCAGTCTGGCAACACCCGGGGGCCTGCATGCGTTCCGGCGACACCGGGGGCCCCGCACGAGGTCCAGCGACACCCGGGGAGGGGGCCCCGCACGCAGCCTGGCGACACCTGGAGGCCCTGCACACAGTCCAGCGACACCCAGGGAGGGGGTGCCGCACGCGGTCCAGTGACGCCAGGGGCCCCGCACGCGGTCCGGCGACACCCAGGGAGGGGGTGCCGCACGCGGTCCAGTGACGCCAGGGGCCCCGCACGCGGTCCAGCGACACCCAGGTAGGGGGTGCCGCACGCGGTCCGGCAACACCCGGGGAGGGGGTGCCACAGGCGGTCTGGTGACGCCGGGGAAGGCAGGGCAGAGGCAGGATGGTTAGAGCAGCAGCACTTGGGTCTGGAAAAGCAGCAGCTCTGCCCCAAACCTCACCATCTTCCTGCTCTTAGGTCTGTCAGTGGAGCCTCCAGGCTTATCAGCCACAGGGAGGGAGGGAGCTGTGTAGCTGGGCTGTCACGATGCCCCCCCCCCCCCCCCAGTGTCTGGGACACGGAATGAGAGATGTCCAGGAGAAAGCACATCCGCAGCTCTTTGTTGCTGGACTGACAGAGAAGCCCCAGGCCATCGGTGGTCTCCTGTCCCAGCACATAAAGGCAGCACAGAGGCTGCCATCGCGGGATGACTTCCCAACCTGGACTCCCCATAGGTCAGAGGGTCCCCAGCAAGCGGAAGACAGGGATGGGGTGACCGACTCTTCTGAGTCATGGCTCATGCCCTGCTATGTCCAGAGTGTCTGGAAGGCGCTTCCTCCTGGGATAATTTAACTTGAGACTTACGACATGCACGGCCGTCCCTGCCAGCCCCGGGTTCCAGTGCGGTCACCAGCAGCCAGAGGGAGAAGGGTTGGGCCACAGACACAGCCCCCAGGGAAGGCCTGGTTCTCTGCAGGGATGTGGTGACTCCCATCAGCAAGTGACAATGTGCTTTTGGAAAAAGTATAATTCCTTACCCTCTGATTTGAAATTTCTAACAAGATGACAGACGTACATCAGATATACGTAGATATGTTCTGGGAAAGTATCCGACCAGAGCTTGACCTGAACTCACCCAACACGGCAGGCTTTAATGGGTACAATTTCAGTGTGGAGGATGTGAAAGTTCAGGAGATGGCTGGTGACCGTGCACCAGTGGGAATGCACTTGACCCTACCGAACTGTACACTTAAAATTGTTAAAATGGTAAGTTTTATGTTACGGAGGTTTTTCCACTATCAGTGGTTAATACACACTGTAGTGACGCTCCCCTGCACAGTCTCCCAGCCTAGTGGTGGGCAGGGGTGGGGCTGGCAGGCCAGGGGCCGCATCCTGCCTGCGTTCCCCAGGCCAGCTGTCAGCCTCGTCCCAGTTCTGTCTGCATGTGTTGGCTGCTACGAAACGGCTCGGGAGAAGACCTGGGGTGCCAGGGGATGTGCTGTGGCCGGTGGCCTCCGTGCTGAATCATTTTCCCACAGGACAGGGTGGAAAATAGAGATACCGGCAAAAACAGGAAGACAGACCACTGTGCAGGAGGAAATCCAAATCTTGCTTATGCTTCTGGGAGAGAAAAGTTCACAGTGGAAATTTTTATATCTCTGGACTGCAAGCTAGTGCAGGTAAATCATCTGTGTTCTCTCCAGCACGGCCACCCAGTGGAGTCGCACAGACACAGAGAAGGGGATGAGGCTGGCATAACAGTGCTGGAAGTTTGGGAAGTGATGGAGAAAGAAAAGTAAAAAAGGAACAAATGAATAGGCAAACATCTCCAGAGCTGTGAGTCCAAGGGCCTGGGACGGAGGGGCACCACAGTAATTTCACACAGGGCTTTGGAAACCATTTTTCTAAAACAGACCATCCCCTTTCCTGTCCAGCTGCCCATGTGGGATGACTCCCTTCTGTTCCCTGTGAATTCTGCTGAGGCCAGATTCAGCTGGAGCATGGGCTTTTGAGAGTCCACCTGGACTTCCACCGGCTCCTGGCCTCCCACACCTGCCCTCTGGAACAAGAAAACCTTTTAAACAGACATGGCTACACAGAGCGGGTAGAGCCTGTCCCAGGGGCGTCCTTGCCTCTTGGGGCCCTCCAGGGTCGAAGGTAACTGTAGGCTCTCTTAAGTAACTTCACTCCTTCCTAAAAAGATTTTCCTCCAGATGGAATGACATTCGATGGGTTCAACATGGGCATAAATAGCGCCCCCAGCTTTGTTACACTAAGACCACAACTTAGGTGTAGACTCAGTGGGCTAGCCTGTGGCTAAGAGGAAGAATTTCAATGTGTTCAGATCCTGGTGCCCTTTTCCAGCAAAGATGGTTTGAACGCGAGATGCTTAAGAGAGCACAATTTAAGATTAATACCTATCAACTACCCCTTACCTACGGCAGATGTTTTAATCAGCCACATGCTAAGACCCATCTCAACTTGAGGTCATCTGAGAACAGATTCCCACGAGACGTGCAACTGGTCACAGAGCTTGTACATCACTCTAGGCGTTTTCCCCACATGTCTTCTCCTGTCTGCCGGTCCTGTGGGGTCTCTCAGCCGACGGCGTCCTCTGCCAGGGGCTTCCTACTCTAGTCCCAGCTCATCGGTGCACACCCACTGTTGGCAGGCAAGGGAACAATCACCAGACCGTCTTGGTGCTCGCTGGGTCCCGGTCCTCTCCTACCATCTCTTCCCAGGCTCATTTCAGCCTGGTACTTCGAGACTGAGCCCCACAACCTGTTGCTTCTCCCATGAACTCACACACGCTTTTCAGTCTGCCCATTGTGCTTAGCCTGGTGCCATCTCCTCATGAAAAACCTCCGGGACCTTCTGTTCTGGCTCCCACAGCACGCTCACCTGGGTGGTCACTGTTTTCCCTGGTCCCTCGAGGGCAGGAGCCCGTATGTGAGGTGAGCCTGTAACTGTCCAACCTGTGGGTGCTCAGTAACGGGGTGCTAAATGGAGGAGCAGAAGCACAACCACAAACTGGGATGAGGCCTATTGAGACATCGTCTTAGCTGAACGAGGAAACTAGCAAAGAGCTGGTAATTCTGTAGCCATTATGAGCGAATCCTCAGGGGAGGGCTCCATAATTTATGGTGCCAAGTTAGGGCTGGCTGACCTCCCCAGGTACCATCAATAGGGTCAAAAGGGACTGGCAAGGACCTGACTTTCAGAAGGTACTAGAAGCTAGATCATCCCTCTAAAATCCCCATGCTGACACCTGTGTCTGCCCATCCCCAACAAGGGCCAGAAAGCTCAACCCCAAAGGGGGCTGGCATTTCTCATTCTGCCTGCCTTTGGCAATGTTGAACAAAACAGTAGCATCCACTCCAGACAACCAGGTCCTGACTGAACCTGGGTCCTGACTGTGGGAGACGCTTCCAAAGATGAACAGGTGGGGCCCTGCCTCCCAGAGCACGTGGTCCAGGACACGCAGGAGTGCGTGGTTCCAGCCAGGCTTCAGGGAAGGCAGCGCGGCGGGCTTCCCACGAACCGACCCCTGCAGCGACACTTCCGTCAGGTCCCACAGAGACCCTGCTAACCCTGCCCGTGGCTCTCCATCACCCAACTCCACCTGCACGGCCCTGCGGGGCCAGGCCCGTCTCTGGGGCTCTGCTACGTACCCCCACACGCCCCCAGGAGACACCGGACTCAAATGGCAGGAACGGTACCCAGTTTGCTCGCCGCAGTGCTTGAGGAAGGCGTGGGGTTCAGAGAATCCAGGGAGGAATGACCAGTCTGCAGGCCTGTGTGGTCAGGTGGGCACCAGGGCTCCACCTCCCACGGGAAGTACCTGATCGCCCAGCTCTGAGCAGCTTCTAAACAGTCAGGCACTCGCAGGAGGCTCAGGCTGTAGGGTGTGGGGCTTACCAGGCAGGCCATCCAAAGGGCCGACGAATCCCTTTCTTCTAAAAATAGGCGAAGGTACACAACCTAACCCACCCTGGAAACAGAAACACAGCCCTGTTACATTATCTGAGGAGTATGCTGCTTTTTGTTTAAAAAGATTTGTTTCAAAGAGAAATCCTGCTAACACAGGCAGCCTGACAACCAATCACTTGGCTCAGGACTGTCGGCTTCAATGTTGAAAGAAAGCCCCACGCTGTGCCTCCATGCTTGGCCTTATTTCCCATCAAACTGGAATCCTTGACCTCGTCCTCTTTGAGAACTGGCTTAAATAAACATGTTACTCATCATATGACCAGCCACTCTGCCCTGACAGAAAAGAATCAGTGAGATGGTCACCTCCAGACAAACAGTACTCTGTGGCCTCTGTGGAAGCTTCGGCAGGAACCATGTCCCCATGCAAAAACCACGGCCTCTACTCTAAACTTTAGCCCTGGGGTCTGCAGCTTGCACCCAGCAAGGCCAGGCTGAGAGGAGCTCCCTACACACAGGATGTAAGATATCAGCTGTTTAGAGCAGGATAAGATGCCCATAAGGCGGCAGCTGAGGTCCCAGACTTGCAGGGTCCAAAGCTGGCTGCTGTCCTAACAGGAGAGCAGCCCACAGCCCACTTCTGGGGAGACCCTCACCGGCCTTCACTGCAGCATTCAGGAGGGCAAATTCAAGGCTCATGAGTCTTCCTGCCACACAAGGACAGTCTTCAAAGATGTGTTTAAGAAGATTCCATTCAAATGTCATTCTAATGCCCTCCTAAAAAGAATTCCACTGGCAGTGTCTTAGCTCAAAATACATATGCTTTTTAACCTAGCAAGACATTTCGGCTAATTTACCCAGAAGAGACAGATGGACACATAGGTAAAAACGCATAACACAGTTTGTAAGAATGAAAACTTGGAAAAGTTTTAAATATAAAATAAGTGGTTGGTTACATTTTGTTACATTGATATAACATTTATATATACATTTATATATCTCCATTAAAAGATAGTTTGTGTCTACATACATCTACAAAAAGTAAAAAAATACAATACTAGCTTAAAACAATGTCTGTGAGTTAAAACTAATTTAAAAGTGTATGTTTATTATGATCCTATTTATGTAAAACTATGTCCAACTTATTTACCTATACCACGTGATCTGGGAGGGGTCACCAAAATGCTAACGGTGGTCACCTTGGGGGTGGTGTTGTTTATTTCCACATTGTTTGAATTTTCTTTTACAAATATGTTATAAGCAGAAAAGACTTTTAAAAACAGTCTTACACGGGTGCCCGGGCGGCTCAGTCCGACTCTTGATTATGGTTCAGGTCATGATCTCACGGTTTCGTGAGATTGAACCCCACATCGGGCTCCGCACAGTCAGCACAGAGCCTGCTCGGGATTCTCCCTTTCCCTGTCTCTCTCAAAGTAAATAAAAAGAAAAGGGAAAAAATAAATTAAAAAAATAAATAAAAACAAAAAGTCTTGCAAAGAGTTTAATGACAGGATATATTTATGATATATTAGGACTTTAAACAGCACGAGTCCAAATTATAAACACACCCTGGGCTTGAATATGTAAAAAAACATGTGACCAGGAAACAAACAAGAAAAGAGTCAAACCCACCTCCATGTCACCACCATGTACAAGGTGCTCACCGGGCTGGGGCACTTTCCCGCCCTCCCACAGGCTCAGCTGGGGGGCAGGGGCAGCCCCGGGGCACAGGTGCACCAAGCTGTGTCCAGGAGATGCCGATGACCTCGTGGTTTCTGACTGCCTGCACAGATGGCTAGTTTGCCCAGGACCAGCCCCTGGATTCTTCTGGATGGTGGGTGGCTCTGGCTTTGTTTTCTTTTTAATGAGCTACATCAGCACATTCTCTCCCCCCTTCCACTCCCACTCCAGGGGTGAATGCAGGCTTCAGGCATTTTGTTTTCTGAATGTTCCCACGGTGGAGCCACGGGAGAGTGTTTGCCTTTTCTTTCAATTAAAAAAAAAAAAAAAAAAAAAAAAAAAGAAGGAAATTCTCCAAATATGCAAACTTCCAGGAATCAGTGGCAGTTAAAGAAGCAAATATGTCTCATGAAAAAGCTCCCACAGCAGAGGGTGTTACATCTGTTCCTACAAGCACAGGGACACAGACAAGGTTACTTCAGCACAACTAGGCTTTTCCCTGCCCTCAACACACACAGCCTCCAACCCAGGGCAGTGTCTCAGGAAAGAGAATTGTAGCACCCTAAAACGTCAGAGACCCTGAGTGCTTCCTGCTAAGCAGTGAACCCCCAACATAAAAACCGAACACAACTTCTGGGACTTAATGAAGTATCTGAGAAAAGCAATTATAAGCAGGATTTACACAGCCTGACACTTTAAGATTCTTCCAGTGCATGTAACCAAATTGTCAGCGATTCTATATGTTTTACTTTGAAGAACATCCCGTAATTACTTTTTCTGGTAACTCCCTCCCTCCCCCTCCCCAATCATGCAACTTGTGATAAATCAGACATATGTCTCTTGTTCATTCGAGGCACTGAGAAGGACACCACGACACCAAGAACAGCGAAAAGATACGGGGAAGCGCACAGTATTTATGTTTCTTTTACAAGTAAACACTTCAGAGCATTCTAATTGTGCTGAAAATCTTGTGGTATAATTAAGTCTTCTCAAGCCCCCTGTGACACCCTGAGGCCACCCACCCTGGGGACAGAAGAGCCGTGGATACTCAATCAGGATTCCACCTCCAGTTCTGGGCTGGGGCCTGGGAGGCAAAAAGGCCCATCTCTTAAATAACAAGAGGGCTGGGAAGCTGGTGTTGGAGGGATTTATTGAAGGATATGTGGTGAAAAGTTAGTGTTTGCATTTCCTGTTTATTCTGCTAAAAATAGAAAGAGATACTTTGAGTATCTTTGCTGGTCTTGTCCTGCATTCTCTCTGGTTTGGGCCAGCTTTCTGAAATGTTCCTGCATCCTTGGGGATGACCAGGGGAGTGAGCAGGAGACAGGGAAGATTGGCTCCCCAGCACTGGCTGGGTGTGTGGCCCACGTACGCAAATCCTGGGACAATTCGATTCCAGCAACTTACTTAAGTGGGCACAGCATTCAAGTGAAAGGCATGATGATGTCTGTTGTGCATACATGGGGAGACCCCGCAGTGTTTAGCAGGGGTCCGGCGCTGGACAGAGGACTACAGAAGTCTACTAAATGTGGAAGGAGAGAAGCCTGTATGTGTGAAGGCCAAAGGCGTGGTCCTTTGTCCCCCTGGGCAGAAATGCCATCTAACATCCTAAGGAAGATGTCCCTGGCTGGGTCCCAGGAGGACAAAATCCAAGTCATTCCTGGCCTGTCATCTGAGCTCTCAAATGCAGACTCTCCATAACTGGCTTCCTAACCCTGCACGCTCCAAGGGCCCTCGGCGAGATGGTGTTGGGAAATGGCTGCTCAGAATAATGTTCTTAAAGGCATCAAGTAAAATACGTGTATTTATAAAGGAAATCAGTTACTTTGAAGACAGTGATCAAAATACTACAGCCAATATGTGATATAACACTGTATGTGCTTTCTTACTAACACAATGAATAACAATCCATACCAGTGTTTTCAAATAACGATTACAAGGGCACCTGGGTAGCTCAGTCAGTTGAGTGCCCAACTCTTGGTTTTGGCTCAGATCATGATCTCGAGGTTTGTGGGATCGAGCCCTGCCTTGGACTCTGTGGTGACAGCCCAGAGCCTGCTTGGGATTCTCTCTTTCTCTCTCTCTCTCTCTCTCTCTCTGCTACTCCCTCCCTCTCTCTCTCAAAATGAGTGAATAAACTTAAAAAAAAAAATAAAATAGTGCTTACAGTAAATAGCATTCAAAATATCTGGCTACAATAAGCACATGAACATACAATATGAGAATATCCATGATTTCTGTTGTAACAAAGTTGCAGGCCCTGCTACCCCTGCTGTGCAGGACCAGTTACATACCTCATAAGTTTACCAATGGACCCCAAACAGAGGCCAGCTGCAGGTTCCTGAGCACTGCCTGGAGTTTTGATGCTAAATAAATTAATTAAAAACTCCAAGTTTTTACACATATTGAAAATGGCTGAATTTTGGAAATAAAGCCTAAAGATGAGCCCAGATGACGTCACCCAAGGTCAAGGCTCAGACTCAGGAGACTCTGGTTTGAATCTCATACTTTTTAATTTTGTAAGAGAGATACTGAGATATAATTTATTGAAAAATAACTTACATGCCATAATGCTCACCCATTTAAGGAGTATAATTCAATGGTTATGAGTATATTTACAAAGGCCTGCAATCAACACCACTATTGAATTACAGAATATTTCAGTGCCCAGTTAAGAAACCCTAACCTCCCAATACTCCCTCTCCCTAGCAACCACAAATCTGTTTCTGTCTCTTTGGACTTCTCATACACAGTTGACTCTCATTATACATGGTAGTTATATTCTATAAAGTCTCCGTGAACATTGAATTATTGAATACTGAAACATGGCTATTTGGAAAATACATGGTTAGGTTCCTGTGAGCCTCTGACCAACGTTTTCATCCACTGAGCAACATAAAACCTTCTGCTATATGTGTTTCTATTTAAAGATATATATTTAGTGGGGTGCTTGAGGGGCTCAGTCAGTTAAGCATCTGACTTCGGCTCAGGTCATGATCTCATGGCTCGTGACTCAGTCCCACAGAGACTGTCAGTAGAGGGCCCACTTCAGATCCCGACTCCCTCTCTCTCTGTCCCCCCGCCCCACCCTCTCTCTCAAAAATAAATAAACATTAAAAAAGACATGTATTTAGTATATATTATTGATTCTTAATGTTGAACTCATAGCTAAGAGCACTTTCTATGTACAGCACATCACATCCCTCTTGCACTTAGGAAAACTCAGTAGCACTCCTGCACTAGGCATGGAGTCATTTTCAACAGTGAAATCACAAGAAAAGCACAGGAGGATTCTGGGAAGACGGCAGAGCAGGGGCCCCGGGAATCTCTCCCCGCCAGATGACAACAGCAGGGGCGGAACCTGTGTGATGGGACTGCTTTGGAACTGTGGACTCTGCCCGAGGCCTGCCACGTGTCCGGGAGAAGTAGTCGATTTTGGTCCATTCCAGCTCGCAGCACAGCAGCACCTGCCTGTCCCGCGCCCCAGCCATGTGGCAGGCAGCCGGGCACGTGTTTCTGGAGCAGCCCGCAGAAGCCAGGTGGACGAAAAGGACCCTGTCCCCCAAACGGCAGGAGGCCATGCTCTGACCACACAGGTGCGGACTCAGAGGCTGGCGGCCATTGCTGTCACCCCTCCAGCTCGAGTGACTTCAAGGGGATAAGTGCCCTCTTATCCCCCTTTTGTTTTCCACTTTTCCCCTTTCGGGAGCCACACGTTAAAGACTAGGACATTGAAAAACAGCTGCCTATTTGGGGGAAATTAGGAAGTGATGGCACATGTCCAAGGAAAGGCTCAGAAAAGGCCGAGGAAGACATTAAATGGACACCTCAGGCTGACCCCCGGCACAGAGCCTGCAACCATGAAAAGAACGATGACAACAAAACAGCAAACCCTGGGGAAGGGGGAGAATCTGATTTCTAGAGTAACCGCATCATGAGATTTGAATGTCCAGCGCTCAGCAAATCACAAGGCACACAAAGAAACAGGGGACTTCGGCCCATTGAAAGGAAAAAGATAATTCAACAGAATCTGTCCCTAAAAAGGACCCGGTGTCAGATCTACTAGAGAGACTTTAAAGCAACTATCTTAAAGATGCTGAAAGAACTAGAAGATGTGGATAAAATCATGAAAAAAAAGTATGAACAAAATGGAAATATCAGTAAAGAAGGAGAAAACCAGCAAAGAAACCCCAAAGAAATTCTGGAGCTGAAAAGTACAATAACTGAAATGAAAAATTGACTAGAGGGATTCAAAACAGATTTGAACAAACAGAGAAATACCAGTGAACCTGAAGACACGACGGTGGAAATCATCAACACTGTGGAATAGAAAGTAAATGAAGAAAACGGAGACTGAGGGACCCATAGGACATCATCAAGAGGACCGACACACACACTGTGGGAGTCTCAAAAGGAAAAGAGAGGGGCAGAGAGAATATTTGAAGAAACAATGGTTATAAATCTTCCTAACTTTAAGAAAGACATGAATATAAAATCCAAGATGCTCAGCAAATTCCAAATAAGATGAACTCAGACAGACCCACTCTGAGACAAGTTGTAACCAAACTTTCAAAAGACCAAGAATCTTGAAAGCACCAAGAGAGAGGGGAATCATCACACCCAAGGGGCCCTCAGTAAGCTTATCTGCAGATTTTTCACCAGGAACTTTGGGTTTCAGAGAAAGTGCACAACACATTCAAAACAGTGTACGAAGACAGGCCCGTCACGTGTGACTCCTATATCCGGCAAGACTGTGCTGCAAAGCGAGAGGGAGATCAAGACGTTCCCAGACAGACAAACGCTGTGGGAGGTGGGGACCACCGACCTTTTCTGCAAGAACTGCTTGTTCCCGGGAGTAGGGCAGACGCAAGGACAGGACAGGAGACAGTCACTAGAGGCCGTGCGAGAACTAAGGTCTCGGGGCAGGCCAGCACACGGCCAGTTATAAAAGGCACAGTTCACAAAAGAAAAAATAGACAAATTTGACTTTGTTCCAAATTAGAAATTTTGTACATCAAAAGACAATGTGCAGAGTATAAAGGCAACCTACAGAACGAGAGAAAATATTTGCGAGTCCATATCTGACAAGGGATTAACATCCACAACAAAAAGAGCCCCTGAAACTCAACAACCAAAGGCAACCTTGTGCAAAAATGGGCAAAGGACCTGAACAGATGTCTCTCCAAAGAAGACGTACAAGTGCCCATGAAGCACTGCAAACACCAACATCCCTAAGGATTAGGGACTTGCAAATCAAGAGTAGGAGATCCCACCTCACACCCATTGTGATGGCTACTTTTAAAGAACCAGAAAACAGGTGCTGGTGAGGGTGTGGAAAAACTGGGACCCTGTGCGCTGTTGGTGGGAATGCAAAATGGTGCGGCTGCTGTGGAAAACAGTATGACGGTTTCTCAAACACTTAAGAGTAGAACTACCATGTGAAGCAGCAATATTTACACTACAGAGTCTATACCCAAAAGAATTGAAAACAGGGTCTCAAAGAGATATTTGTCTCATGTTCACAGCAGCTAAAACATGGAAGAAACCCAGATGTCCACTGATGGGTGAATGATGAACAAAATGTGGCCTATTCAAATGGAATATCATTCAACCTGGAAAAGGAAGGAAATGCTGGCAGTCTCTCCCCTGAGAAGAACCTTGAGGACATAATGCTCAGTGAAACGAACCAGTCACAAATACTGCAGGAATCCACTTCCAGGAGGCTCCTAGAGGGGTCACAATCACACAGGTAGAAAGTAGGGTGGTGGGCACCAGGGGCTGGAGGGAGGGCAGAACGGGGAGATAGGGTTTAAAAGACAGAATGACTCGGTTTTTCAGGATGAGAAGCATCGTGGAGACGGATGGGTATACAGCGGTGGCAAGCTTCGTTGTATGTATTTTGCCACAATTATTAAAAAAGAATAAGCACAAAAAAGTGGGAAACATGGCAGTAAATAGACTGTGGCAAGGAAACGTGTGTGCCGGAAGACCTGATGCGAGAAGGCGGACCCCGCTGCACTGGCGGCCGACCCTCCACTGCCCCGCGCGTCTGCAAGTGGCCGCCGAGCGTTGAGCATTGCTTTGGGGCAACAAATAAGTTTTAGCGACTCCGCAGACACAGACTCTGCACCTCAGAGCACAGACTGAACACACCCCTCCGACAGCGGCCCGCACACCCGGCTACTCTCACCTGCCCCTCCTTCCAGGGTTCCCGCGAGCTGCGTCCCCTCAGTCCCGTCTACGACTGAGCCCTGTCCCACCGCACGTCTTGTGTGCGCTCGCCGGTCTGCGCACGCTGGGGCGTTTCCACCTTTTGGCCATCATGGACACCGCGGCAGTCAACAGTCACGCATAAGTTCCTGTGTGGGAATAGGATTCCCACATCCTGGTATTTTGTCGGAGGGTTTCCACATCTGTATTCACAAGGGAGGTTGGCCTGAAGTTTCATTGTGATGTGCATGTGTGGTTTGGGGTAAGAGATTAATGAGTGGCAGACAAAGTATGTTTCCTAAACATAACTGTGGGTTTACTTCAACATCTGTTAGAAGGCTGATGGCTCTTCACTTGTGATAGGAGTACAGTTTTCTCCTAAAATATACACCACGGTATAGAAAGTTATTAGGTAAGTGACTGAGTGAGGGTGGCTGCAGTAAAATCATGAAAACAGTATTACTGTGACCGACATCTCGGAACACCTGCTGTAGGAAAAGAACGTGGGACCTGAGTGTCACCTCCCAGGGTAGTCTCAGCGATGGCCTGCCTGCAGATGGGCACTGCCTTTCTCACAGTTAGCAAGTCTGTCCTGAACATGGAGGGTGTCAGGACGGCTCCTGCTTCCTACCATCCACAGCAACACAGTTGTCCCGCCTCTCCCACCTGGACACGGTATTTACAGCAAGAGTCCACTGAGCATGGCAAGAGCAGAGCCCGTTTCCCCGGAGATGGAATCGAGGCGCTGAGCTTTGTGAATATTACGAGTACCTTTTTTCTTTTACTTATTTTCAGAGAGAGAGAGAGAGCACACAGCAGGGACAGAGAGAGAGGGAGAGAGAATGAGTCCCAGGCAGGCTCTGAGCTGTCAGCACAGAGCCCACCGTGGGGCTCGAACTCACAAACTGTGAGATCATGACCTGAGCTGAAATAGAGTTGGATGCTTAGCTGACTGAGCCACCCAGGCACCCCAGGAGCCCTTTCCTATTTAAGTATGGCAACTATTGTTTGTTTTTTTAAAATTTTTTATGTTTATTTATTTTTGAAAGAGAGAGAGAGAGAGACAGACAGACAGACAGAGTGTGAGTTGGGGAGGGGCAGAGAGAGAGGGAGACACAGAATCTGAAGCAGGCTCCAGGCTCCGAGCTGTCAGCACAGAGCCGGACGCAGGGCTCGAACCCATGAACTGTGAGATGTCGATCCGAGCTGAAGTCAAATGCTTAACCGACGGAGCCACCCGGGTGCCCCAAGTATGACAACTATCTGAGGTAGGCGCTGCTCTCCCATTTTATAGACCAGAACATTAGGGATCAGCTGGTCAGAGTCAGCGAGAAGGTGCTAGAGGCAGGGTCTGAACTGGGGTCCCTGACAGAGGTCTCTGCCATGTGACAGAGAAAGGCACGGGTTGCAGGTGACACACTACGGGGCGGGGGGAATAAACTCTGAGCTGGCCAATTAAACTTTGAGCTATTTCTCTCAGGGCAGTGCCAGAGGGAAAGTAAACAATGAAGACAGGACACAGGGTCTCAGCCAGCAAGCTGAAAAGAGGCAGAGCCGCCAGAGTCGCCCCTGGGAAGTGGACACACTCGTGAGCACACGGACCTCGGAGCTTCCTGTGTCACCTCAGCTTCAGAGGGTCCACAGCACGGGGTGCCAGGTGTCAGCAGCACTTTGAGGGAAAGGCACGCCCTCGGTGGCACCTCCAGTTCAGCTCCGCACAGACAGCACTCGTTCCCTCTGTGACCGATGGATGACAAAGCCCGCGTGCAGATCTCCGGTTTACACGGTGCTCCGCACCCACTGCTCACCCTCCCGCACCCTGAGAGCAAGCACTGTGACCCGGGATGGCCAGGGCGGAGCGGCGGGACGTGGCCCCGATGGCCAGCAAGGAGCCCTGAGAACGGCCGCTAAGTAAGGCACAGAGAAGCAGAGTGACAGGACAGAGAACGGGCCGAGGGGACACGAAGTGACTGGGTAGCGCGGTCTGAGAGAGGGCGGCTCCAGGCGGGGGGCAGCCGGGCGCAGGTGCGGCCAGAGCAGCCGGCAGGAGGACGCGGCAGAGCCCGGGGTCACGTGGAGGCAGCGGAGCAACGCTGCAGGGCTGGGGACGAAGCAAAAGCCACTGCGCGGCAGTGACGGTGCCATCAGCGGGACGGCCAGGCTCAGCAGGGACTGAAGACGCAGAGCTGTCTGATCTCGTGCCAGAGAACCAGGCAGAAGGTGAGGTCAGCGGGTCTCCCGCTGTTCCCTTCCAGCAGCACAAACAAGAAGAGAGAATGTTCGCGGAGCCGCGGCCAGCACGCCCTGAGCTCTCCGCACGTGCGCCTTCTCCCCTCGGGACAACGTGATGCCGCAGCAGGGACTGAGGCACCGCCTGCCCTCAGAACCAGGCGCCCGGCTATACGCCTCGGCCTCCAGCGTCCCGGCCTCCTTCTGTTCCGAACACTGTGGCTGCTGCTCCCGGTCTCTGCTCAGCTCTCCTGCCCCCACTGAGGCCACTGCAGCCAACACGGCGAGCCACGGCGGTCACCCTGCAAGTGTCCCCTGCGGGCGGTCTGTGCGCTCGCTGTGGGCACAGAAGTTCCAGTCACGACCAAGTCAGCCGGGAAACGCCTCCCTGCAGGCAGCTCTTTCCTTCAGTATTTTATTTGGAAATGGGAAGTTTCTCCCAAGTGTAGAGATGAGACCAGCACGAGGCCCAGCTTCGACTCAACAGCGGGGCACACGCCCTCCCAACCATTAACCTACGTTAGCAGCCGGTTTTCCCATAAAATGATACTGTTACAGCAAAGCTAGACCCTCAGAGCTAAAAGTTAGCCAAAGTTATAATTTAAAGCTAGCATAAGTTTCCAATCCTAAAAAGACAGTGGAAAACACACACTAGCAACCACAAGTTTCATTCCTGGGTTACTGGCTAATGCCGTTTTGTTAGCGAACTCGCATCCAGTTAAAATATGAAAGCATCAATAGTATTTCTTCCTCAGTCTTTAAAAATCAGAAGTCAACACTCTTTAAGATTGAAAATGCATTTAAAATTTTGAAGACTTTCTAATAAACTGGTGTTGACCAAACACACGTTACCTTCTTTTCTACCACAGGCTAGAAAAGAGAACGCATGGCTCTGTAGCAACAGACAAAACCGAAAACTGCATGTTTGAAATGGGTGCAGTGGCCCCCGGTACCTCGTTTCTGGATGAAGACCCTGAGCAGGGGGTTGGCGCTCGAGACCGCCTTGCAGAAGTTGTCATCGTTGTTGATGGGCAGCAGGTCGCCGTGCACATCTGCATAGCCAATGGTCACGTCTGTGTTGGAGATGTGGTGCGTGTGAACCACCAGGTTGTAGAAGTCTTCAAACTTCCCTGGCTTTTGACGGTCTAAGGAAAATCTCCGGAACTCAGCCCCAAACTACAATGCAAGAGACAGGGGGGACATAAGTAGCAGGGAAAGGACGGGAAATAAGGCTTGTTCACGTCATGCCAAGCGCATCCTGAGCCTCCGTGAGGCCCGGACACAGCGGCGAACTGTGTCCCTGTCCTCATAGAGCTTCTGCAAACACACAAGGAAAGGGGAGACAGGAGTGTGGGGGATCAGTTCACTCAACGCTGACCTGTGTCCTGGACAGGACAGGTGCTGGAGCTGAGGCTACTGAAGAAAAAGCAAGGTCAAAAAGTATTAGGAGTATGGTGGACGAGATTGAAACAGGAGCCTGTGCTTAGTGAGGGCCTTCACCTGGGGTGGCTGTCCAGGCTCAGCTTGCTGTGTCCGCACAGCCCCGAGATAGGGGCAAACACTCATGGGCAGGAGGGAAGCAAGGCCAGCTGAACGCTCTGTATTTTTCCTGAGGGCAATGGGTGGTCCTGGAACAATTTCAATTTTAAGCAAGGAACTAATTTGATATGATTTGCATTTGATTTTTAAAAAAATTTTACGTATTTACTGAGAGACAGAGGGAATGAGAGAAAGCAAACGTAGGAGCGACAGGGGGGCAGACAGAGAGAGCGCAAGAGAGAGGGAATCCCAGGCAGGCTCTGTGCTGTCAGTGCAGAGCCCCACGCGAGATCATGACCTGAGCAAATATCAAGAGTCAGATGCTTAATGGACTGAGCCACCTAGGGGCCTCTGATTTGTATTTTTAAAAGACCGAAGGATCAAAAGTGGAAGCAAAAGTGAAAGAAGGAAGGACTGTGGTAAAAAGAAGGCTTCACAAATCTCAGGGAGACACGAACGTGGGCCCTGGTCCCGCCCAAAACACAGAGCAGGTTCCTCTCTCAACAGACGGTACTCACTCCGCCTGCTCTGGGAGATACCCAGGGCCCAACTTTCCTGACAGTCCCTGGCCCTGGCTCAGGTGCCCACACAGTTCTCTGCCAGGAAAGGACCCTAGGTCACCTCCCACGGGCTGAACCATCCTGGGATCCGAGGACACCACCTCTGTTTGGCCTAAGGGTTTCTGGATTAGGACATGCTGTTGTCCCTCGCTTGGCAATACAGACCTTTATTCATCAGGCAGCACAGATTCAGTGCTCTTCAACACAACTGAAAACTAATTATAGTGGTTCCAAAATACACAAAAATGAAATGTCTAATGTTTACACAATACGAGTCATTACATCATCTAGACATTATGTCAACTAGTCAAGGGCAAATCAACTCAAACCATATGGGTTTGTGTGGTTCTCAAAGTGGGCAGGCATCAGAATCACCTGGAGGCCCCTAGAGGTCTGGACTGGGCTGATCTGGAGAGCGGGCCCCATAATTTGCATTTTTAACAAGTTCCCAGGAGAAGCTGATGCCCTTGGGCTGGGGACCACACCATAAAACCACTGGTTTTAAGGGAATCAGTCTCCAAATCTCCGTGGCCACAGATCTCTGAGAACCAGAGTCTGCTGTTCCATTTCCCTTTTTAAAAAACAAAACAAACCTCTCACCCATCCCGCATTGCCCCAGGAATAAAATACTTCAGCACGCAGGACAGTGGGACTTTCCGAAATACTGGTTCAAGAAAAGCCACCTTCAATGGGCAAGCACAACCCCTAAGGCCTCCTCCCACGTACTGGGTCAGGGGAGGAGGGGCTCCGGGCTCAGCACAGAGGGCCACGCGGCAAGGCTCTCCCCCGCCGCTCTGCCGCTGTCAGAGGTGCCCACCTTGAGATGGGGCCTGTGAACACAGCACAGCAAACCGAGAAATCCTTCCCGCATTGTTGAAAGGTCAGCATTCCTCCTCTTCTCCATATTTATCCCAGCATGCACCATTGGCTGGCCCAGGGTGAGCAGCACACAATCTCTCACACACATCCTGGGGCCACAAAACTTTTGAAGACACAAGAGTTCAAGCCTACATTAGTTTAATGTGATCTTTTTTCAGATTCGGTTATGTCGTCACATCATGAATATTTATTTCAACAATAGCCGTCATCTCTCCCATCTCAGATCTAATACAAGCTAACTTCCAGAGCAATTAGTTCTTATCAGTATGCACCCTCTTTTCATTAAGCACATAAGGAGAGTTCAATGGTGTCCAGTGAAATCAGCGTATGCCTCTGAGTTTCATGTGCGGTTCTTGATTCTTCCCCCAAACCGGACACCACGCACTCACTCTGATTTAAGGGACACCGGCTGCCTCTCCTGACTCACTCCCCCTGGATTAGGCCACATCCTAGGTGAGCAGTGAGAAACAGCCCATGCTGGGCCAAGTCCCTCCTGCATTTGGCAGTCAATCTAAGGTTAATCTAATTTGTTTCTCCAATCTTTTAGTGGTTTTCTTCAAAATACGTCTTTATAATTTTTTTTAAACTTTTTTTTAGAGAGAGAGAAAGAGTGAGTGAGCAGAGGAGAGGGCAGAGGGAGACTGAGAGAGAATCTTAAGCAGGCTCCACATGGAGCCCGACACGGGGCTCACGAACAGGACCCTGGGATCATGACCTGAGCCACCCAGGTGCCCCTTCTTCAAAATACGTCTTAACGTGTGGATTGGAAATGAAAATGAATGCAGACTGCTTCCTGACAGAAAGCAAGTCTGATTTGTATTTGATAATGAGGCTGACTTTGTTAATCCATCCAGCAGTATGGTGAACAATGCTTCTTACGTTGAATGAGTCCCAAAGTCTGGCAAAAAGAGGCATGAAATGGGATATTAGCATTTTGCCTAATTTTTTTTATTATGGCAAAATACACATAACATAAAGTTTACCATTAAAAAATTTTTTTTAAATTTTTTTTATTTTTGAGAGAGAGAGAGAGAGAGAGAGAGAGAGACAGAGTGCAAGCAGGGGAAGGGCAGACAACAAGAGAGACACAGAATCCGAAGCAGACTCCAGGCTCTGAGCCGCCAGCACAGAGCTGGATGTGGGGCTCCACCTCACAAACCGTGAGATCATGACCTGAGTCGAAGTCAGATGCTTGACGGACTCAGCCACCCAGGTGCCCCTAAAGTTTACCATCTTCACCATTACTTAAGTGCAGAGTTCAGTGGCAGTAATACATTCACACTGCTGAGCAGCTGTCCCCATCCATGTGTCTTCGTATCTTGTGCAACTGAGTCCGTCCCCATTAAACACGGACTCCCAGCCCCTCCCCCAGACCCTGGTGACACCACCTACCTGCCGGTCTGTATGAATATGACTCCTCTAAGTACTTCATATGAGTGGAATCATCCGTTTTTGTCTTTCTGTAACTGGCTCATTCCCCTGATCAAATATATAATTTGAAACACTCTCATTCTGTGGGTTGCTTTACTCTGCGGATCTGGGTCCTTCTAAGGGGAAATGTTATGGCTGGGCTGTGAGCAGGGCACAGGAGGAAAAGGTAGATTGAGGCCGCTGTCTAACTTGCCTGCCAACCTAGGGCAGGTGCCATAATGTCAGTTTTTCTTAAAACTTTCCTTAATGAGCACTTAGCTTTGAAGTTGTACCTGTTCTGGACTGAGGAGACGGCCTCCCAAACAGACACCTCCCTTTGTGGAGTTCTGCAGGTTTGAATGTGGGACAGCAGGCGAGTGTCTGACGCTCAGCCGTCACTACCTTGTCATGAGCCTTGCCGCGGGAACAAACTCCTATAGTGAGGCTCGGCATTTCAGGGTGGTCTCCAGAAAACTTTAAAGTTGGTTCAGGCATTTGCATAGGGATCCCTATGTACTAATGCAGTGGTCTTCAAATGTCACATACCTCCTAAGGAATTCTGAAAAACTACCACTATAAAAAGGATAACATATTTTTAAGTTAGCATCTAAACTTTTCATAACAAAAATAAATGGTTGCAAGGGATATAATTTCCAGCATACTGTATTTCTTTTAAAAATAAATATTTTATCAGATGATCTTTTAAATACAGTCAATGAAAGCTAAATGCCATAGTGATATGATGTTACCATCATGCATTTTAAAATAGAATAACCAACTCTTTTGTAACAATCAGAAATTCCACATGGGCTTTTTTTCTGTTTGGTCCCTTGTTTCTATCACACTGCTCCAAGAGGACTGAAGCCTAGTATTTTATCATAATAATTTATGCTGGAGTACCCTACCACTCTTCTATGCAAGAAAATCAGATAAATTGAATTAAACATTCTTTTTCACATGGCCACAAGGCTCTATTTGTGGAGAATATTTCTATATTTGTGTCAGTGGTATGGAGTTTTAATTTTGCAAGATGGAAAGAGTACTGGACGGTATGCACAACGGTGTGAATGCAAACTGTATACTGTGAACTGTGTGCTCAGAAACTGGCTATGATGGTGAACTTAATGTCTGGGTTATGGACCAAAACTATACAGTAACATAAAATAAATAGATTTTTTACAGTAAAAAGTTTGTAGCCTAAGTCATTACAATGATTAAATCATGATTGAAACAGAGTTACACATTTTCATAAATAATTATTAACCATCCAAAGTAAACACCTAAAAAATCTTTCATGAGGAGTGTTTTTGCTAAATGAGGTCAGAGTAACATTGGCTCTTTTGCTCCTTCTCCTCCCTGTGAATGTAAGTTGATGGGACTGAGGGCTCAGAAGGCATGCCAGACCTCAGCTCTGTGACTCTTACCAAGTAATGTGCCAAAAATAAATAATCATAGAGTGGTCTATCATTAACAATATTTTTAATAATCTATTAGCTGACAATTAGGACAACTTTCAATGCTGTTGAAAGCAAAGTCTTGGAAACCACTGGACTTGCAAGATTTACTGCCCAATCCTTGGAACCACTTTTTCAATTTCTGGTAAGTACACCAAGAATTATATGCCAACGAATCGTGTCTGCATTTAGAGGAAACTTGTTTAATCTGATATAAAGGGAAGTAAAAATATAAAGTCAGTACCCCATGCTAATATATATATTTAAATAAAATGCTTTTATCATACTGAAGTTGGATTCTTACGTAACAACACCATTACCAAAAGTCACTCAAAATGGATAAATGACCTAAATGTAAAACCTGAAACTACAGAATTCTTAAATAAAAACATAGTGCCAAAGCTTCAGGACACTGGGTTTGGTAGTGATTTACTGGATATGACACCAAAGGCACAGGTAACAAAAGAAAAAACAGACATCGGACTTAATGAAAACTACCTTTTGTGCATCAGAAGACACTATCCACAGAGTACAACAGCCTGCCAAAAGGGATAATACTCAGAATATACAGAGAACTCCTAGGTACAACTGGTATATATCCATACAATGGAGTGTCATTCAGCCTTAAAACGGAAGGGTGTTCTTTCACCTGCTGCAACAGGCACGAAGCTGGAGCACCGTGCTGTGTGAAACGAGGCAGCGGCAGAAGGGTGAACGCTGTGTGGTTCCACGTGTAGGAGGTCCCGGGAGCCGTCAGATCATGGAGACAGAAAGCAGGCGGTAGTTGCAAGGAACTGGGAAGTTATTGCTTAACTGACAGACTTTTGGTTTTACAAGAGGAAAAGAGTTCTGGATATGGAGGGGGGGGGGGCGGCAGCTGCACAACCGTGTGAATGTACTTAGTGACACTGAACAGCACGCGTAAAATGGTTAAGTGGCAAATTTTACGTCATGCGTATTTTACCACAGTGAAAGAAATGGAGGGGAATAAGATACCCACAGGAGGCTGGGAAAAGCTCTGAAATTCCTACAAACACAGGCCACACACACATGCAGTGCTGTGTGCGTGATCAGGAGAGACCCAAGAAGGCTATATAATCTCTACCTGGTTGACCTGGGATTCTGTGAGTCAGGAAGTGAAGGCTAAAGTGGAGCCTAAGCAGCTGGAACTGACACACACATAGAGCCTCGAGCAGAGGCTGGGGGACCTACTGGTTGAGCTCACGAAAGGAAATCTCTGTGCAATTACCAGATGACCATGAAGTTAACAGTGGTCGCACATAACAAATAATACACTTTACAGAATTTGTCCAGGGAAGTCACTAAACAAACAAAAGCAGCAAAGAAATAAACATTAAAAAAAAATAAAATGTCTAGTTTTCAGCAAATTTATGAGATATATCAAGAAACAGAAAAAAAATGGCCTCCATGCAGAGGAAAATAAGCAGCCAATGAAGGGCCCAGATGCTGCACTTACGAGACAAAGATTTTAGATCAGCTATTATAATTATGTTCAAATAAGTGAAGGAAACCAAGTCTAAAGATCTGAAGGAAATCATGAAAGCAATGTCTAACCAAACACAGAATAAAAACAAAGAGATGGAAATTAAAAAAATTTTTTTTAATGTTTACTTATTTTTGAGAGAGAGAGGGAGATACAGCGTGAGTGGGGGAGGGGCAGAGAGAGAGGGAGACACAGAATCCGAAGCAGGTTTTAGGCTCCGAGCTGTTAGCACAGAGCCTGATGTGGGGCTCGAACCCAGGAACTGTGAGATCGTGACCTGAGCTGAAGTCGGACACTCAACTGACTGAGCCACCCAGGCGCCCTGGAAATCATTTTTAAAAAAAGAATCAGATTGAGATTCTAGAGTTGAAGTATATAATAACTACAGTAAAAATGTCCTAGAGGGACTCAACAGAAAATCAGAGGTGGTCAAAGAAAGAATCGGAAAATACGAGGATAGGTCAATTGAGACTGTATAGTCTAAGCAGCAGAAAGAAAAAAGAATGAAGAAAAATGAGCAGAGCCTCAGAGACCTGTGGCGTATTACCATGCATCCAAAGAAACACAGCTGGAAGTCCCAGAGCAGGAGAGAGAAAAAAGCAGAAAGAATATTTGGAGAAACAATGTGTATAAACTTCCCAAATGTAATGAATTTAACTACATATCCAAAAGTTCAACAAACTACAATTAACATAAACTCAATGAGATACACAACTAGATGCATCCTAGTCAAACTGTAAAACCCAAAGCCAAAGAGAGAATCTTAAAAGAAGAAAAACAATTCATCCTATATAAAAGATCTGCAATGATATGAATAACTGACTTCTTATCTGAAATCACGGAGGCTAAAATGCTGTGGGGTAACATGTTTGGGGGCACAATGTCAACTGAAAATTCTATATCCAGCACAACTATCCTTCAAAAAATGGAGAAACAAGACAGTCCAAAATAAACAAAAACTGGGAGAACTGTTACCAGCAGGCCTGCCTTACAAGAAATATTAAAGCTATCCTTGAGGCTGAAATAAAAGACCACTATATATTAACTGGAATAAATAGTACTGTTAAATGTAACTACAGAGGTATATGTAAATGGCAGAAAAGTATACTTTTGCCTGTTTGTAATTTGTTTCTTCTGATTAAGAGACAACTACAGAGGCAGCTTATTTTCCTGCTTCCAACATTTGTAGTTGCTGGCAGCGTGTACTTGGTCTCCATCAGGCACACTGACCCCATAGCCAGACTAAGGTCCAAAGTGGCAACACTGTGTGTGGGGCCTCTGGCTTTCCCTGGATAGTGTCAAGCTCTTGTGAGTGGAACGGGCCTGTGTTGTCCCCCAGAATGAAGTACTGATACATGCTACAACAAAGATGAACCTTGAAAACATGCTAAGTGAAGGATGCCAGATACACAAGACCACGTACTGTATGATGTATTTGTATGAAATGTATGGAATAGGCAGATTCACAGAGAAAACAGACTAGTGGTTACCAGGGACTGGGGACAGGAAGGAATTGAGAATGGCTGCTAAGAGGTAGGAGGTTTATTTTTGGGGTGAAGAAAATACTTTAAAATTAGGTAGTGGTAATGATTGCACAAGTCTGTGAATATACTAAAAACCACTGAATGTGTACTTTAAAGTTGTGAATTTTATTTCACATGAATTATAGCTTACAGAGCTGTTATTTTTTAAAAAGGTTTCATCTCAAAGAATAATTTTCTAAAATAGCCGACTGAAGACTGATTGGAAGCTGTATTCAGAAACTTGGAAACCCCAGAGAGTGACACTGGCCAAATACAATGGAGGCTCTGCTTTTGCTCTAGGCATACGGGAAATGCTGAAGGACCAAGTGTCCAAGCATCTGTTGTCAGCACACATCAATTTATAAGATAAAGACTTAAGAACTCAGGGAACCCCCCAGGGACCCCCCCCCCCCCCCCCGTGCCTGTCATTACTGCTGGGTCGTGAGACTTAGTCCAAGCTGGTAGGGCAAGCTTTTCCAGTTCAAGTTGGTCCACAGTGTTGAACTGGTAAGGACAGAGGGCAGGCACTCTGAGCAGGGTAGAACTTGCCTTCCCTCACACCCATCTCCACCCTGGCCCCAAACTGCAAAAGGCTCTCAGTCCCTCTTGTCCAATTCAGAAACTAAAACTTTATATGAATGATATTTCTGGAGTCCCAAGGCTCTGGCAATACAAATCTATTTTCATCAATCAATGTCATGTGACTCCAAGGATAATCTGTTACCACTAACATGATTATTTCTTATTTTCCAGGTTAAAAATATTAAAAATGTAAAAAATTTTTTCTTGATACATAATGAGGTCTTTCTACACTTACCCATATGTTTAAAAAAAAAATCTATTTTGTGTAGGACCCTGCAGGGCACAAAAGGCTTGTTTGGGTTAGCTGTCTTCATGCACACAATTAAGTCCTAAGCTTCCCCATGGAAAGTGCCCTTCCAAGAGTTCACACTGAGGGTCTCAGAGAAGGTGAGAGATTTGCCCAAGGCCACACAAATCCTTGATTCCACGTTGGAAATAAGACTCCATTTCTTGACTCTGATCCTTTTCTACATGGGCAGCGCTAAGCTGCTGCCACTCCAAGCTAACCGAAAAAACCATTCTTCCTACCACTGAAAACATGGTTCCCAGATTTCCTCTTACACTCACTCAGGTAACATTTACTTAAAAACTCTAAAATGTCACATTAAAAAAATGTTTTTTAAGTTTATTTATTTTCAGAGAGAGAGAGGAAGAGAGAGGAGACTGTGAGCAGGGGAGAGGCAGAGACAGAGGGAAAGAGAGAGAACCCTAAGTAGGCTCTGCACTCTCAGTGCACTTGAACTCACAAAGGCGTGAGAACATGACCTGAGCTGAAACCCAAGAGTCTGACACTTAACCGACTGAGCCCCCCAGGTGCCCCTAAGATGGCACATTTCTGATGATTAAGAAGCAGCTCTGGCACAAGGTGGCACAAGGTCATCCCCTCTGTGAGGGCTAAAGTCAAAGAGAAGAGAAGGAAATCAAACCTAGCACTTTCTTCTCATCTAGGCCGCTTCACACAGTGTCTTTCTAGCTAGAGAGGGAACTCAGGGCTTGTACCCCATGTGATGTCCCCACATGCTGCGAAGATTGTCGGGGAGGCAATTAATCACTGTTTCTATCACTTGAGGATTAAAAGCTCACACGTTTGTATTTCTAACAGTTTTGTGGGGGCAGGAGATGCACATACACCATTTTTAATCTCAAGCCTAGAAAAGAGGAAAATCGAGGTCTAGTATCTGGTATGACAGTTGAGGTGCCATGTGGAGCCCAGAGTTCTGGGGTCAGTTCAGTACCTGGGCTGGCTCACGAGGGTCACATGCAGGGACATTGCACTGAGACATCTGTGCAGTGTGTGACAGGATGTTCGTGGAGGCCTCTCCAACATGTATGCTTAAAAAAAAAACAAAACAAAACTGGAACTACACACTGTTTGGTGTGTTTTTCTTTATGGTTTGAATAGGGGTAGAATCACACAGCTGAAAAGTCAAAAGGTATTCAGTAAAAAGTCTCCCAGCCACCCTGCCCCTTCCCCACTGGAGCTGGTGATTTCAGTTGTATGCACCCTTCAAAAGGTGTTTTCTGCATGTGAAGGCACATGTGAACTGTATCTATATTCCTTCTTTTCTAAATAAATGGTAGCATGCTATCCACACTGGTCAACTCTGGAGGGCTTTTTTTCCCCCCACTTATCTTCTATATTTTGAAAACATTCTTTTTCTGGATGCTCATGGTCTTGTAAGGGAGGAATCTCTAACTCTCAGATGCCCCTGAACTGAGAAAGGTTAAGTCACTTGGCTCCTGGTTTGTAAGGTACCCATAGACAGGGACGTGACAGGGTATCGTCAGACTCACCAGGGAAGGTCACAGGAGCCAGGTGTTAAGGTAGAGTTTTTACCAGTTAAAATTTGCTTAGTAACTGGGTCACTTTTAAGGCACCTCCCAAACCTCAGGGAGCCACAAATTTGGTTCTTTATTTATTTTACAAATTTGCAATTACCATATGAGTTAGGGCAGCAAACTGCCATAGCTCTCACTAGAGTGCGAGCCCAGGAGCATGGGGTCTGCTTGTTCTAGACTAGTAGAGTCCCTAATATACAGTAGACACACAAATTTTCGTTGAATTAATGAATTAAACTTCTGTCAACTGGTTTTAAAATAAAATTCTAGAATTTTAATTAAGTGGACATTGACTGACAGTCTCAAAACAGGAACACAGTAGGAGATATAAGCATGAAGTCACAAACCATGTCCCATGTCACACATCAGCCCTGTCCCATGTATGTTAGATTTGAAGATAAATGCCAGTCCCCTCCACCCCCCCAACACAAGGGTGAGGTTTTCACCGTCAAAACCGAGGAGACAATGTCCCAGTGACTATTTGCAAACAGGTGAGTAAACAGGCAAACCGAGGGGTCTTTAGCCACGTAAAACACACTCTCTGTGGTAATCAGGTTGTGACCCTGCTTCAGATGGCTCAATGATAACGGCCAGTTTTAAAGGCAGGAAAGGTCATGGGGTCTCAATCACACCCAAGGGCTGCCTGAAGCTGTTTCTTAAAGAAAGGCCTGGTTTCCAAATTACTTTCCCAGGAAGGAAGGGTAGTCAGTTTCTCTGACCACACGCCCTCTGCTCTGGATAAACCTGGGTGGGAGCCCTTGGTTCACGGACACCAGGCTGTGCCTTCCGCTAGTGACCATGCATCACCCACCACACACTTGCTGCAGGCAGACGCACTCTCCCAAGAGCCTCTGCGGCCATGTCCCACCTGCTTCCCAGCTCATATCCCTTCCTTGGGCAGAACTGACTCTAAAAGAGAAGTACGTCTGAGAAGCATCATTAGCTTTCACTGCTTCCTTTCACCAGACAGCGACCCCAAGAACCACCAAATCACCAGGATACTTCTCCAAAAGTGTCATACTAAGGGACATGTGTCTTTTATTTGAACTCACTCCTCCAAAATACCAAATAGGAACTTATTCACCAAGCAAATATTTTCCTGTGCTGGTCTTTACAGTTGTAAAAGAAAAATATGGTCTCCATTTCATCCCCTGCCCTACCCCCCATCCTGGCATACTGTAGTCGTACAAAATACATTTACTGAATAACTAGTGTAATGTATGGCCCCTGCTTTTATCATCCAGTGAAAATGTGTGGAGTGGTTCTATGCAACAGGCACTTCTACACACTGGGGAAGGGAGTGAACCAAACAGAAAAAATGCCTGTCCTTATGAAACTTAAATTCCAGCAGGGAAGACAGGTAGCAAACTAAAAATAACGAGCGCCTAAGTCATAGAATATGTTAGAAGCTGGTAAGTGCCACGGGCAAAAGGCCAGAACATGCCAAGGAGGCCACATGTGCTCTCCAATTTGCTGGGAGTTATGTAGGAGTGCAGACCATCAGGGCACAAGGGCCACCTGGGTCTCTTCCCCACGTCCGGGATGGGTTGGCCCCTGCCCCTCCTGCCCTGGACTAGAGGACTTGGGACAAGCCCCCCATCCTCTCTGAGCTCCAGCCCCACCTGCAGGTTTTATGAAAGGGTGCGGGTGAAGGCTCCAGCACAGAGCAGGTTCCCTCCTGCCGCTGCCGCTTCTACTCCTGGTCACTGTATTAATACAACTACCACAGAGCAGTATTTTACTTAAAAAAAATTCTTCAGGGCTAGACTCCTCAGTTATCTCGAAGCTGCCCTAATCTTGAGGGGCCAAGGAGGGTCCTAGCCACTAAATCTCATTCGGACACGCACGGACCGGGGCGTGGGGCCGACCCACCCGGGACTCCTAGCGTAAGATGTTACTTATCTTGGATAAAAGATACTCCCGAGGGGCATCCAGGGGGGCTACTCTGTCCTTTCACGCACGACAAACCCAGACCTAAAATGCCACACTCACTTTACCCTGGTTATCGCTGCAGCTCCCGGAGCCTCCCCCACCCCGCTGGGCACCACCCGGCCCAGCGTCCCAGGCCCGCTCCCTCCGAGGCGTCACTGCAGGGCTCCGCCGAGGCCCCGCCTCCAGCTCGGGTCCCGCCCACCCAGGCTCTGAGACCGCACCCCCTGAACACCTCCCAGTGAGACCCCGCCTCCAGGCCTCTCAGGTGAGAGCAATCGCGGGAAGTCATCAGAAACAGAGATTTTCAAGGAAAACGTTCATCAAAATACAGTAGTTTTGGGGCACCTGGGTAGCTCAGTCGGTTGGGCATCCGACTTGGGCTCAGGTCATGATCTCACGGCTCGTGGGTTCGAGCCCCACTGGGGCTCTGTGCTGACAGCTCTGAGCATGGAACCTACTTCAGATTCTGTCTCTGTCTCTCCCTCTCTCTCTCCCTGTTCGCACTCTGTCTCTCAAAAATAAATAAACATTTAAAAATATTTACAGTAGTATAAAATGTTAACTGTAAAAGTTCACCAAACAAAGTACATCCCCAGGATGAAATATAATGAAGCCAACAGATACACGCTGTATTAGTGGGTTTAATGACTCAAGGAAGCCTTTACCACGTGGGCAGTGACAGAAAACGATGCAAAGCCGAATCCAGCGTGATCCTTGGGGCGCAGCACAAACAAGGCAGCAAGGCCCAGCCCAGGGCTGTGAACAGAAGAGCCTAGGGAGCTGTGCACGTCTGGCACACCTGAGGCCAGGAAGCCAGCACCTCTGCGGCTGGGCCCAGGGATCCGCAGCTCAGAAACTCCTCAAAGTGTGTTCCTTGAAGGAGCAGCATCACTGTCACCCGGGACCTTCAACTCAGGCCCCAGGCTTAGGGAGTCACAACCTGAATTCTAACTAGACCCCCAGTGACTCCTGTGCACACGAGTGTGAAAAGCACGGTTGTAAACTTCCCAGTAACCATCTTGCTAGTCACTGCTATGTGCTGGGTTTTGGTATCTGTTTACATATTCGTTCACTGAACAAAATTTTGCTGAATGCCGGACGTGGGTGGTGCCCCGTGCTGGTGTTGAGCGTCTTCATTGGGTTGATGGCTGTTTGAAAGCCTGATGTTGGACAGTAATCACACATGCAAATGTGTAATTACAAACTGGGAAATGCAAACAAAGAAACTGTAGGACACAGGCCCTGATTTAAACTCTGTGTTTGAGGAAAGGAAATATTCAGGTAAAGAGAGGATGGGAACAGGTCACCTGCAGCACAGACTGAAGGAGCCAGGCAGCCCAGGTGTGAAAGATCTCAGCAGCATACTTTCATAAGGCAATGCCAACACCTTGGACCATTTGGGGACAGGGCCAAGGAGCACGAATGCACGTGCAGGCCATATGGAAATCTGTGGGAAGACCCCCCTTTTGGAAATGATCAGGAAGCACGGGTCATTATCCTCATGTGGCATCTGTCAGAATGTGGGACCCCACCATGGGATGACTTCCTGGGCTGGCATGTTAGGGCAGTTTAAAATCAGGCCACAGACCTGTGAGTCAGACGGGGTGGAGCCGGCAGCGGAGCAAGGCCCCTTCCTGTGCCCATGCACCCATCTTGATCCAGAGCAATGACGTCCCAGCCACCAGTAGCTGCAGAACTGCTCAGACAGGCACCACATCCTGTGTGAGGCTGCTGGGGACCAAGAGCCCAGTGTACCTGGGTCACCTCAGTGAGTGTGTGTGTGTGTGTGTGTGTGTGTGCGCGCTGCAGGTGTTGCATGCACTCCTCTGCTCACATACATACTCTCCAGGTCACACGTGCCATCTGCATCCAGGGATCCGGCACTGGTAAATGTAGGTGTAGGGTGGGCCTGGGAGTGGAGAACACAGAAATTTAGGAACGTGGTCTATGGTTTCTGTCTGGCAGGGATTTCCAGTACGGTAGACGAGGTATGATCAGTGCCACGCTTTGTGTGCAAGCTCTTTTTAACCCTAACAGAAATCCAGAGGTGTCACTAGTCCCATTTTAAAGGCCAGGACACTGAGACCTGGAAGGACTCAATCCCTGCCCTTAGTCATGAGCCCAGTAAATGGAGAAACTGAGGCTAATACCAGAGGGAATGCAGAAAAGAGCCAGAGAGCTCCAGTGGCATGGTGAGAACCCCATGTGGAAGCTCGGGCACTGGGAGCAGACCCCCAAGTGGGAAGGGATGCCTGAACCACTGAGTGTGTGGATGAGGAGGGGCTCTTGCAGGCGGAGCAGCACGATAGAGAGCCGGGCTGCCCCGGCTGCTATGGGAGGGGGAGCCCGCCGACTGGAAGGTCTGCCTAGGCCACAGCATGCAGGATGTGGAGGCCATCTGACCCTGCCTTTCTGGGACCAGAAGCAGAGAGCCACCCAGGCAGAGACCTGGGTCCCTGGCCCCCTAGGGAAGCAGAGTCACAGCCCAACATGAACTCACGATGTACAAAAAAGGGGCAGTTTCCAGGGACGGGGATGGGTTGCGATGGCACCAGATCTGGGCCATGGTGTCCAACAACAGACAGGAGGGCAGAGTCATTAAGTTCAAGGCTCTGCAGGTTCAAATTCCCAACTCACCTTTCCTGGCTGTGTGACTCTGGATAATTTAAACTTCCCTGAGCATATTTCCTCCTTTGTAAAAAAGGGACAAAAATATATTCTTCATAGGGTTTTCGTGAGACTCAAATACAAATACATGGGCTGTCCTGAGAGTGTGATCCCAGCCAACGGCCGCTATTGGCCAGGTTGCCTGGAGAAGGTGCACAGCGTTCCTGCACAGCTGATCCTGGGGAGCCCTTCTCAGAGACCCAAACATGCTGTGGGCCACTGAAAGCAATACATCCTTCCTCAGCTGAGCCACCTTCCCGGTTCCTGAGGAGCCACCTTCCTCAGCCCCGTCCCTTCCATCCCTGGCTGGCACTTATCTCTCAGGTCCATGTTTCAGATGAAACACCCTCCTTATAATTCTGTATGAGAAAAGCTGTGCTCATGAGCATGACCCGAACCCCGCAGCTCCAGGTGGAGGCTCAGAGCCCAGTGGGCACTGTGCACCCTTAGCCATGCAATTCAAGGGGCATCCGCTTTGTGGCGCTTCAAGTGCGCCAGGGACAGGGGTGGTCACCAACTACTCTGACCACAGCTGTGAAGATCCCATGGGGTACCAGAGGAGGAAGTGGGATCAGGTTCATCCCTGCACCAAACAGACGATGCACAGGCTGGAGCTCATGGGGCTGTTGGGAAAGGGGGTTTCACAGGACCCGTGAGGGACACACAGGAAGCAGTACAGCCCTGAGCCAGGGTCCAGGAGGTGCTGGGGGGGGGGGGGGAGGAGGTGGAGAGATAGAGGATGTGACTTCAGACCACATCCAGGCAGGTAGCTGTTGTCTTTTTCCAGCAGGTAGAATCAGGAAACAACGTGAAACAGATGGGAAGCAACTGAGGGTTAGGATCTGGTTTTGCCACTTATACCTGGGCCTTGCTTAGTTGACTTAATAGGTTGGTCAAGCCCCAAGGGTGCTTCCCACCACAGTTCATGCACACTGTGTCACGAGCTTTGAGGAAAACATCTATGTCGAAGACCTGGCGGGAGCCCTGGCAGAAAGCACAGCACACAGCTGATGCTTCAAGAAAGGAAGCCACAACTGAACAGAGAGGGTCATAGCCACCTAGACTCTCCAGGTGATGTGACCTGAGCAGCAGATGCTCCCACCAGGCTGGCCAGGCTCCTGGTGCAGGGAGGGGGCCCAGAGACTGTGTGCCTCCCAGAAACCCAGTTGAGGGGACATGCACGGCACCCTCAACGGCACAGCCTTGGCCACTCTCATGGCCACGTGCTCATCTCTGGCAACGCCATGACGAGAGTCCTCAGCCACCCTGGCTGGGAAGAGGCACCACTGACAGACTGGCAATGGGGCCACGCCCCTGGGAGATGGGGGATGGGACAGGTGCCTCCAAGCATGGTGAGGGGGAACCCAGGGCAGCTCACCGCACCTCGTGAACAGCGAAGGGTGTTCCTCAACACGCTGTTTCACCCGGGAGTGTCTCCCTGACAGTGCTGCCAACATCTGCCCAGAGAAGCAGAGCCCCTGCCTCACCTGCCGTCAACAGGAGCATGTTCCTATGAGGTTTGGGCCTGTGCCCCTGGGTCTGGACAGCTGCTGATGGGCCTGAGGCTGGGGCCACCTGCGGCCCCACGTGAGGGAACATCCTACAGGCACAGAAGTTTGTTTTGTCCCATAGCAACACCCCATCATTATCTCAGGCCAACAGGGGAAGTCAGGTCAGGACTTGTGGGTGGGGAGCCAGTGGCTCAGGCCCCCGTGCCGTGGAAAACAGGATATGGATGTTACTTTATTCTCCACATCCTTCCAGCATGGCACCTTTCTCAGCTGTCCCTCACAATTCTCTCTTCCACAGCCCTTACCCAGGGACCTTGGGGTCCTTCCACAAAGCACACGTCCCCCAAAAGGGGTGCCCTGTCTGTCCTCGCCTTGTCTCAGAAGCAAAGATACCAAGAGAGGTCTGCCTGGTAGACTGATGCCTAACCCAGCTTTTGGCAAGCACACCGATGTGATAACATGGAGAACAGATACACCTGCTCACTGGGCAGGACTTTAAGGAGGAGCAGACAAAGCCCCACCGGTGGCTGCACTGTGATCTGTCGACATCCACAGGTGTGTATCAGGGAGAGCTTCCGGGTAACACAGCAAACCTCCCAGGGTGAAGGTGGCTGAAAGCTCTGACCTGCACAGGTGTCCACAGCCCACCAAGCTGAGGCTGCTTGTGGGGTTTTCATTCTACACATGAAGATCAGACACTATTCAAAAAGGAGACAACGCATCTCACTCAACGCATGAGATGCCCTGTGACCTGTCGAGCAGCCCGCAGGCCCATCCTTGTTCGTCCAGGGTCTCAGCTTCTTGCACAACGCCAGGTCCACCAGAGGGGCCCATGGAAGCTGGTGTGGACTGAAGGAAAGGAACCACAGAATCACATGGAGAAGTATCAGAGTCCCTTCACCCGTCAGCGGTGGAAACATAAATTCTGCGACAAAGAATCTCTTCCTGATTTATTTTAATTTATTAATCAACACACACTTAATAAGTTGTGGTTCAAGGCCTTTGGGACTCTCAAATTCTCAGACGTCCCACAGCAGCCACTCCCCTAAATCCAGTCTAGTCCAGGGCCAGAGCTGAGAACAGTCGCACTGCGTGGTGGGTTAGACTCAGCAGGACCACCAGGGCAGCTCAGTGTCCCACCGCACCGAGCACAGCAGTATCACGAAGGCCAGTGGAGAGCACGAGTGCACTGAAGAGGCACTCATGCACACAGCCACCAAAGGACATGCACGCGGCTCTGGGCACCATCAACACAGGCAGAAGCACAACACGTGGCACCCATAAAAAATCTCCACTGATGCACACAACGTGTGCATGGACACAGGAGTGTATCGTTACATCACATCCGAGGACCAGAACACTCATCTTTAGTGACCGCGCCCCTGATGGTGGTTACACTGGGGGTGGGTGCTGACTAGACAGGGTATGAGGGAAGCTTCCTGGATACTGGAATGTTCCACATTGTGATCTGCATAGTGGTCACCTGGGTGTGTAAGCATGCAAGCTTTCATTAAGCTGCACGCCTGAGATTAGTGTACTTTAGTGTCACAAGGAGAGAGCCTGCCGCATTAAGTAGGTCCGGAACAGCCAACTGAAAAGGCAGCTATTGCAGCCTCAAGCCTGGGCAAGAGTGGGAAGGGATCGGGTTGTAAGAAGGTCAGCCTGTGGAGCAGGGGGAGGAGACAAACCAAGAATTTAACAAGGCTGGGCCATGCATGAGGCTCTGGGTGGTTTTCAAACTCTGTGAGCAGCAAAAGCTTTTTTTCTACCCCCAAGTAAAATGCAACACACATACCCCAAAATACAGAGCAGGTGCTCTGGTTGGGGATATGGCGAGCATCTGCTCAGAGCCCCAATGAGGAACACGGCCTTGGGAGGAGATAGAGCGATGGGTGATGGGGTGTGGGACACACATCCCTGGACCCTGAGAACCTGGGAAGAACTGAAATGAGGGGACAGGGAAAAAAGGCATCAAAGGTAACTGATGTCACAGCTGTAACAGTGAGTGTCCTGGGCCTGTTACCCCTACCTGTAGGTAACTCGGGGCTGCCTGCGGCAGCTCCGGAGGAGGAAGCATGTAGGGCCAATGGACCTTGCAAGGAAGGGCTATGAGCTTGGCTCCTGGAGACGCACACAGAGCTGGCTCTGAAAAGGGGCCCACGGGCTGCACCCCCTGGGGCTCTCGGCCTGTGATCAAACACTAAGGAAATTAGCAGACACCAACACAGCAGAAATATCAACATGGACTTTTAAAACAATTTCCTTTCAACTCTCAAAGTTTCTCTTTTCTGTTTAGCTCATCCTCTCCCTGCTTCTGTCCATGCTGTCCCCTGCAGCACTGGCAGGGAGGGGACAAGGCTCCTCTCAGAGGTGCCCAGAGAATAATCCCATCAGTGAGCCAAGTTTTGGTCACCTTCCTCAAAAAGTAGTTCTTTTCTAAAGTATCCTAACAACTTCTGGACTAGTAGCCAACAGGAAAATCCAGCTGTTCCTTATCTGAATTCAACTCAGCCAACATTTTTTGGGCACCTCCTGTGTGCAAAACACTGCTTTTCACACTTTAGATGCCGAGTTTCTCCTTGGAGCAGATCACTGAGAAATGCAGCTAGTTTTCGGAGCTGGCCTCCTGGTCTAGTGCAGAGGAGAGCCCCCAGATGAGGAAAAGTGGAGGCCAGAGCCCAGCTGCTTCTGGAAGCAATGAAGGGAGAAGGTGGTCTGACTTATCTCAAAGCAACCATAGCAGACTTTGACTCTGCTGCTGCTAGAAAGCAGGCGGGTGGTTCCTGGAGGCTGACCACCATGACTGGTCTTGCTGGGCTGACAGGCCAGCTGGGATGTGCCAGAAGCCTCTGAGCTCAAGGAAATGGGAAGTGGTGATTTGGTGACACTTGGGATATCAGAATGAAGGACCTCCACCCCACCCCCACCCCCACCCTAATCTTCCCACGTGCCAGACCAAACCTTCATTGGACCATAGTTTTCTTTCTTTCTTTCTTTTTTAATCTTTATTTTTGGGAGAGACAGAGTGCAAGTGGGGGAGGAACAGAGAGAGAGAGGGAGACAGAATCTGAAGCAGGCTCCAGGCCCTGAGCTGTCAGCACAGAGCCCAACGCAGGGCTCGAACTCCCGAACTGTGAGATCATGACCTGAGCCGAAGTCGGACGCTCAACCTACTGAGCCACCCAGGCGTCCCTGGACCATAGTTTTATAAGGAGGAGATAACAATTGTCTTAGCTATCTTTGTACGCCCACCATGAGCCCTATGCTTGGCACATAGTGGTTGCTCAGTAAATACAATACAATACAATACAATACAATACAATACAATACATCAACGCATTGTGGAATCAGACTTTCCAGAACAACTACTGAGTAGAAAACTTCCCTTGAGACCATCCCATAAGAACCTGTAATGGTGATGTAAGAAAAATAGAACTTCTTGCCCCAAAAGCACAAGAGCTTACCCTTACAAGCTCTAGATCCAGACAGCCGAAGGGGGTCTGTCTCATTCTGCACAGGGCACGCTAAGAACACCTGCATCAATACCCAGACCTGGATTTCAGGGCTTGTCAGAGGAAGAGAAATCAGGAGCCCTCTTCCCCCAGTGGCCACTGACAGTTCATGGCAAAGAGCATGCACTCTGGAGCCAGACTGCTGGGGGTCTCTGACCTTGGGCAGCTTCGTGGAACTCCCTGGGCCTCAGTGTTCTCTCTTATATACTGGTGGTAATAACAGAACCCATCTTGCAGGGCTGTGATGGGACTTAAGGAACTATTATTTGCAATTGCTGTGTATTTAGAACAGTGTCTGGCGTGTGTATCTGCAGTTAAACAAATTTGAAGAAATACTTCTGAGTGCACCCTGTACACAGAGGGGAGTGTCCAGCCTGGACCATCTGTATAGCCCTACTGTGTCCAGGGGTAGCTTCAGAGGAAAGCTGCAGGGTCTAAAAAGGCTCACAGTATCTCCCATCACTCCCCAGGTTCACAGAAGACTAGAGATTTGCCAAGAGGAAGTGGTGAGCCAGTAAACACGTACTTAGCCAGCTGAACAAGTCTTACACTAACTCTTGATGCTCCCTTGTTAAATGACTACTGTCATGGTGGCTTCTGCTGCCATCATTCCTAGCTCATTCCTTGCTTGCCTCTAAAGGTCCGGGAGGCACCTTCATGGGAAAGGGTCGGGGTGCCTCTCCTTTTTCACTGATTTTAAACATGACCCAGAAACCTTTGAGCTTCTGATACCCTGAATAGCTGCACCTTCCAATTCTTGACACTCCTTCCCTGAAACTGGGAGAACCCTCCATCTGAAATGCCATGGGTCCTAGAAAAAGGCTCGAACTCCTGACTAGTTGGAGTACCCTCTGGGAGAGTTCACAGGGCTCTGAGACCCACAAAACGTTGGCATGGACACCACTGGCACCCACTAGACTGACATTTGCTACCTGGGTTCCTGGTGAGAGTCTCCTCCAGATGCAGCTTCCCACATCAAGTCACCGAACCTGTTTGAACACAGACGTGCACACATACAAAGCTGGAATCTTAAAAGGGTGTAGCTGACACACACAGGTGAGTCAAACTGTGTCAGGCAGTTCTTAACTGGCTCGCTGCAGGCAAGTGCCCAATCACCCCATGGGGAGGGCCTGGCCCAGCCCCCAGCCCACCAGATGGAAAGACATGTTCCTGCAGCACCAGGCAGCCAACAACCTCAGCCAGAGATAAGGTCTGGGGACCAGGGAACATGTGGGCCGAAACACTGTTACCTCAGCACAGGTGGGAAAATCTGTTGTCAAGCAGCTCCCATAATTCAATAAAAAATAAGGACTAACAGGGAAAAAAAAAAAAAAGCATGTAGGAAAGAAAGAGGCAGCTAAAAATAGACAAATAGCCCACAAATATAAAACCGTTCAATTCACCAATAATTCAAAGATACCAATTAAAACAATGGGATGGGGTTCCACTTATCTACCTGGGAAAGAATAATGCCCAGTGCTAGGGGCAGGGGCACCTGGGTGGCTTAGTCGGTTAAGTATCCAACTCTGGATTTCAGCTCTCTGTCTCCCTCTCCCACTCGTGCTCTCTCTCTCTCAAAATAAATAAATCAACTAAAAGAAAGAAAGAAAGAAAGAAAGAAAGAAAGAAAGAAAGAAAGAAAGAAAGAAAGAAAGAAAGAAAAGAGGAAATACCAGTGCTAGAGGGAGGGAGGGGTGACAGAGATGGATGGGCAGATGTGAAACAGTATATAAATCTGCAGAAGAGACTTTCTGCAAGAAAATTTAGCAATATATACATATATATATATTCAAAGTCTTATAAATGTGCATATTTTTAACATAACAGCTGCACTCTAGGAATCTTCCTGAAGAAACAATAAGACTTAATAAATCAGCAGTTCTTTATACCTTTTATGTAGCATATCTATACATACTCTGTAGGTAATGTTTATTTAGACTTTAAATATAAATGTTATTCACGGCATTGTTTATTACAGAAAACAACTGGAAATGACCCAAATAGGATACTGGTTAAATTAATTATAGTTTACACATAAAATAAATACTAAGTAGTAATTTTAAAATATGTTTTAAGAATGTTTTTAAGGAAGTTCTAATGACACGAGAAAACACACTGTTAAACTGATGGGGGAAATCAGGCTATAGAATAACATGCCTGTAAAATATGATCCTGATTCTGTAGCATAAAGATGCTACATATGCTTATAAAGGGTCAAGAAGACACACGGCAACACTGAACAGTGGTCATTTCTGGATGGGAGACTGATCCCATTTTGTGCCTGATACAGTTTTTAAATTTTCTATAATGACAACATATTTGTTTACAATCCAGAAAAGCCTCCAACATGATTTTTTTTTAAATTTTTTATTTGTTTAAAAAAATTTTTTTTTAACATTTATTTTTGAGACAGAGAGAGACAGAGCATGAACGGGGGAGGGGCAGAGAGAGAGGGAGACACAGAATCGGAAGCAGGCTCCAGGCTCTGAGCCATCAGCCCAGAGCCCGATGCGGGGCTCGAACTCACAGACCGCAAGATCGTGACCTGAGCTGAAGTCGGACGCTTAACCGACTGAGCCACCCAGGCGCCCCATCTCCAACGTGATTTAAACAAAGCAGCAAACACTGGATTAAAACCCTTAGCAGCGAATCTCCGCCAAACACAATGGACATGACATGCCCCTGAGTTGTAAACACAGTCTTTGTCTCTGTTGTGAACAACCGCCTTGTGCCACACTGTGACAAGGGCCATAAGATGAGAAGGGGTCAGGAGTTGGAGGGGGCTTGGCCCGGTGAAGGCATCGGATGGGCTTTGTAGGAGAGGGCTGGTGCACAGGGTGGATTCTCAGAGAGCACTTCAGGTGGGGGAAAGCTACATAACCATGGCAGACAGGCCACCAGGTTAAGAGAATGTGAATGAGGCCCGACTGGGACTGGGTATCTGGACAATGACGGGCCTCCTTTAGCACCAGGGTCTTCAACTAGAAGGTGGGGGCTTGTGCGGGGGGAGCACACTGCTGACAGAGGGTGACTGTGCTCCTTCAGACATCCTCTAACTCCTCTGCCCCTTGCAGACACCTCCCCTAGACACTGGCCTTCTTGCTACCCCTACGAGGCTCCAAGATGTGCTCCCTTGGGCCTCAACATGCTCCCCCAGACCTGTGCACAGTTCCTCCCTCCACACTGCAGGTCTCATAGGAGGAGAGGCAAAAGTCAAAGCAAGTGGCAAAAAGGCAGTCCCACTCCCAGGGCTGGGGAGTAAGAAGTACATTCTGTTGGTTTGGGGAGGAACAGGTCAATCACAAGTATGTGGAAATGTTTGTGATGGGGGAGAGCCACCAGGTCAAGGCTTTGGGAATTGACTAGCTGTAGCACATGGCCCAAAATTCTGAGACGGTGAGAGGTGAATTTCAGACCCAATATCCCGAAATGCCACAAGATTTCAGACCCAATATTCTGAACTGCAGGAACCGACATTTACAACTGCAGGAACTCCTCAAGTCTTCAAAGTGCTTTCACATTCATTACCTCATTTTTGTCCTGGGAAGTAAGCAGAACAGGAACAATGCCCATTTTACAGATGAAATAACCAAGGCTCTGAAAGTTTAAATGACTTTCCTGAAAGTTCAAAAGAGAAGTACGTAGCAGACCTAGCTGGACTCAGGCCCCGGCACCATTTTCCCCACACGCAAACCGGGATGCTATGGCGCTACGTTTAACCTGAATAAGGACATCATTGTCATCAAGTTTTGCTTCCTGTATTTTGACAAGAGCAGCTGGAGTAAAGGCTCCCTGCAGAGATGGGCGCCATGGTATCAAGTATTAACCACTAAGGGGGGCAGTGGGAGGGTGTACGCGGAAGGAAGAGCCAGGTGTACTCTCTGGACAGACAAGAAGGCAAGCCCCGTCATCCAAAATGGAACGTGTGTGTGTCCAACAGCCAGCTCAGCAGGCACTCCCTGCACCCAGGTTGGTGTGGCCCTTTCAGGGGTGCTCCCAAATCCAACCCAAACTCCAGCTCTGCCACTCACCACCAGGGGAACATGCACTGCATCTGAGCCTGAACCCAAGCTTGGAGCACGGGCCAGCAACTGGGGAGCTAGAAGGGGTAGGGCAGTCTGACACAGCTGGCTGGGCAGCCAGAACCCCCACAGCCTCTCACTCCTGTCCTGGAGGAGAGGCAAAGGCAGGCCCCCAGTAGCCTGCCCTGTACCAGCAGTCCAGAACTGTGTGATAAGGCCTGGTGAGGGCCTCTCCTCCAGATCTGTCCTTCTAGATCGGTCCTCTGGAGCTGTGCTTGTCATCAGGCAGCTGTGAGGTGCACATGGCTACTGAGCATGAGAAATGTGGCTCGTGTGATTTAGGAAAAGCGTTTAGTGTTAGTTTACACCTGAAATCAAACACCCTAAAAGGGCAGCCGGAGGGACCCTTGATGGAAGTGTTCTGTGGCTTGTCTGTGCTTGCTGGTAATCCCAGGGACGTGCACACAGCAGAGGTACATGACCAGGTCCCGGATAAGACACTGTGCCACTACAAGTGACCTTCTTGGGAGTCTGTATTCTCTCCCACAACTGCCTGTGAATCCAAAATAATCTCAAAATAAAAAGTAAAAAAAAAAAAAAAAAAAAAAGGAACCACTACATGTGCTCAATGCCTATGGTAGTGGTCCAGGAGCTCCAATCAGCTGTCTCCACCCAGTTAAAGAAACCCACAACTGTTTGGAGCTCCCACTCATGCCTGTGGGTTCTTCCCTCACACAACCCGCAGCGGGCACACTTGATTTGGGAGGCTGGGGGCACTCCCGGGCTAAAGAGGGGATGAGTTCCGGGCGAGGGTCACAGAGTTAGCATTCGGGGGAAGGGTGCGACCTTAACAGAAGTGAGGGGTTCATAAAAAGACGGTCTCCTCAAGATGAAAACGAAATCCCGAAACTCCATTGGCTCACTGCGGAGAAGCCGCCCCCCATCCTCGGCGGACGCCCTGTAAACCCTTTACCAAAGGACCCCCTCCGCCCTTGGCGGGCAGGGGCGGCCTGGACAGTGGGGGCACTGGACTCGGCTCCTTAGACACGAACGCCCGGCGCCCAAGTGCGTGTGGAGATGGGGGTCCGAGCCCACCCTCTGGCCCTGCCCCTCTCCCACCGGTCAAGCTGCTCCGCCTCGCTTTACAGGACGGGGGAGGCGTGGAGGAAGGGCGAGAGGGCCAACCCCCAGGCGGCGGCAGCTTAGGACCCGAGGAGCCCCCTCCTCCGGGACCCTGAGCAACTGCAACAGGACCCTCGCAGACAAAAGCGTCAGCAGCGAATGAGCCGCCCCCGCAGAGGGCAGAAGCGCCAGATCCTATCAGCCAATTACCCGAACGCGCACAGCAGCTCTCAAGTTGGGGCACGCTCGGGCCGGGGCGCGGACAGCGGGAGGGGCCACCGGCCGGGCGCGCCCAGAGAGCCTGGGCCAGGGGCGGGGGGTGGGGGGTGGTCCCGGCCCGCTGCCGCTCTCCCCTCGCTAGACCCGAGCCTCCTCCGCAGCGAAGGAGGCGGCGCGGCCAGGCCCTCCCCCGGCCCGGGCCCCCCAGCACCTCCCCTCCCCCCCCCCCCACGACCCCACTCCGAGCAGCCCCCGGGTCGCCCCGGAAACGCCGCCCCTCCACCGTGTGGCGCGCCGGGTCGCCTCCCGCTCGTGGAACAAAAGAGCCGCTCCCGCGGGGGTCCGGAGCCCGCGCGGCCCTCCTACCGCCGGGCTCCAGCTGCACCCGCCGGGCGGCCGGCTTTGTGTCCTTGCAGCGGCGGGAAAGGCGGCTGGACCCCCGCACTCCAAAGTTGTCGCCTGCCCCGGTACCTCCCGCAGCGTCCAGTCCCCCCGGGGGCGCCCATTCATTCGCAGGGGGGCCCGGCTTACCTTGCTCTTGACTTCCACGGCGCTGCAGTCGTAGAAGCGCAGGGTCTGAGACTTGTGGAAGCTCCGGTTCATGGTTCCGGCCCCACTCAGCCTCGTCCTCGCCTCGGCTCCTCGCTCCCGGGGCTGCAGAGGACGCTGGGGGCGGCGCCCCCCGCCCCGGCCCCGGCCCCGGCCCCGGCCCCGGCCCCGGCCCGCGCGCGCTCGGCCGCCCCGCCGCTCTCAGTGCGGCGGCCGGAGCTGGGCTGGCCGCGCGCCTCGGGACTCCAGGGGCCGCGCGCGGGAGGAGCGGGGGGACGCCGGCGCGCGCCGCCCCGAGGACCCGCCCCCAATCTCCGCCCCGCGAGCCCCGAGGGCCCGCCCCGCTTCCCGTGGAGCCGCCAACTCCCCCCCACCCCACGCCCACCCAGCGCCCGCCCCCAAAGCTCCGGGGGCCCCAGTCTCACCCGCGCCCAGAGGACCCGCCTCCGAGGGCCCGTTCCGCGAGTCCCGAGGACCCACGTCCCGCCACGCGCCGCGAGGACCCGCCCCCCCCCCGTGCCCACCCCGCGCCCCGAAGACCCGCCCCACGACTCTCAAGGACCCTAGTGCCGCCCCGAGCCCCGAGGGCCCGCCCCCCAATCCCCGCCCCATTCCCCGAGGACCCGCCCCACGAGTCCGGAGGAACCTGGTCCCGCCCGGCGCCCCGAGAACCTGCCCCCGCGGCCAGCCCCCAAAGCCGCTGCTCCGCGGGAGGTGGCAGCGACCGGAGGCAGGGAAAAGAAGCTTGGACCAACTCGGGGCGCCTCACTCCCACCTGGGCGCCCGCAACTTCTCCCTCATCTCCCCTCCACCATGATTCTGTTTACCTCCACTGGGCGGCCAGGGAAAGGGGCTGATTTGGGTTGGTTTTTGTCATTTTCTTGGGTGATGCGCGAACCAGTGGAGGCTTGACTGACTCCCTCGGGCCACACCTATCGGTACTAGCTGCCAGGTAGTAGATGGGTCCAGGCGAAAGTTCTGCAAGGAGGCAAACTCCTAAGGCGTACTTCGCACAGGTAGAAGCAAGGAGAGCGTCAGAAGCACCTCTAGGCCTATCCGATGGAAAGGAAGTCTTCCGTAAGGCCAGTGGAAAAAAGGGTATCTTAGGAGAAAGACGGAATCGGTTGTTAGCACCGTCACTGTGTACTTACTTTCTAGAGGGCTCTGGAAGAGGAGCTGGAATCTTCCCTCTGGAGGCGGGAAACCAAAATCCTCATCCTTCAGGAATTTGTGACGGAGCTAAGAAGACGGGACAAGTAAGGTTAAATATTATTATATTATGGTATACCATAAATAATCGTAATTTGTAAGTTATGCAGTTATGAAATTACTATAAATTACTATAAAAGAAATCTGGAGAATACAAAGAATTGAAAGAAAAAAAAATACGGTCACCTACAATTATACTGGTCAGCAATCAATTCTATTAACCTTTTGGTATATATTATTTATGGGGTTTTTTCTGAATATATATTTATATATTTTATAAAATTGTGATCATGCTGTTTAACCAGTTTTGCAGCCTATTTTTTCACCTCATGTTATGTAAGAAACACATTCATTAAATGTTCTTAAATAAGGTTTTTAAGAGCTGCGTGTATAAATATAGACATAATTTTTTAAAAATGTTTATTTCTTTTGAGAGAGAGAGAGAGCTCGAGCAGGGGAGGGACAGAGCGAGGGGGAGAGAGAGAATCCCAAGCAAGCTCAGTGCTGCCAACACAGAGCCCGAAGTGGGGCTCGATCCCATAAACTGGGAGATAATACCTGAGCCGAAATCAAGATTCAGATGCTTAACCAACTGAGCCTTCCAGGCGCCCCTATAGACATAATTTTTAATCATTGCATTATTGGATATTCAAGATGTTCTCAATGTTTAGCTTTTATAACATACTGTGTTTCTTGAATTCACTTACTTCTAATTATTTCATTAGAATTGACTACAAAAAAATGGAATGAGTATGTCACGGAGCACACATATATCTAAATCCTTTAACACAGATTGGCAAACTGTATCACTTAGAATTTAATTTTTACTTCCTTTCACTAAGATCTCCTGTTACATACATGCCAGGGGCATTGCAGAGGCATAGAGTTATAGTTCCTGCTTTTTAAAAAAGACACCAATCTGGCCAGGGGTCCAGTCATGTAGACAGGATTCCAAATCAAGGCAGAAATGCCAAGAGGAAAAGACTATTCCAGAAAAAAGTTTGAGGATGTCCACTGGTGTGAAAACTACAAAGGACCTGATATAATGGTTTGTTATCAATTCAAATTTTAATAAATTCCAAGTTGAACTCCAAAGAGATACACACTCTGCCAGCTGAGAGAGCAAACTGTGCACAGAGGTGCTGACTTTAGAGGAGAAATCCCCTAAATGGCAATGTGGGTCTGTGGCTATTGCTGATTGTTGAGAATGGTCATCACTGTCAGCAAACAGTGATCATGCTGGGGGGAGAGCACCCCGTAGATTTCTTAAGAAGTGGGGACAAGGGGTGAAGGAGTTGGGCAGCATTCTAGGTGATGTGGGCAGGTGCAGGGCACCAACTGGCTTACTCAGGGCTCGGAGATGGGGAGAGGGCTGGAAGCTACAAAATTCCATCCTTGATGGAAGTGAGATCATTTCTGTCATGCCTGTGGCCCAGCTACATTTGTCCCATCTGGTGCTTCTCATCAATACCCCCCTCAGCCCCACTGAAGCAGAATCTGCACTTGAACAAGATCCCCTGCTGGTTTGTGTGTCCTTGTTTGTAGTTTTCTATTGCTCTGTCAGTTCTTGAGGGGCATGGTCAGCAGGAGGACATGTATGTGGACGGAGCCTGAGTCTCCAGGGGGGACTTGAAGGTGATTCTTTTGGGCTTCAAGCCTGTGTGTGGGTCGGGTATAGTCAAAACCAAGTGGCTGGGCCGAACCTTCAGATGGAAAAGCTTCTTAATCCAGCAGCATGATTGCAAATCTCCCCACAGGTCCTGGCCTGACACACAACCACAGGAGCCCAGGAGCAGCGGGCAGCCCTATTGTTGGGCTCTCTCTAGCTGGGGCAGGTGGGCTCCAAACGGTTCGTGCTATGCCCCAGTCACAGGCCGGACGCACACTCCTAATTGCTGTTCTGTTTGTGATCGTGGAGCCAGCTGCCTCAGTAAAGTGTTCAGAGATTTAGGTGAAGTTAATTGAGACTCTCAGCAAAGGTGTTGGAAATTTCGGTAGGCCTTGTCTTTACGCTGTGTGTTGTGCAGGCATCTCACAAAGGACCTGAACTTGAGCATGTCACTTTCCTGGGCCTCAGGTTTCTTTATATGTGAAGCAGGTGCCTTGGCAGCTTCCTGGCAGTATCCTGGTATCATAATGGGGCAGATGGGTCCCACTGTGAAATCTCGAAAAGTGCTCTGCCAATAGAAGTGCTCCGAGGGGTCTCCCGCCTGGCCTGGAGCAGAGTCGGTGCCAGGAGTGAGTGTATCAGCCTTGAGAGAAGCTCATGGCAGAGGCAGAGGCCTGGATCACAGAGATACACCCTTACCATTTGTACAGGGTGAGCAGCTGGTTTCAGACAAAGGCTGAGAAAGAAAAGTGGGAGAGCTAGGGGCCTAATCCTCCTCATGTGTTTGGCTTCAGACAATCCATCCAAAATGGTGACCAAGTCCCCCAGTATCAAAAAGGAAACATTGTAGACCCAGGAAAATATGTTCCCCAAAGCCCTAGGCCTGACCTTGCAGGCATTAGCATCCACAATGGAATGAGTAATAAAGTTAAAAAATCTCAAATTTCTTCCTTTTTTTTTTTAGAGAGAGAGAGGGAGACACCAGCCAGGGAGAAGGGGGGGGGGAGAGAAAATTTTTTTTTTCTTAAGATTTATTTATTTTTGAGAGAGAGAGTGCAAGCAGGGGAGGGGCAGAGTGAGAGAGGGGGACAGAAGATCCGAAGCGGGCTCTGTACTGACAGCAGCGACCTCGATGTGGGGCTTAAACTCAGGGGCTGTGAGATCATGACCTGAACTGAAGTTGGACACCTAACCCACTGAGCCACCCAGGTGCCCCAGGAGAGAGAGACTCTTAAGTAGACTCTACACTCAGCACAGAGCCTGATGCGGGGCTCGATCTCACAACCCTGAGATCATGACCTGAGCCGAAATCAAGAGTTGGATGCTCAAACAACTGAGCCTCTCAGGTGGCCCTCAAATCTCAAACTTCTAAATAGTTGAGGACTAAAGGTACCATCATCAGAAAAATCATCAGTATTTAATAGTGGAACACACAGTGATAAATTATTTTTAAGGCCCTGATAACAAAGAGAGAAATGTCAACCTTGTGTGAGTCACTGAATCAGCTGTCCACACATCTTGTCAATTCCAAGTGTGATGGAGAAGAGTCTGTGAAGCAGTAGAGAACCAGCCAGGGCCACCCACCCTGCTTTACCTCCTGGAGTGCCAGGCTAGGAGGGGAGTCCTGCATGCATGGCTGGCGTAAGAGCTGCCCAGAGCCTGCGTTTGTGCAGCAGGATAAGTTCAGGGGTTTCTAAACAGAATTCCTACCCTCTCTCTCTGCAAGGGTACTTGGCAATGTCTGGAGGGTGTGCTGATGGCAGGTAGAGGCCAGGATGCAGCTAAACACCCTACAACGCATAGAACAGCCCCCACTGCAAATCCCTCACTGTGATCCCGTGATCCTTCCCAGAATGTCAATGGTGCCAAAGTGACAAACATGGGTGTGTGGTAATGCTGGCCTCCAGGAGAAGGTCAGGATCCTGGACCATCCCTTTTCTATTCCCCAACCCAGGCCATCCTCTCCTTTAGCTTGGTCAAGTTTGAGGACCTTCTGTTGTCCACCAATGATGGGTGATCTGGTGCCCCATCCTTAGAAGTCAGGAATAGAGGGCTCATTAGTTCCCTAACTCTCTGAGTGACCACCCCAGTACCTCCACCCCACCCCTTCCTTCTCTGCCCTGGGGCAGGGTCTAAAAAGCTGGGGCAGGTGGCTGTCGACTTTAGTGTTGGTAGCTTTGGTGTCAGTCCCACTGGTAATGCGGGCTGTGGTGTTTGGGCTAGAAAGAGACAAATCAGGCCAGTTAGCGGTGAGGCAGCAGCTGCTCTGTGGACCATCCTTGAGCAGCGAGGCTGACGAGTAGCAGAGGTCTGATGAAGACACACACACCCATGCTCCAAGCCCAGGACCTTTCCCAGTCAACACCCTCAGAAGGCTCTCCCAGCCACAGGCACCCACCCTTAGGCTCTCAGCGTGTTGTTCAGCTGTGCACCGAGAGATCCAGGAATAGTGTGTGGTGTGTGGCATCCACTCCAGACCAAACTCCAGGTCAGAGCAGCTCAGCCTGAGGCTGAAGGAGGCCCATCAGTAGATCAATGGTGGGGTATATCTTGGGATGGAATCACAGGGGAGTTTTATTTTCTCTCTTTTGCACTTTTGAAGCGTCTGCCATGAGTATGCATATCTGTAATAAGTCACCTAATAGAGTGGCAGCCCAGTGCAGGTTCGCAGCTTTGCAAAAGGATCCTGTCTGGCTCTTGACCAGCATGTTCAGCCATGGCTCCATCACTAATGGGGACCTCCCAGAACACTGGTGTTTCCCACCTTCTGTCTGCAGACTGCATGTGATCCTGGTCCAGAGACTGGAGTTCTGTGAGTCTCAGTTTCCTCAGCTTGGGGAAGAGCAGATACTGTCCACAAATCTCTGAAATGACTTGTGGAGAACCTACCTCTGGGCATGTGCATGTGCTGGACAGAGTGCAGGTGATGCTTGTGTCTGCCTCTCATAGCTCAGTCTCAGTGACTCACAACAGAACTATGCATTTTGTTGCTTTTCTTACGCAGACATTTGTTGAGGAGAGTCCTGATGCAGCCTTGGACTTGGTAAGAGTCTGTGCTTGAGTGGAGGCAGGGCAGCGAGAGGGTCCACAAGCTCTTCCTTCCTGGCTACATGTGTCCCACTTCCCCAAGCCCTCCCCCTTCTCCAGCTGGGTGGCTGCTTCCTCCTCTTCTGTGTCCTGGGCTCTCCCAATCTGTCTTCAGTATTTCAGATTTGTAGCCTGAGGTTGAAGTAACTTGGCAGCGTAGATTATTTGAGAGCCTGTTGATCTTGACGGGATTTAAGACGAGGATCCGGCAGTGTCTCCTAAAACCTGAGGTGGGATGTGGCTACATTTCATGGGGGGCTGGAACCAGAACCTTCCTTTTAGGTGAGGCCCAGGTTAAAAACATCTGGGTTGTATTGCATCTCTGACCACTCATCGTGTGTGGGGCTGGGTACTTTAGTCCAGCACTCTGCCTCGGCTCTCTCATGTGTGAAATGAAGGCAATAGCGACCCTTGCTTACCTGAGGTTGTTGTGAGGAATAAATAAATGTGTGAAGTAGTAAGCACTCTCAACAGCCCTCCTTGAAGCAGGAGGCCCCACATGTGTGTCGTTGTTAGCATAGCCTGACTTCACCTTTTCTCCACCAGCTCTTTCTTTCTTTCTTTCTAAATTTAATTAATTAAATAATTTTAAATAATTTATTGTCAAGTTAGCTAACATACCGTGTGTACAGTGTAGTCTTGGCTTCAGGAGTAGATTCCTGTCATTCATCACTGACATACAACACTCAGTGCTCATCCCAACAGGTGCCGTCCTCAATGCCCATCTCCTATTTTCCCTACCTCCCCGCCCCCATCCCACCAACCCTCAGTTTGTTCTCTGTATTTAGGAGTCTCTTACGGTTTGCCTCCCTCTCTGTAATTTATGTTTCCTTCCCTTCCCCTATGGTCTTCTGTTAAGTATCTCAAATTCCACATACTAGTGAAAACATATGATATATGTCTTCTTCTGACTGACTTAGTTCACTTAGCACAATACCCTCCAGTTCCATCCACGTTGTTGCAAATCGTAACATTTCATTCTTTTTCATCACCAAGTAGTATTCTGTTGTGTGTGTGTGTGTGTGTACACATACACATATACCACATCTTCTTGATCCATTAATCAGTTGATGGACATTTGGGCTGTTTCCATAATTTGGCTATTGTTGATAGCACTGCTATAAACATTGGGGTACATGTGCCCCTACACATCGTCACTCCTGTATCCTTTGGATAGATTCCTAGTAGTGCTATTGCTGGATAGTAGGGTGCTATTTTTAATTTTTTGAGGAACCTCCACACTGTTTTCCAGAGTGGCTGCACCAGTTGCTTTCCCACCAACAGTGCGAGAGGGTTCCCCTTTCTCCACATCCTCACCAACATCTGTTATTCCCTGAGTTGTTAATGGACCCACAAATGTATGGCCAACTAATCTTTGACAAAGCAGGAAAGAGTATCCAGTGGAAAAAAAGACAGTCTCTTTAGCAAATGGTGCTGGGATAACTGGACAGCAACATATAAAAGAATGAAACTGGACCATTTTCTTACACCATACACAAAAATAAATTCAAAATGGATGGAAGACCTAAATATGAGACAGGAAACCATCAAAATCCTTGAGGAGAGCATAGGCAACAAACTCTTTGACTTCAGCTGCAACAACTTCTTACTTGACATGTCTCCAAAGGCAAGGGAAATAAAAGCAAAAATGAACTATTGGGATCTCATCAAGATAAAAAGCTTCTGTATAGCAAAGGAAATAATCAACAAAACTAAAAGGCAACCGACGGAATGGGAGAAGATATTTGCAAATGACATTGGATAAAGCATTAGTATAAAAAATCTGTAAAGAACTTGCCAAACTTAACACCCGAAAAAAAAAATCCAGTGAAGAAACGGGCAAAAGACATGAAGAGACACTTTTCAAAAGAAGACATCCAGATGGCCAACAGACACATGAAAAGATGCTCAACATCACTCATCAACAGGGAAATACAAATCAAAATCACATTGAGATACCACCTCACACTGGTCAGAGTGGCTAAAATTAACAACTCAGGAAACAACAGATGTTGACAAGGATATGGAGAAAGGGGAGCCCAGTACAGTATTGGCACAAAAACAGACACATAGATCAATGAAACAGAATAGAGAACCCAGAAATGGATCCACCAGCTCTTTTTCAGTGGGGAAGCAAGGAGGGTCATTGGAAGAAGGGAGAAGAGAATATGTAGGGTATTCTTAGGTCCATGAAATAAGGTTTTCTGCAACCCATGGGTGGGCCTGGGGGACAGGCTGAGATTTAGGGTGTGTGATCAAGGGGGCGTGGCCAGGTGCAGAGGATCTGTACAGACTAGGAAGACACCAACCCTCTGCTACATCGGAGCTGTAAAGACCTGAAACAGTATTCCCTGCCTCACCCCCAACCCCCAGTCCCCAACTCCCACAGAAAGGGAGAGGTGCCTGTCAAAGTTGTCAGGTGTGCAAGATGAATGAGTTCTGGAGATCTGTACCGCATGGTTGCTGTAGTTAACGAGGATGCGTTGCAAAATTAAAATTTTCTCAGAGGATGGATCATATGTTAAGTGTTCGTACCACATACACAAATGATGAAGATGATGGTGGAGACGATGATAAATAAATAGTGCAAGAGGAAACTTTTGGAGGTGATGGATATGTTTATGGTATTTGTCTATTGCATACATTTGTTACGTAGCGCTTTTTGTATGTCAGTCATAGCTCCATAAAGTGGCTTAGAAAATCAAATAATAGAGAATATAATCAAAGCACTGAGCACGTGACTGGTCACAGTAAAAACACAAATAATTGTAACTATTGTTAAACCACAGGTGAGGGCTGGGAGTTGGTCCCACAGGTACTTGGCAGGTGTTGCCCATGGCTGGCTGCTCCCTCTCCCCTTGACTCAGTACTGGCTCAGCACTGCTTCTGCTATGCCTAAGCACAGCCCAAAGAGAGGAGCCAGGCTCACTGTGTCTTCCTCCTATCAGCTGTGGCTCACTCTGAACAGGTAGAGAAGGTTGCAGACACCATGACACTTTGTTTTGGTTACTTGCTATCTTCCCCCATTTTGGTCACCCAGGTCCCTAAACTTTATTTAGCTCACTTCTGTGGGAACCTGGGTTTTCAGATTCCTGCAGACATTTCAAAGTGTGCAGATTCATCCGGCCTTTTTTCGCTCCTTGGGTCTGGAGATAAAGGCGGGAAAACTCAGCATTCTGTGAAAGCAACAATAATAACTATCAGGCGTGCTCTGCCCTTGGTGCCTCAAACTTGAAAGAAATGGCAAACTACACACCTCGTTTTATGCACAACCTGCTTTAAGTACTCATCTAAGGAGTCATGTAAAAGGAAATTGTGCTGAAAGAAGTCTCATTACTGAACTTTTGACTTACTGAAGACACCTTGGGATAAAAGTCTCTAGGAAAATGTTTCTTAAAGAGTATAAATCTAAGTGTGCATCGCGGGTAGAGCCCTTCTCAGTGAAGGTGAGATGAACAGACTCTACAGCTCAGACACCAGCTGCATCTCTGTCAATACCATCAGGGGTGTGTTGGGGGGCCCCAGAGGGCTGGCCAGCTCTGGGAGCAGATTGTAGCCTTTGGTCCCCTGACTGCAAAGACTTCTCTGGGCTTCTCTGGTGCTCTGGGTCCAGCAAGGTCTGAGGTGGGTGAGGTGAGGAGGAGGGTTGGATGAGGAGACAGTTTTCCCAGAGCCATCACGGCAGATGGTAGGACGGGGGAACAGAGGGCCAGTACAGGCCTGGGTGAGCCTGAGGTGCTGGCTGAATGTCTTGGGCTGGGGCAGCACCTGCTTTTTCCTGGTGCCTGGTCATCCCCTCAGCCCACCACCCCAGCCTGGTCATCTTCTGGTGAATGCGCAGTCACAGTGCCACATGTAGCCATGCATTGCCCATCCTCCTGGAACATTCCCAATCTCCACCCCTGGTCTGGCCGACCCTGCACACCCTGGTCCTCCTGAGTGTCCCCTGTAGTAACACATGCCACACCATGCTGTCATTTGTTGTCTCTCTGTTCTTTCTGGTACAGGTAGGTATCCTTCATGGCTGCCTGGCTGGATGATGGGTGGATGAATGGATTCTGGATCTGTTGTTCCTGAATAGCAGGTATACTTGGAAACCCTGCTGGGCAGGGTGAGCCTCTGTCCCTCTGTGTGTCCTCAGCCTCAGTGCCCTGGACACTGGGTCTTGGATTTGGGAGTTCTTCCAGATGAAGTTTGTTCTGTGAAAGGGGATTCCTTCTGATGTTCATTATGTAGCCACATAACGTGGCCATTACTGTGAGACAGAAGTTGTTCTATTGTGTTGTATTCTATGTGAATACTGTGGCTAACAAAGAGTAAACACATGTTCACACTCACACATTCACATTTACGGCTCCATTTCTAAGCATCATCGCTGTGTAAGCAAGTGAATTCCCATTGGGTTGCAGACATGTGGATGTGCCATTACAAGGCAAGTCAGAGTTGAAATACCACTAAAAACCCTTTCCTTGAGAACTGTCAGGAGAATCTGGGAGTAGCATTTTTCCTTTGCACTGCACAGAGCGCGCCTTCACAGGGCTCTTGTTCAGAGGAACCTTTGCCGGTGGGGATGGCATTTCCCATTGCCATGGTGATAATGGCTTGGGGATACATCACAGTTGATGAAATGCATATTAATTTGTGGTATTGAGTAGGTCCAAGGTGCTGGCTTAGTATTAACTATTCTATAGAGATAATGGCTGAGAATGAAAAAGTGGAAACCCGTCTGGAACACACAGGTAGAGGGTTGTGCAGAATAGGGGTTGGGGTTCACAGCCCTGGCCAACCTGGATCTCTAATTTACCTAGATTCAGAAGGTGTGAGGGGTCGGTGGTGTTTCACTGTCAACAATTTCACGGATGATGGATAAATAAAATGTGATACACACACACACACACACACACACACACACACACACACACACACTGGAGTATTACTCAGCAATCGAAAAGAATGAAGTCTTGCCATTTGCAACAGCATGGCTGTAACTAGAACATATAGAACATATTATGCTAAATGAAATTAGTCAGAGAAGGACAAATACCATATGACTTCACTCATGAGGAATTTAAGATACAAAACAAATGAACAGAAGGAAGGGAAGCGAAAATTATATAAAAAGAGGGAGGGGGACCAACATAAGAGACTCTTGAACATAGAGAACAAGCTGAGGGTTGCTGGAGGGTTTGTAGGTGGAGGGATGAGCTAAATAGGGCATTAAGGAAGACACTTGTTGGGATGAGCCCTGGGTGTTATATGTAGGGGATGAATCCCTGGATTCTACTCCTGAAATCATGATTGCACTATATGCTAACCAACTTGGATGTAAATTTAAAAAAATAAATAAATATATTATAAAAAATAATTTCACAGATGAAGAATATGCCTCTTGAGTGGAGTATGGCCAGATTTGTTCCAAGTATTTTGTTGCTGGTAGAGAAGTCAGGGAGAGGGCACCGTCCATCTGAAAGGATCTGCGAACCTCAATAGACATGACAGGCTGAGTGCTCTCAAGAAGGTGCCTGGCTTTTGCAGGGCTCACTTTTTGAGCCTGCAGGCAGGACTGACTAGGACAATAAAAGGAATTGTTCTAAGGATGGAGTATTGGACTATGGTGTACCTTGCAACCTTGGGAAGAGGACAGATCTAGTGTCCACTGTTTGAGTTACTTCTTGAGAGTGGTAGTTATCTGCAGCATCTGACTGATGAGATGTCTGCCCGTTTTATTAAGCATGGGCATGGTTTCTGTGACTTTGTTTTAAGGGTTGTTAATTTCCTAGGATCCTGATTGTAAGACATAGGTCCCTGTTCAGCCCTGGGGAGTGGGCAAATCCCTTTCTGTTTCTGGGAAGTGTGTCTCTAGCGGTTGGAATGTGTATTACAAGCCTCTAGGTAAGAGATAGGGTGGTTACAGGGGCCAGCAGACTGTTGTCACTGATGATTTTAAAATTTTAAAGTTTATTTCTTTATTTTAAGAGAGAGGAAAGGGGAGAGCATGAGCAGGGGAGGGGCAGAGAGAGAGGGAGAGAGAATCCTAAGCAGGCTTCAAGCTGTCTGCACAGAGCCAGATGTGGGGTTTGATCCCATCAACTATGGGATCATGACCTGAGCTGAGATCAAGAGTGGGATCCTCAACCAACTGAGCCACCCAGGTGCCCTGTCACTGAAGATTTTAATGGGTAGATTCCTTATGGTGAGATGTTAGGTCTTACGGGTAGGTATCCTCATAAAGTGCCCATAAAGGGTGCTTTGTTGAGTTTAATAGTAGATATATTATTATTACTTCTATTAGCCTTCCTTGTAGTTGGTGTTCCAATGAGAGGTATTCCAAAGTGTTACAATGTTGCCTGCATTTTATCAGCATATTAATGAGTATTTGCATATGAAGAAGGTTGGCAACTCCCCCACAAACTGTACATTGGCATATGCAATTAATTATCAATGAAATTTTATCCTTGACAACAAAATAAAAGTGATCATTTAAACCAGGGGAGGGGGCCCTCTTTTGCTACCTGTAGTGAGTTCCATAGTCCTTCCTGGGGAACATTACCAGATTCTATTGGGAGACAGACTTAGTTTTGTTACTGTGGAAGAATATGGAGTCCATGAATTGTCTCTTGTTTCATATTTCATGAGTCCTGGTTTTTGTTTCACACCTTCATGAATCACACAATGATCCTGAATTTGCCACTGGTTCATCCCTCTCTGCAAAGGGTGTGTTTGAGACAAAGGGTAGCCTCTGTGCAGCTGACTGACTCTAGCATCAGAACACTGTCAGGGGGGCAGTTATTGGGACCCTAACTCTGAACCAGTTCGTGACACACAGAGTAAACAGATTTCAGATTTAGACCCTAACCTGAACCCTGGATCCAGAACCCAAACCCCAATCTGAACCCCTAGCCCTGAACCTTGAACCAGAAACCAGAACCCCCAATGCCACCCTTGAACCCAAGCCTCAAGCTTTGAGCACTTAACAATGTTAATAACAGCCAAAATGTAGAAACTGTGTAAAATCCCATCAATGGTGAATGCATAAACAAAATGTGGTTAAGGGTTAGGGATAGGGAATCCTAGCTTTCTTCTAAGAGACACCTGGGGTCCTTGATTGCTGTAGCAGCTGGGAACCCCATCAGGCAGCCAGTCCAAATTGGGTCTGACTGTTGTCTAAAGTTGCTGCCTGAGAAAAATATTCTGGGGTGTATACCTTTAGCCAGGAGGCTCTGCAGGTGGTTCAAGACTAGCCTTGGTTCCACACACCTACAGGGTTATGACTGCCCTTAGTGGGCTGAGACAGTTTATAGTGTGCATATGAAAGGTGGGCAGATCCAAAGAGCTAGGGACCTGGGACAGGGCAGCTGTAGGGAGAGGCTGTGTTCCAGTAGTCTATTTGGGGCACCTGCTATCTGCCCAGTTCCTAGACTTATCCTACTCAAATGCACATATTCCCCCTGAAGGCAGAGCTGGAGGAAGCTACACTGCCTTGTGAGTGTCAGGCTCCACAGACTTGCTGGGGTTTCTGATAAAACACTGGGAGCACTGATTGCTGTGGAAGTCAGAATCCCCAGCATGCAGTCAGTCTGGATATGGACGGACTGATGTCAGTTTAAATCTGCCACTGTGGAATGATTTTGGGGGGTGAACTCCCTCCTTTCAAATGTTTATACACTTTGTTGGGGACAGCCTGAACTCCACTGGCTTGTTGGGCCCTGGATGCACAAGGCTGGCTGATCAGTGTGTACTGTGCACGCACGCCCCACACAGTTGGATTTACCCAGGGAATCCGTACAGAGAAAAGTTCAGGAGAAGACTGGTCTCAGGAGAAGGCTGTTGTGGATACATGGAATCTACCCATTTCCAAGCCTGAACCAACACAAATATATACATGTTTCCCTTAAAGGCTGAGTTGGAGGACAGAGGAGAGCCTTGCCAGGATACAGCTTGATTGACTGGCCTTATGATCCTTTTATAAGAGACACTTGGGAGCCTTGAGGATTGAAGAAGTGTGATGTAGGTTTAGGGCAAGGGTTAGGGCTAGGGATTAGGGTTTAAGGTTAGAGTTAGACTAAGAGGTGAGGGGTTAAGATTAAAGATTCGATTGGGGTTAGGAATAGAGTTGGGGTTAGGTAGGGTTTAGGGGTTAGGAGTTAGGGGTTAGGGTTAGCGTTCAGGGTGATGGTGTGTTCCAGGGTGAGGTTTTGACTCAGGATCCCCTTCAGCAGCTCCAGTCCAAACCTGGAAATGTCATGTCAACCTCCTGGCTTCCTTGCTGAATAAGGCAGGGTTGGCCACCGGCTCCACATCCATTCTTTTCTCAGACCTAGGAGGTGGGTCCCGTTAGGGCCAGAGCCAAGGTGAGGATTAGGGCTAGGTTCTAGAAGGTGTCAGCAGTGGAACAACCAGTACTGCAGTGATCTCCTTGGAGTGCTGAGTTGAGGTAGGTTTCAGTGTGCAGGTCAAGCTTATGGTTTGGGTTCAGGAGCCAGATAATCCTGTGGGCTAGGGTTGGGTTTTGGCTCAGAATTCACTACTGTAGCTCCATCCTGGCCTTCAAAGTGTCATGGTTAAATCCTGCGTTCCTTGCTGAAATATTCTGTGCCTGTAATTGGCCCCAAATCACTTCTTAGATCTATAAGATGGACCTCTGTAGGACAAGAGCCATGGCTAGGGTTAGGGCTAGTTCCCAGGAGGTGGCAAGGGCCTAACCACCAGTAGTGCCATGATCTCCCTGGAGGGTTAAGTTTAGAACTTGGTGTTAAGGTGGGGGTCGGGCTTAGGCATTGGGTTCAGGGGCCGGTCACTTCTGTGGACCAGGGTTTGGTTTTGGCTCAGGATGCCCTTCTGCACCTCCATTTTGGCCATTAAAATGATATGTTAAACTTCTGAGTTCCTCACTGAATAATTTTGTGCAGGTCATGGTCCCCAAATCTATTCTTTCCCCAGACCTAGGAGGTGGAACTCCCTTAGGGCCAAGCCTTGGCTGGGGTTAGGGTTAGGTCCCGGAAGGCGACAGGGGCCAATGGCCCAGTGTGCCGTGATCTCCTCAAAGGGTTGTGTTGAGGGCGCCTGTTAGGGTGCAGGTCATGCTTAGGCTTTGGGTTCAAGGGCCGGCTGATGGTGTGGGCCTGGATTAGGTTTTGGCTCAGGATCCCCTTGTGCATCTCCATCCCTGCTGTGGAAATGCATGGCGATTTTCTGGGTTGCTTGCTGAATACTTCTGTACCAGTCATGGACCGCAAATCTGGTCCTTCCTCAGATCTAGGAGGTGGGCTCTCTTAGGGCCAGGATCATGGCTAGGGTTAAGGGTAAGTCCCGGGCAGTGGCAGGAACAGAACCACCAGCAGTGCAGTGATCTCCCTGGAGAGCTGAGTTGTGGGCACATGGTAGGGTACAGGTCATGCTTAGGGTTTGGGTTCAGGAGCCAAAAGATTGTGTGGGCCAGGGTTAGGTTTTGGCTCAGGATCACCCTTGTGCAGCCCCATCCCCGCTGTGGAAATGTTTTGGCAACTTTCTGGATTCCACGCTGAGTAATTCTGTGACATTCTTGGGTCCCAAATCTGTTCTTTTCTCAGATCCAGGAGGTGGGCCTCCCTTGGGCCTGAGCCATGGTCAGGGTTAGGGTTAGGTCCCAGGAGATGTCAGGGGCTGAACCACCAGCAGTGCAGTGATCTCCCTGGAGGGTTGAGTTGATGATACAGGTCAGGCTTAAGGTTTGGATTCAGGAGTCAGATGATGGGTAGGCCAGGGTTAGGTTTGGGCTCAGGATCCCCCTTGTGCAGCTCTATCCCTACTGTGGAAATGTCACGGTGATTTTCTGGGTTCCATGCTGAATAATCCTTGGCCACTCATGGTCCACCTATCCATTCTTTTCTCAGACCTAGGAGATGGGTCTCCTGAGGGCCAGAGCTATGTGTAGCTAGGGTTAAGCTTAGGTCTCAGGAGGTTTCAGGAGCCAAATTCCCAGCACTGCAGTGATTTCCCTGGTGGGTTGAGTTGAGGGTGGGTGTTAGGGTGTGGGTCAGGCTTAGGGTTTGGGTTCAGGAGCCAGATGATAGGACGGACCAGGGTAGTTTTGGGCTCAGGATCCACTACTTCAGCTCCATCCAGTCTCTGAAAATGTCATGGTGAAATTCTGGGTTCCTGGCTGAAATGTTCTGCACTGGTCTTTGTCCCCACTTTCATTCTTATCTCAGACCTCAGACTGATCCCCCTTAGGGCAATAGCCGTGGCTGGGGTTTGGGTTAGGTCCCGGGAGGCAGCAGGTACTCAACTGCCAGCGGTGCAATGATCTCCCTGGAGGGCTGAATTGAGAGTGATGATTCAGCGTGTGTCAGGCTTAGGGTTTGGGTTCAGGGGCCAGATGACTGTGTGGGCCAGGGTTAGGTTTGTCCTCAGGATCCACTTCTGCAGGACCATCCCAGCCCTGAAAATATCACGGTGAACTTCTGAGTTCCTCATAAATTATTCTGCACAGGTCATGGGCCCCAAATCCATTCTTTCCTCAGACCTAAGAGGTGGAAAAGTCCTAAATAAGGAGACAGCTTCTGCCTCTTGGTGGGGGGTTCAGATGGGACAGCAGCCCCAGCTCACGTCTTTGTCTCAGGGTACCCAGCTCAGCCTCACCAGGACTCCCACCCACGGACACTGTGAGATAGTAAAGGTGCCTTTTTCCCAGCTGCCCAGTCCCCTTAATGTTGTCATGTGCCAGGATCACTGACGCCAGCGTCTTCCTGTGTCTGGGCACATTTGCACTGTTCTCCTTGAAAGGCTTGTGTGCCCCTGGGAGGTGGTGCCACACTGCGGACTGGTCCCTGTGGACCACATGAAGATGTCCACTGTTATTTATTTCTCCGTGGCTCACAGTGGCTGTGCACATTCTGTGAGGATCCTTGCATGTGTTTTCAGGGATGATTCAACACAGGCTCAGTCACGGGCCTGCACCTGCACAATTCAGGTACACAAACTGCCACACTGCCTTCCCAAAGGGGCATCATGGTGGGCAGAGTGTCAACAGTGAAGATGCCAAGAAGAACAGAGAGGATTTTATTGCCTCCACTCTGACTGGGGTCTGTACTCTAATTGACTCATTGTTTGTCCCAGCCACCTCTGAACTCTGGCAAGAGACCCCACAGGCAAAGCATCCCCTGCTGGAACCCACACTACACCCTCAAGCAGCAAGGACTGCCCTGAGCCAGCAAGACCCCACCTGGGACAGACCCCAGGACAATGATGGGCCTGACCTCAGTGCCCCCCTACACACACCCACCAGCCTTCACTCCCCAATACATGCACCCACCAGCCTCACTGGCCCCTGCACGCACCCCGTGCCCCCTGTACACACACACACATCTTCCCGTGCATGCACCCACTGATGCCCTGCATGCACCTCCCTATCCCCCTGCACATACCCACCTGACCCTGTGCATGCACTCACCTGCCTTCACTCCACCTGCACGCACACCCCTGCCCCCTGCCCCCCTGCACGCACCTAAATGCCCCTCTGCACACACCCACGGGCCCCCTGCCTCCCTGCATTCACCCACTTGCCCCCCACCGTACACCCACCTGTCTCCCAGCACACACCCATCCACCTTCACTCTTCATGTAGGAACCCACCTTCCCTCATTCCCCCTGCATGCACTCACCTGCCTTCACTCCACCTGCACACAGCCACATGCCCCTGCACCCCTGCACACAATCATCTGCCCCCTGCCTCCCTATACATGTCCACTGGCCCCCTGCATGAACTGACTTGCCCCCTGCCTCTCTGCCTTCATCCACCTGCCCCCTGAATGCACCCACTTGACCCCTGCCCACCTGCACACACCCACCTGTTCCCCTGACCCTATGTACACACCCACCTGCCACCTGCGTGCAGCCCCCTGACTTTCTGCATGCACCTACTTGTCCCCCTGCATGCATCCATTTGCTCCACTGTCCCTTTGCATGTACACACTCACCCCTCTGCCTGCATCCCCCAGCCAGCCCCCTTGCCACCCTGCATGCCTTCACCTGCCCTCTTGCATGCACCCCCTGCCCCCTTGCATGGACCCACCCACCCCCTGTCTTCCTGATGCCCCCCTTACTCCCTGCATGCACTCTGCTGCCTTTACTCCACCTACATGCACCCCCCTGTCCTCCTGCATGCACCCAACTGCCCCACTGCACACACCCCCCTGCCCTCCTGCACACACCCATGGGTTTCCCTGCACGCACTCACTTGTCCCTCTGCATGTTCCCACTGCTTCCTTGCACATACCCACCTGCCTTCACTACCCCCTGCGTGCACCCTGGGGCCTCTGTTTCATATTTTCCTTACATCAACCTGGATGTGCTTTCAGCTCTTGGGAAATAGTCTCTGAGATGTTGGTCTGCTATCTTCCTGGTGTTGTCATCACTGAAATGGATTACTTTCTTGTGTCACTTCCACTCCTCTCTCTGCCTTTGGATTCTGTCATCATTGAGTGGCCCCACCCGGTCTGTTGGGGGCCCTTAGAGATGGGTGGTCTTGCACCCCCTTGTCCTCGGTCACAGGGTGCTGCAGTTGGAGGGAAGAGACAAGCCTAGTGCTCATGGGGATACACAGTGCTCTTTCAGGGAAGGACCCTAGGCACCCCCTCCCAGGGAGGAAGAAGGGGCACCCAGGCCTGCAGCAGGTGCGGCTGCGGTCCTGACGTGCCTGAGAGGTTGCATTGCACGACAGAAGCCAGGGAAGCTCTCATCCAAGTTGAACATGAAGAGGAGAGTTTCCCTTGGGATCTTTCTGGATTCAGATCCAACGTTGCTGGAGGTTTATCTCAGGGAAGAGCCCATGAGTGGAACTTCTGACTTGTCCCTTAATGTCCCTGGAGGAACGGTCTGCATAGGTGACAAGATGATTCTTCCACATGGCTGTAGGCAGCTGTGGGGCTCCAGGCAGGCGCTGCTCTGCCCTCAGTGGTGTCCCTGATCTGATCCCCTCCTCCTTTCTCCTGGTGTCCATGAAACAAGCAGAGGGCTGCATCCCCTTATGTGCTCGGGACTGTCAGACCTGATGGACACGTGATTGCTACTGTGCATGTGGCCAGAGGAAATGCCAATGGACACCAAAAGGCTGTTGGCATGAATCATTACTAACAATCACAGTGTCTGCAGTTTCAGGGCCTGGAGCGGATCCTCCTGAGACACTCCAACATGTCAGATGGCCCCACTGCCCATAAAGCTTCACAGTGATTGGGAAGGTGCTGCTCTTACCCAATGCACTGTGATAGCATGTCTCTGACCCACTTTCTGGGGGCAGCCTAGCTTGCAGGGACCTATTTCCAGCCTGATTGTCCCCCCCTCCGCACAGCACCTGGTCTCCAGCAACTTCCTTGTCTCTGTGTCTCTCTTCCCTTTCCGTTGGCCTTTCCATCCCCTGTCCCTAACTTCCTGCTGAGTATTCCTACAAGCCAGCTCTTCAGTTCTGGGGAAAGCAGGTGGCCAAGAGAGGCTTGCCACACTCAATGAATTTCAGGACATTCTGGCTCCCCCCCTCCCCCCCAGGCCTAAACACTACCCAGCTCCCTGGGTGCATCCTGACTCTTTGCTGGCAATGAGGGCACTGTTTAAATCTCCACTGTTTTAAAATAGCAAGTATTGGTGAGAATGTGGAGAAAAAGGAACCCCGCTGCGCTCTTGGCGGAAATGCAAACTGGTGCAGCCACTGTCGAAAACAGTATGGAGTTTCCTCAAAAAAGTTAAAAGTAGAACCACCCTATGGTCCAGTAATCCCACTCCTGGGGATTTACCTAAAGGAAAGGAAATCACTGTCTGGAAGAGATCTCTGCACATCCATGTTCATGGCAGCATTGTTCACCATGGCCAGTCATCGAAGCAGGTTAAGTGTCCATCCAATTAGTGATGCATATACAAAGGAATATTGCTCAGCTGTAAAAAAGAACGGGCAGATCTGGAGGATGTTATGCTGAGTGAAATAAGCCAGACACACAAAGAAAAGGCCATGTGGTCTCACTTAAGTGTGCAATCTGAAGAACAGGCAGAAGCCAAGCACAGAATGGTGTGGGGTGGGGACATGTGGATCTCAGGGTACACGGTGACAGTGATGTAGGAGGAAGCCCAAACACCTGGCACCTGGTATGGTAACCAGCTGACAGCCATATCCTGAGTGTGCGTGACCTCAGGTGCTGTCACCCCACACAAAAGGTAGCCAAGTAGAGAGAAGGTAGGTCCGGAGCTTGACTCCAGCCATCACGTCACTGGTATGTGTGCCTCACATCACTGTGCCAGCACCCTAAATAAATGCATTTCTAACTAAAATGTTTTAGGTTTTAAAAGTAAAATAAGACAGGGGTGCCTGGGTGGCTCAGTCAGTTAAACGTCTGACTTTGGCTCAGGTCATGATCTCTTAGTTTGTGGTTTTGAGCCCTGCATGGGGCTCTGTGCTGACAGCTCAGAGCCTGGAGCCTGCTTCAGATTCTGTGTCTTCCTCTCTCTCTGCCCCTCTTCTGCTTGCATTCTCTCTCTCTCTCTCAAAAATAAGTAAACATTAAAAAAATTAAAAACAAGTAAAATAAAACAACCATCTCTGTGGAGATTTTAGGGGCACAGGTGCCAAGTCCAAACATCAGGCCCATGAGAATGTGTCTCCAGTGCTCACTTCTATACTTAAGATGTCCTGTACAGAATGTGCTATTGCCTGCCCTCCAGGGACTTCAAGCCAGGTAGATGTTGGTCAACAGAAGGGGCAGGACTGTCACCTCCTAGGACTGAAGCCACCTGTGAGCCTCTGTCTGCTAAGCTGTGGGTGATGGGAAGGAAGGGGTACCCCCATCGCATCCATCCAGGAGATCTGCCTGTGGTAAACAAGATGTGAACCAGATGTGTTGCAGATTCTGCCTCAGCAGGTTCATCATTTGTGCTGGTCTCTACACTGACCTCCTCAGATGGGCTCCCAGGAGAACCTGCCTGAGACCCCAATGGGTGGAGAAGCTTGGAATTCAAGACCCCTTGCAGGGAGAGCCTGGGGACATCCTGACATGTTCTGAGCCCCTGACATCCCCACTCAGGCCTGCTGGGGCCCAGGGAAATAAGCAGATCCCACTTACCACATATAAAATCATGCAAAACAATACATGCCTGTTGCTTTCATCTGGGCATTTTGGTGGTTTGGATGCAGCGGTGGGTGATTCCAGCCGAGTCCAGTTCAGTGGTTGAGCTCAGCTGCCCTTGGCAGCATCCATCCCTCTGGCTCTCTTGCCAGCCCTGCCCTCCCTAGAGAAGCTTCTAGATGCTGGGAAGTCAGACTGAGGGTGGAGGGCTGGGCAATGGGTCTGCTCTCTTTGCTGCACCAGCCCCTGGACCCCCAGCAATCTGAGATGATTCTCTGTGCAGCCACCCCAACAGACCCCCGAGACACAACACAATGTCCCTGGTCTACAGGGGCAGCCACCCTACTCTGCAGGGATTCAGCTCAAGGCCCCTCAGCCCATAGGCCAAGACCAGGCTGCAGAGACTGGAACGTGGCCTCTGAATAACCTGCTGCACTCAGGTCAGGCCCTATCTCTGTTTCTCTCTCTCAGTCTCAGTCTCTGTCTCTATCTCCCTGTGTGGTCCCTCTGCTGGGTGCCTTCAGAATCCAGCTTGTCACATGGACACTACCTGAGCAGGTGTCCCAAGAGAAGTGGGCACAGCTGCATGGCCTCCTCCATGGGAGCCTTAGGAGTCCCATGGACCATAGAGTCCATCTGGGGAGCTGTGGGGGACCCAAGAAGAGGTTGGCCGTGTCAAAGCCCCACCCCTGTCCCAGGACACAGCTGCCTGGCCAGATCCTCTCCTGCTTGCAGGAAGCCTCCACAATCTGCAGGGCCCTTCATTTTTCTGCTGCTGAGTAGTATTCCACCATGTGAATGCACTGGGATTCCTTTGTCTTTCTACTGTTGTCCACTTGGATGGTTCTTAATTTGAGGTTACAATAAAGCTGCTACGAGCATTCTTGCACACGCCTTTTGGTGAACATGTGCCCTCAGTTTTGTGGGTAAACACCTGGAAGAGGGACTTCCAGGTTAGAGGGCATGGGCCTGTCTGCCTCGAATGGTGCTGCTGAAATGATTTCCAAAGCAGCCGTGCCGTTTCACGCCCCCACCAGCTGCTCCACATCCTCGCCAGCATGGGGTATTGTCAACTCTAGAATTCTAGTGGGCGATAGTTTTCCATGTACGTTTATTACAGCACTAATTACACTAAAGTGTGTATGGGGCAGTTCCTAATTGTGCACTCGGATCTATTTCCCCTTCCTTAGTGTAGTTACTTGTAGCTGGGCTCCCGGTCACTCAGCTAATGACTGAATGTCCCAGCTTCCCTGGCAGCTGCAAGTGGCCCCATGACTAACTTCTGGTCAATGGTATGTGGCAGAGCTGATGCGTGCCACTTCCTGTCCCACTGAATCTGTGAGCATGCCTTTATTCCCTGCAGATGCCACGCTTCCAACGGTCTGCCTGTCCACCTCTGGCAATGTTGTATTAGAAATAAATAGACGTCCAGCTTCATTAAGCCACTGTATTTCAGGTCTCTTTATTACCATGTCATTAAAGGAATGCACTGTGATTAAACATTCATCCTCTGGCTTTAACACAGTGGGACCTGTACTGGTTCTGTCAGCCTGGAACCATCTGTTCGCCAGGGTGCTGCTCCTACACCTTGCCACAGGCTTAGTTAGGTGGCCCAGTTCTGACTGTTTGTGGCTCCCCATCTTGTTCAGGGTTATAATTTCAAGGGTTGGGCATGAGACCCAACCGTGGTCCTTCCATGAGACTCTCAGCATGGTGAGAGAGAGTTTTTGTCATTATTGTGGATTGTGGCAGGAGTGGGAGACCAACACCCCAGCAGAACCAGAGGCAATCAGAGAGAGAGGGGAGGAAGAAGCCTGACAATGGCATCTCGCCCCTGGATCTAGCTGTACCTGCAGCACCTTTAGATGTAAGTGATCCAAGATTGTGAGCTGAACTTCTGTCACCTGCAACTAAGAGTCCCATCTTCTTCAATAATAATAAAACAAACATGTTTGGGAGTGATTTTGTATAAGCATTGTGCTAAGTGGGTATATAAGGGCTGGAGATACCCTTTAAAATGGTAATTCCTTTTTTAAAAATGTGTATTTATTTATTTTGAGAAAGAGAGAGTGTGAGCCAGAGAGAGGTTCAGAGGGAGGGAAAGAATCCAAGCAGGTTCCATGCTCAGCACAGAGCTTGATGTGGGGCTTGATCCCATGATAAAGAGCCAATCTTGAGGCAAAATCAGGATTCAGATGCTTAACTGACTGAGCCACCAAGGCATCCCTAAAATAGTAATTCTTAATTTGGAGAGATTTTGGAGTGTCTATCCAGATATAATGGATGGGGGAGAAAGAGCTATATATTACCCTCCCTCCCCCACTAACCTCTAACTGAAATTAAGCATTTCCTTCAAGTGTCAGTGCAGGCAACAGAACCCAGTGACATTAGTAGGACCTGTGGCCTGCCCCTGACAGGAATCACAGATGTCTTCATGTTGCATCTAAAAACACCAGGCAGCTCATTCCCACTGCACAATTTCTGGTTATCACAACCACTCACTGCTAGGGTGTGTTACTGAATGTGTAAAAATTGTGTATTCAATGGTGTACTCACTGTGTAAAAATTGTGGGTCTTGATCTCTCAAGCATTAGATCATGCCCTGAACCAAAATCGAGAATCACATATTTAACTGACTGAGCCACCCAGGCATCCCTGCATATTCTAATTCTAATCTCTGATCCCCTGTGAGCCCATTTCTATTGTTGGTTCTTTCTACTGGTTCTTGTTAATGTTATCTGGTCTCCTCCCATGTCAGGCTAGATCTGAATGTCAGGCTACACATTGCCTTAAAAATTACCTCTAGAAATAATTTGAAGCTCCTTGCTGACTAACAATGGAAATTACCTAATTCTATCTTCAGAAACTGTGAATCTCTAAGCCCCCAGATGTCTCAGCACCAGCTGCAGTCTGCTCGGTTGTCTTTGCTTTTCCCCCCCCATTTACCTCTAATTCATGTTACTCCCAGGGATCCAATCCAAATGCAGGAGATCACCATGGGTGCCCCTGGGTGATGGCACCCCACATTCTCCTCCCATATCCCCCAGGACGTCAAAGGCACTGCTAACCCACTTAGCATGTACGGGCCACAAGTGCCCCAATCCAAGCTCACGTACCTGCCAGTCTGTTTCCTCTTGAATCTGTCTCATAATTGCTCACTTCTCTGATACCTTCAGACAACCTTTAAAAATGACTGGCCCTGCTTTTCCACTTGTCTTCAGCAGAAAGATTGGATCGAATTTCCTAGTCTATTTCAAGTCCACAAATCAGATGTTACTATTTTGAATACTGGGAGTATGTCATGAGGGTTTAAAACACCAACGTGAAGAGATACTAAGGTTTGGGTAGTAATTTTTAATTAACAAATATGTTTAATTAGTAAATATAAATGGAAATTAGTAAATTTATGTCATCTGAGCTGATGACCCAGGTAAATTGATCTAATAATTCATTCACCTATTCGACAAAATTCTTTAAGCCTTCACTGTGAGCCTGGTACTGCTCAAGGGGTTAGAAATTGCCAGGAAGCAAAAACAGTGGAGGACCCTGCCCACTTAGGGGTATACCCTGCACCCTGCATTGTCTCCTTAACAATACTGACTGCCTCTGACATGAGGCACAGACTTGACTGGCCATACATTCTGTGCATGCCAGGGCAACAGCCAGTACAGGTGTTACAGAGAGGGACTGAGAGATGGGACTGGGTTGGAGGGAGAAGGAAGCAGGAAGGGCAGGGGTCGTTGGAGGGAGAAGGAAGCAGGAAGGGCAGGCTGTGGCACCTGCTCCTGCATTGGCAAGGAGGGTCCCCCACCTCTTTATTCCCAGTAGTTAATATAGTAATGTGTCCTAGGTACTGTGAGCCTGGCTGACACTGGGCACAGCCTCAGTCCTGTCCCACAGCTCTAGAGACAGCTCACAGTCAGTGTGGTCAGCAGGAACTGACCACACTCACATGTGAGGTGTTTGCTCATCAATACACTGTCTTGAGGATTTGTAGGAACACAGCTATTGTTCTCACTGTAACCCTTGACTTTTCTCATCCTGAAGATGCTAATGCATTAGTGGACTAAAGTGGTTTCCTCTGGTCACCTGTACAGATGAAAGCAAGGGGCACGTGATTGACTAGGAGTTGGGAAGGAGGTTTTCCAGTCATTGGGAAGCTCTGGGCCAGCTAACCACCCTACATGACCCCCCACACTCCACAGCCCAGCGTGGAGAGTGTTCTCCTGTGAGTCCAGTGGGCACACAGCCTCACCTGGTGCTACAGCCCCTGCCCATTCCTTTGGGGACTTTCCCTCCCTCCCCCTGATGCCTACTGAGCCTGTGGCCTGAATTGTTTATTTGGAAACTCTATTTCCAACAAACTCAAAGAGAATGACACCAGTTTCCTGCAGAGAGGATGTATCTACTACTACTACGGGCGTAATTTCAGTTCCAGGGATCGGGATGATCTGTGGGGCTCTGAGATGTACTGGGAGCTGGGCTACAGGTGTAGAGGGGCACCAGACAGGCCAGGAGGGTCCCATCCAAAATTTGGGCTATGCCGCTCCCCATCCATATTCCCCCACCTGGGATATGTTGCCTCGGGGGGCCACAGAGCCTAGTGGAAAAGCTGAGCCCAGCGCTGCAGGCAGTTTTCTAGAGGCCTAGCTCCATCCAGATGCTCCCCAACCTGTTTGTTTGTGCTGCCCGAGCCTACCTTTTATGTTTTCTCATCCTTTCTAGCTGTCCTCAGGAGGACAAGCAATCTAAATACCTAGGCTTCGGACATCAGAGAAAAAGCGATATTCTTCATTTGAAAAAGCATTCAGATGATACAAAGTATACACAGTAAAATTAAAAGCAACAAGCTCACACCTGCTGTTGCCAAAACCCACTTCCACAGGTAATGACAGCTAATCAGTGCACCTTCTCTCAGAACATGTCCTCGTGTGTTAGGGTAAGGGTTAGGGTTAGGGTTAGGGTTAGGGTTAGGGTTAGGGGTTAGGGTTAGGGTTAGGGATGGGTCCCAGGAGGCTCCAGGAGCTGATCCCACAGCAGTGCAGTTGTATCCCCGAGGGGCTGAGTGACATGCACAAGGGAGTGTGCTGGTCTGGATTAGTCTTTGGGTTCCAAGGCAAGAGAAGTGTATGGGCCACTTTTCGTGTAGGCCTCAGGAATCCTCTCGTTCATTTGCAGCTGGAGTTGGAAATGACATAGTGATGTTCCAGGTTCTATGCTTAGTGATTCTGCATTGCTTCTGGACCCCATGTCCTTGGAGCTGTCAGATTTTAGTATTGGGTTTCCATGTGGAGACAGCTTTAGCTATGGTTGGGGTTCAGTCTAGTGCCATCACCAGGGCCAAAGCAACTCTAGTCTCACGATCTACCTCGAGGCCCGAAGTGAGGGCCCATGTGAGAGTGCTAGTCAAGTGTTAGTTTAGAGTTAGAGATAGGTTTAGGATTCAGTGGAATTTTACGGTTAGGGTTACGATTGGGGTAAGGGTTAGGGTTAGGGTTAGGGTTAGAGGTTAGGGTTAGGGTCAGGGTCAGGGTCAGGGTCAGGGTCAGATTTAGGGGTTGGGGTTAGGGTTAGGGGTCAAGGTTAAGGTTAGGTTTAGGTTTAGGGTTAGGGTTAGTTTGAGTGTTAGGGTTAGGGTTATGTCCAAGGAGGCTCCTGGCGCTGAACCCACAGCAGGGTAGTGGTCTCCTGGAAGGGCTGAGTTGAGCGCATAAGGACGGTGCCAATTAGGATTAGTCTTTTGGTTCCATGGGAAGACAAGTGTTTGGGCAACTGGCACATACATGTCCTCATACTTAGGATTTGGGTCCCCATTAGGAGAAAGCTTTAGCCAAGGTTAAGTTTCAGTCCAGGGACGTTGCCTGGGCTGAAGCGACACCTTTGCCGTGATCACCTGGGAGGGCTGTATGAGGGTCCATGCATGGGTGTGGGTCATGTGTAGGGTTAGGTTTAGAGTTGGGGTGAGGTTAAGTTTGAGCGGTATGTGAGTGTTGCAGTTAAGGTGAGGGATTAGGTCCCAGGAACCTCCAAGCACTGAAAATCTTGCAGGGTAGTGGTCTCCTCAGAGGATTGAGTGTAGGCCTCATTGGAGCAGGCTGTTCAGGCTTAATCTTTGTGAGCCAGGGCCAACCTTGTGTGTGTGCCATCTTCAGCTGGGCCTCATCAACCCCCTTGTGCAGCTCCATGCGGGCATTGGAAATGTCATAATGATGTTCCGTGTTCTATGCTGAGTAATCCTGCATTGCTTTGGGCCCGTTGTTTGTGGTGTTCTCAGAGATAGGAATTGCGTCCCCATCCAGAGAGATCCTTAACTAGGGTTAATGCTCTGCCCAGGGACTTCACCAGTGCCGAAGTGACACCGTTCCTGTGTGTTGTGTGCGTTGGGTTAGGGTTTGGGATTGGGTTTGGTGTTGGTGGTTAGGTTTATGGTTAGGGTTGGTGTTAGGGGTTAGTGTTAGGGGTTAGAGTTAGGTTTATGCATTAGGGTTGGGTTTAGGGTTATGGTTAGTGTTTAGGGTTATGGTTAGGGGTTAGGGTCTGGAGTTAGAGTTAGGTTTAGACGTTAGGTTTGGGCTTGGGTTAGGCTTAGGTTTAGGGTTATGGTTTGGGTTTGAGAGTTAGGGTTATGGTTAGATGGTAGGGTTAGGGTTAGTTGTTAGCGTTAGTGTTAGGGTTTGCATTAGGTTTAGGCATAAGGTGAGGTCTAGGTATAGTACTTTGGTAGTATTATGGGTTAATGGATTGGATTAGCGGTTAGCGTTAGGGTTAGTGTGAGAGTTTTATGGTTATGGGTAGAGTTAGTTTTAGGTTTATAATTTTAGGGTTAGTGGGTAGAGTTAGAGTGTTAGGGTTCGGGTTTTAGGGATAAAGTTATAGGGTTAGGGTTAGAGGGTTAGGGTCAAGGTAGTGTTAGTTCAGGTTATGTTTACTCTTATGGTTCGGTAGGGTTAGGGTTGGGTTTAGATGTAGGGATAGGGGCAGGGTTTAGTGTCAGGGTTATGGTTAGCATTAGCTGTTAAGTTTAGGTGTTGGGATTCGGCTTAGTGTTAGGGTTAGGGCTAGGGTACGAAGTAGGTCATGTTTGCACTTCCACTTGGAGCAGGAGGAGATTCATGCGTGGACACCGCCATCTATATCGGAAGGATTGCGTTCGTTTTATTGCTCCTGTATCTCTGCTCTGGGGCGTGTTTTCGCCTCGCCCCATTCCAGCTTGACTCTAGAGTGTTTCATACCCTCACCCTGCTTCTTTCGGTTTGGTAGGATTTCACGTACAGCCTTATCCATTTTTGGTCCATTGGATGCATGGTGTTAATCTTTATATAATTTGTTTCTCCTCTGATTTTATTTATTTTCTTCATTATGCTGTTTGGAGGTTTTGTTTGTTGTCCATTGTTTGGCTTTTATAGTTATAAGGTTATGGAGTTTACTTCAGGGTTTTATTTTTTCCCCTGAGGCAGACCTGTATTGCTATCAGCTTCACTGTTAAAACCAGTTTTCCTGCTTTACAGAAGTTTGGATTGTTGTGTTTTCATTTTCATTTGTTTCCATGTCATTTTGGATTTTGTCTTTGATTCCTTGGTTGAGCCATGATTGTTTAGTAGCATGTTATTTACCTTCCATGTTTTTGTGCCTTTTCCAGATTTTTTTTCTTGTTGTAGTGTTCTACTTTCATAGCAGTGTGGTCTGAAAAGACACATGGTATGACGTCAATCGGTTTGATTTTGTTTTGGCTTGTTTTATGACCTAATATTTTATCAAGTGTGGGGGAATGTTCCATGTGCACGTGAAAAGAATGTGTATTGTTCTGTTTTATGATGGAATGTCTAAAATATATCGGTTGAGTCCATCTGATCTACTCTATCATTCAAAGTCACTACTTCCTTGTTGATTTTCTGATGGAATGATCTCTCCATTGATGTCATTGGGGTGTTAAAGTGCCCTACTATGATTGTATGACTATCAATTCTTTACTTTAGTTTTGGACTGTTTTGTGTATTAGGATGCTCTCAGGTTGAGCGTATATATGTTTACAATTGTTCTATCTTTTTGTTCGATTGTACTTTTTATTAGTATAGTGTCCTTCTTTGTCTCCTGTTACAGTTTTATTTTTAAATCTATTTTGTCTGATATAGGTATGGCTACTGCAGTTTTCTTTTGATACTTTAGTTCTATAACTAGTCTTTTGTAGGTAGGAAATAGATGGGTCCTATATTGTATTCATTCTATCACCCGGTGCCTTTTATTATGAAGAGAGAGAGCACAGGAATGGGAGGGCGGGGTGGGGAGAATGGGGGAAGAGAGAGACAAAGAGAGAGAGAGGGAGAGAGAGAATGAAAATGAGAATGAATCCTCACCAAGTTCCATGCTCAGTGCAGAGCCCAGTTGCGGCTAAATCCCATGATCCTGGGATCATAGCCTGAGCTGAAATCAAGAGTTGAAATCTCAAGCGATTGAGCCATCCAGTTGCCCCTATCTGTCACCCAGTGCCTTTGATTTGAGCATTTATTATGTTACCATTCAAAGTAATGGATAGACATGTACTTGTCCTATTATTACTTGAGGTTGGTTGTTTCTGAATTTTTCTGATCCTTTCTTCTCTTTCTCTTTTTTTGGTTTGCTGGGTTTCATCACAATTTCACAGTTGAAATTGCTTGTCTTTATACTCTGCATATGTATTTGTGGTGTTTGGTTTGTGGTTATTATGAGGTTTGTACCTAACCACTTCTGCATATAGAAGTCTATATTAAGTTGATAGTTGTTTAAGTTTGAACCAGTTCTTTACTCCTCTTCTCCCCGTGTTGTAGCTATGTAGTGTTCCTATTTCAAAACCTTTCATATCGTGAATACCTGGACTGATGTTTTACAGATACACTCATTTTTATTGCTTTTGCGTTTCGCACTTTAATATTGTCACTTTAGGTGTTTCTTTTCCACTTAAAGAGTCCCCTTTAACATTTCTTGCAGGGATTGTTTGTTGGTTGTGAACTCGCTGAGTATTTATTTGGGAACCTCTTGATCTCTCCTCCCATCTGAATGATAGTTTGTTGGATAGACTCTCTTTGGCTGCAGATGTTTTCCATTCAGCACCTTTACCATACCATGCTGGTCACTTACGGTTTCAAAGTTTCTTCTGAAAAACATCCAGTGATAACCTTATGGGGTTTCCCTTGTAGGTAAATGTCATCTTTTGTTTTCCTACTGTGAAAATTTTTCTTTATCACGACATTTTGCGTTTTAATTACTATATGACTTGGTGTGGATCTGCTTCTGTTGAATATATTGGGGGTTCTTTGTGCCTCCTGCTTCTGGATCTGTTTCCTTCCCCGCATTAGGGAAGTTTTCATCTATCGTGTCTTCAAATAAATTTTCTGGTTCTATTTCTCAGAGTTCTGAGAATGAGAAATAGGACAGAAAAGACCTATTGAAGGTTCTCTAATGAGCCACTGGATTTGCATGCATGGAGGATAGATTTTGGACTCAAATGAACAACCTACCTTTAACTTCAAAGAACTAGAAAAAAAAAACAACAATCCATGTCCAATGTTCTCAAAAAGGAGAAAGTAATCCATATGAGAGTGCAAACCAATGAAACTGAGACCATGAAGTCAATAGAAAATATGAAGAAGACCAACAGGGGTTTTCAGAAGAGTGAAACAAAATTGTCAAGACTATACATAGACTACGCTAAGACAGAGAGAGGACCCAACTCAAAAGAATTATAAATAAAAGAGAAGACATTACACCTTATATCAAAGAAACATAAAGGAGACAAAGTGGCGACTATGGCCAAATTAGATGCCAGCAAACTGCCTACCTAGAAGAAATGGAGAGGTTCTTAGAAACACACAACCTACCAAGACTGTATCAGGAAGAAGTAGAAGGTTTGCACAGACCCATTAAAGGAAGACTGTATCAATACAAGAAGATAACCAATGCAAGTCATTTGCATCAGTAATTGAAGTTCTCCCAGGGAAGAAAAGCCCAGGACCAGGTGGATTCACTGGTGAATTTGACCAAAAGTTTGTAGAACTAATAGCAGTTATCTCACTGATTCAAAAGGAATGAACACCACAAAACTCATTTCATGAGACTGGAATTATCCTGGTAGGAAGCCGGGAAAGGATACTACCTGAACAGAAATCTATAGGCCAGTATCCCCATTATGAATGTAGTTGAATAATTCCCAATAATGTACAGGCAAACCAAATTCAGCAGCACATTAAAAGGATCATTGACTGTGATGAAGGGTTTTTTCCCTGCAAAGGAAGGATGTTTCAGAAATGCAAATCAATCAGTGTGACCCCTCACATAATTGAATGAAAGAAAAATCAACCAGAAACAAGACTCTTAACTATAAATAGCAAACAGAGGGTTACTAGAAGGGAGGTGGGTAGGGGGATGGGTTAAATGGGTGATGGGCTAAGGAGGGCGCTAGTAGTGAGGATCACTTGGTGTTGTATGTAAGTGATGGGTGACTACATTCTGTACCTGAAACTAACATTACACTGTATGTTAACCAACTGGTATTTATAAGAAAGTTGAAAAAATAAATACTAAAAAATTCATAAATAAATTTAAACTAAACTAATAAATACATTTTAAAAAATAAAAAGAAAGCTCATGTGATGATGTCAATAGACACAGAAAAAAAGTTTTGAGAAAATTTGGTATCCATTTGTGCTAAAAAATTCTTTAAAATTCAGTGTAGAAGGAATATATCTCACCATAAGAAAGGCCATGTATGTGAAGCCCACAGCTAATATCATACTCAATAGTGAAATTGTGAAAGATTTTCCACTAAAATCAGGCACAAGACAAGGATGCCCTAGATATGTGAAGGGGATTGGGTGAAGCAGGCTTCTGGTTATGCAATGAATAAATCACAGATAGAAGATATAGCATAGGGAACATAGAGAGTGGTACTGGAATAGTGATGCATGGTGACAGATGATTAGCTACACCTGTGTTATCGTAGCAGAATGTATACACTTGTCTAATCACTATGTTGTTCATCTGAAACTAATGTAACATAGTGTGTCAGCTATTCCCAAATAACATGTTTTTTTTTTAAATAAGGTAAAGGACTGAAATAAAAAGTTTAATGTAAAAGAAACTGTTAATAACTAATCAAGAAATGCAGTAAAGTTCCAAAATAGAAAGTCACCATATCAAATTCTGTAGCCTTCCTATACACTAACCAAATTATCCAAGAAGAAGTAAAGAAAACAATCCCATTTACAATAGCATCAAAAACAATAAAATATATAGGAATAAAGCCAAGGAAGTGAAAAATCTCTCTGCAGAAAACTATGAAACCTGTGTGCAGGAATGGAAGAAATTTAATTTGGAGAAAGAAACAGGAGAACACACAAGTCAGTGAAAAGCCATCCCATGTCCATCTTTCGGAGGAATTAATATAGATACAATGTCCATAATACCCAAAGCCATCTAGAGATTCAGTGCAATCTCTATCAAGACTCCGATGCAATTTTTATCCAATTAGAAAATCATATCCTAAAATGTATTTGGAACCACAAAAAGAACCCAAGTAGCCAACGCAAGAAAGAACAAAACAGGAGGCATCACACTTCTTGATTTCAAGCTTCATTCTAACACAAAGAAATCAGTTATGTCACTGGCATAAGCACACACACAAGACAATAGAACAGAAATTGAGAGCCCAAACTAAACCAATGCATGCACAGTCAACTAGTATTTGACAAGGGAGTCAAGAATACACAGTGGAGAAGAGTAGTCTCTTGAATAACTGGTGCTGGGAAAATTGGATATTCACATGTATAAGAATAAAGCTTAGCACCGTATGTTACACCACTCCCTAGAGAGTGAAAGGAAGAAACAGAGAGAGATGTGGTTAGAGAGAAACAGAGACAAAGAGGAAGTACAAGGAGGAAAGTAGAGACCTGGTCCAGGTATGTGGACGGGGTTAGATGGGCCAGGGGAGAGGGGATGTATGAAGTGGCTCTGAGTGCTGGGGCAGAAAGGGCTTGTATCATGGGCATCGGAGTTCCATGACCCCAAGACTCCAACATCCCTGGGTCCAAGCCCTGCAGAGGCCATTGCAATTGAAAAGATGGGTATCCCTTATTTCTTCTAGAATTGTGAGGCTCAGCCTCATGTTCTGTCATGCAGAGGGATGTCTTGAGGGAGAGTGTGTTGCTCTTTGGCAGGTAAACTCCAGAGCCTGCCCTGTGGGGAGGTGTCCTGGGGCCATCTCCCTCACTGACCCAGGCCCTGTTGGATTTGCCCCCTCCCCCCACCAGCTGGCCTTCCTCAAGTTCTGAACCCAGGCATCAGGCATTGTGTTGCCCCCAGGTCCTGCAGTCTGGACCTGGCAGAGGTGGACTAGTGATATTGATAGAAAAATATTTGACAATAAGGTCCATATCCTCCCTCTGGGACTAGTGGTGTGCATCCAAATCGTGGGTTGCTATCCTCCTGTCCGCAACCAATCTGAGGATTCCAGAAGGTAGGCGAACCCTTTAAAACACCATAGTCTTCTCTTACATCAAATTCAAAGACATTTTCTTGTTCCAGCTTTCTTTTAATTCTGAAGAGATGGCAATTACTAATTGAAGGCATAATGGTCCTATAGGAAATTGACCTATATGACTGATGGACATTATTTCATCCATCCATATCCACAAAGCACATTTCGTTGGAAATATTAGCCAAGGATACATACTGTAAATTCACAACAGGTGTGTAGCTCCCTGTAAGTTGCATTCTGACCTTGTCACATATATGTCATCAAAGATATTATTAGTGACTTTTCAGATAAGCTCTCAACATCAAGATGGTCATGTTAGAGCATCTGGTATAAATGGAATTTCACAGATTCTAAATGAGGAACGATTTTTCATTTTTATGTTTCTTTTTTTCTTTTTTGAGAGAGCCCAAGCTGGGGAGGAGGGAGAGAGTGGGAGACACCAAATCTGAGGCAGGCTCTAGGCTCTGAGCTCTCAGGACAGAGCCTGATGCGGGGCTCAGACTCATGGACTGCAAGATCATGACTTGAGTCAAAGTCGGACGCTTAACCAACTAAGCCACCCAAGCACCCCAGGAATGATAGTTTATTGGCAAAGGAGAAACTAAAGATAGCGTAAAGGATGTCTATTTTTAATTGAGATATTGTTCACACATTTGTTGTATTAGTTTTAGGCATCTATTGTAGTCATTCCATACGTCTATACATTATGTTGTACTTAACCACAAGTGTAGCTATCATGTGAAAGCATGCAACAGTATTATTACAGGATTGACTCCATTTCATTGGCTGTTCCTTGTATCCCTAGGACCCATTCATTCCATAGCTGGACGCCAGTATCTCTCTCTCAAAGGTGTCCATTCTTTATCTAACCTAAGTATTTTGGTGGTAAACACAATTACCTCTTGTTCAGCATGTGTAAATTGGCAGTCTATTTTTCTGTGAACATTGCTTAAAACATTACAAATGATGTCATTACGTTAATAAATTCGGTTTCATTCTTCACTCACAAGAAGGGAGAAGGAAAAGATTTCTTTGTGTCCCAGGCCCTGTCACTAAAACCTTTCCCAATGTGGAGAACAGTCTTAGTTGCCCAGAGCACCTTCGGTCTCTCAGCTGAGTGACTAGGGCCTTCAACATTGCAGGAATTCCCATGGTGGCCAGCATAGAGATCTCGAGCACCACAGACCCGGAGGGGCGGGTTCCTGTGCCAGGCAGTGATGGCCAGCAGAGGGCGCACCATCAGCTTTTCTGACCCAGAGCACCTGAGAGCAGGAAGGGCTTCTATTGCTCCCAGAGGACTCAGCACCTCTGACGCTGCCTCAGTACAGAGAGCAGAGCTGCATTTCCAGCAGGTTCTGCCGCCGCTCCAGGGGAGACCTTGGGAGCTTTGCAGGAATTTGGCATCTCCTGAGTCGTCAGAGAGAAGCTGCCTTGTTGTACTGAGTGCTGAGGAGGTGGCGCCGGGTGGCTTCCCTGGTCAAGCTGGTTGCTGAGCTGCACAGGCCTTTGCATTTTCTGGGCTGTTCCCGTGTTTCATTCCTCCCCTTCCCGGACAGTATTTGAACAAGACGTATTTTACTAAAGGACTCGTGGATTGCGGGGTCCCACGACATCACCTCATAGATGCAGTCGATGGTTTGTTCCAGATCCAGGCTTGTTTCCGGGAAGAAACCCTGACAGAAATTCAGAAGAACGGGAGCTGCATTCAGTTAGGACGTGGATACATGAAATGCTCGTCTCACGACCTTCTAGAAGAATGAGCTGGGACCCACTTTCCGAGTCCTGCTGGAACCAGAGACCGAGGTAAGGGCACAAACTGTACCCCACATCATACATGCTTTTTAAAAAATTTCATGGTTATTTTTCCAACGTAGTGAAGTGATTGAAAACTATAGAAAACCTGGTTCGTACCTGTCATTAACGTTATCTTTTAATTTAAATTCCAGTGAGTAAAGATACAGTGTAATATTAGTTTCAGGTGTGCAATATAGAGCAACACTTCCACACATCACACAGTGCTCATCCCAGGTGCACTTCTTAATCCCCATCAGTTGTTTCACCCATTTCCCCCACCTCACTGTGGAACTCCTCAGTTTGTTTCCTAGTTAAGAGTCTGTTTGCTTGTCACTGTCTCCTTTCCTCCTCCCCTTTGTTTTGTTTTATTGCCATGTGTTAGTTAAATCATCGGGGATTTGTCTTTCTCTTACAGGCTTATTTCACCCAGCATAACATTCTCTTGCTCTATCCACCTCATGGCAAATGACAAGATTTCATGTTTTTACAGCGAAATAATATTACATTCCATATACTACATCTCAAGTTATTCATCAGTTGATGGATGCTTGGGCAGTGTCCATAATTTGGCTGTTGTAGAAAATGCTTCTGTAAACATCAGGGTGCATGTATCCCTTTGAAGAATTATTTTTGTATTCTTTGTGTAAATACCTCGTAATGAAATTGCTGGATCGTAAGGTAGTTCTATTTCCAGTTTTTTTTTTTTTTTGACAAATCTCCATGATGTTTTCCAGAGTGGCTGCACCGGTTTGCATTCCTCCTCACAGTGCAAGAGGTTTCCTCTTTCCCCACATCCTTGGAAACACCTACTGTTTCATCATTCATTGATTTTAGTCATTCTGACAGATGTGATATGTTATCTCATTGTACTTTTGAATTGTATTTCCCTGAAGATCAGTATCGTTGAGCATCTTTTCATGTGTCTCTCGGCCATGTGTATGTCTTCCTTGGGAAAATGTCTATTTGTGTCTTCTACACATTTTTAATCGGATTTCTCATTTTTTGTGTGCAGTATAACTATATATTTTGGACACTAACCCTTTATCAGATGTCATTTGCAAATATCATTCTCTAGGTGTTTTAGTTTTGTTGATTATTTCCTTGGTGACGGAAGCTTTTTATTTTTATGATGTCCCATTATTTTTGCTTGTGTTTCCCTTACCTCAGGAGATATATCTACAAAGACGTTTGTACAGGCAATGTCAAATAAGATACTACCCTTGTTATCCTCTGGGATTTTTATGGTTTCAGGTTTCACACATAGGTCTTTATCCATGTTGGATTTATTTTTGTGTATGTTGTAAGAAAGTGGTCCATTGTTTTGTTTTGTTTTGTTTTGTTTTGCAGGTTGCTGTCCAGTTTTTCCAAAACCATATGTTGAGGAGACTTTAAGTTTATGTATTTATTTTGAGAGACAGACAGAGCATGCAAAAGAGGGGCAGAGAGAAATGGAGAGAGGATCCCACGCATGCTCTGCACTGCCCTGAGATCAAGACCTGAGCTGAATTCACAGTCACACGCTTTGGTGACTGAGAAAACCATGTGTCCCAAGACTATCTTTTTTTTTCCATTGGATATTCTTTCTTGCTTTGTTGGGAATTAATTGACCATACAGGTGTGAGTTCATTTCTGGGTTTCTATTCTATTGATCTCTGCCTCTGTGTGTTGTTGTTGTTGTTGTTGTTGTTGTTGTTTTGCCAGTACCATACTGTTCTGATCAGTACAGCTTTGTAATATAACCTAAAGTCTGGAATTGTGATGTCTCCAGCTTTGCTTTTCTTCTTCCAGTTTGTTTTGGCTGTTTGGGGACTTTTGTCATTCCATACAAATTTTGAGATTATTTGTTCCAGTTCTGTGACAAATGTTTTTGTTAGTGTGATAGGGATTTCATTACATGTGTAGATTGTTTTGAGGAGTGTAGACATTTTAACAATATTTTGTTCTTGCCATCCATGAACATGAAATGTATTTCCATTTCTTTGTGTCCTCTTCCATTTCTTTCATCAGTGTTTCATAGCCTTTAGAGTATAGGTGTTTCACCTCTTTGGTTAGGTATATTCCTGTTATCTTGTGGTATTTGCTAACCTGTCAATGGGATTGATCCCTTACTTTCTCTCTGTGTTAATTCATGATTCGTGTATAGAAATGCAATACATTTATGTACATTGATTTCTGTATATTGTGACTTGTCGAATTCATATATCAATTCTAGCAATTTTTAAGGGAGTCTTTCATGTTTTTTATAGAGCACATCATGTCAGTTCCAAATAGCTAAAGTGCTACTTCTTCCTTGCCGATTTGGATGCCTCGTATTTCTTTTTTATGTCTGATTGCTGTGGCTAGGATTTCCTGTACTATGTGAATAACAGTGGTGAGAGGGGTCATCCCTGTCTTGTCTCTGACCTTGGAGGAAAAACTTTCAATTTTTCCCCATTGAGGATGAGATTAGCTGTGGGTTTTTTCTAGATGACCTTTATTATGTGCAGGTAGGTTGAGTCTCAATGTACTTTGCTGAGGGTTTTTATCATGAATGGATGTGACATTTTGTCAAATGGTTTTCCTGCATCTGTTGAAAGCATCATATTGTTCTTATCCTTTCTTCTATTACTGTGGTGCATCATGTTGATTGATCTGTGAATGTGGAACCACCCTTGCAGCCCAGGGATATATCCCACTTGATTATGGTAAATAGTTCTATTAAAGTATTGTTGACTTTAATTTGAAGGTATTTTAATGAGAACTTTGGCATACATAGTCATCAGGCTATTGGTCTGCAGTTTTATTTAAAAATTTTTAAACATTTTTTAAAATGTTTCTTTACTTAGATAGAGTACATAAAAGTGAGGGAGGGTCAGAGAGACAGGGAGAGAGAGAATCCTGGCCATGCCCCGCACTGTCATGGCAGGGTCCAACGTGGGACTCGAACCCACACACCGCAAGATAATGTCCTAATCCAAAATTAAGAGTTGGACAGTAAACCAACTGAGCCACACAGGCGCCGCTGCAGTTTTCGGTTTTAGTGGAGGCTTTATCTGGTTTTGGTATCAGGGTAATGATGGCCTCATAAGATGAATTTGTAAGTTTTCCTTCTTTATTTTTTGTAATAATTCGAGAAGAATACATATTACCTCTTCCTTAAATGTATGGTAGAATTCATCAATGAAGCCATCTGGCCCTGAACTCTTGTGTTGGGGGGAGATTTTTTAAATTACTGATTTGATTTCTTTCTGTTTTCATATTTTATGTATATTCCTGTTTCAGTTTTGGTAGTTTGTGTGTTTCTAGGAATTTGTCCATTTTTCTCAGAGTGTCCAATGTGTTGCATATAGTTTTTCATAATATTATCTTCTAATTGTATTTTTGTGGTATTGACTGTTATTTCTCCTTTCTTATTTGTGATTTTATTTATTTGAGTCCTTTCTCTCTTCTTTGTGAAAAGTCTGCCTAGGAGGTTTTCAAGTTGATTACTGCTTTCAAAGAACCAGCCCCTGGTTTCATTGATTTGGTCTAGTGTCTTTTCGGTTTCTATATGCCTTATTTCTGCCTTAATCTCCATTATTTCCTTACTTCTGCTGTTCTTTTTCTCATTCCTTTAGTTGTAAGTTAGGATTGTTTGAGATTTTTCTTGCTCTTTAAGGTAGGCTTGTATTGCTATATACTTCCATCATAGACTGCTTTTGCCACATTCCAAAGGGTTTTACCAGTGTATTTTCATTTTTATTTGTTTCAGTGTATTTTCTCATTGATTTCCTGTTTGACCCATTCATTTAGTAGCATGTTATTTAACCTCCATTTATTTGTGGGCTTCCCCCCCCCCTTTTTTGTGGTTGACTTCAAGTTTCCTAGCTTTGTGGTCAGAAAAGATGCTTGGTCTGATCTCTGTCTTTGGGTACCTGTTGAGGCCTGATTTGTGACCTAGAATGTGATCAATTCTGGAGAATGCCCCATGTGCGCTTGAAAAGAATGTGTACTCTGCCATTTTAGTATGGAGTGTTCTGAATATATCTGTTAAACCCATCTGGTCCAGTGTGCCATTTAAAGCCATTGTTTCCTTGTTGATTTTCTGTTTATAGGTTCTGTCCATTGATGTGAGTGATGTGTTAAAGTCCTCTACTATTGTTATGTTATTATAAATGAGTTCCTTTATGTTTGTTGATAAATGTTTTATATACTTGGTGATCGCATGTTGGGTGCATCAAAATTTACAATCATTGGATATTCTTGTTTGGCTGTCCCCTTTAGTATGAGATCGTGTCTGTCTTCATCTCTTGTTATAGCTTTATTTATTTATGTATGTGTGTATGTATGTATGTATATATTTTTGTATTTTAATTTAAGTCTTAGTTGACATACAGTGCATTCTCGGAATCGGGAATAGAATTCGGTGATTCATCCCTTACATACAACACCCAGTGCTCATCACAACAAGTGCTCTCCTTAATACTCGTCCTCCGTTTAGCCCAGCACTGACCCATCTCCCTCCATCAACCTTCAGGGTTTTTTTTTCTCTAACATTAAGATACTCATGTGGTTTGTTACCACTCTTCTCTTTTCCTGCCCCCTTCCCTAGTTTTCATGTGTTTTGTTTCTTAAATTACACATGAGTGAAATCATATATTTGTCTTTCTCTGATTGACATATTTCACTTAGCATAATACATTCGAGCTCCATCCACATTGTTGCAAATGGCAAGATTTCATTCTTCTTGAAGCTGAGTTATATTTCATTGTATGTATGTATGTATGTATGAAAATACACATATGTACATATGCATATACATATGTACACACACACACACACACCACAACTTCTTTATACCTTCATCAGTTGATGGATACTTGGGCTTTCTCCGTAGTTTAGCTACTGTTGATAATTCTGCTATAAATATTGGGTACATGCAATGTCACTATTAGGTATTTACCCAAAGGGTACCAAAATAGAGTCTTGGTTTTAAAGTTTATTTTGCCTGATATAAGTATTGCTACTGGCTTTCTTTTGACATTATTGGCATGATAAATGTTTCTTCATTCCCTCACTTTAAATCTGCAGGTGACTTAAGTCCAAATAAGGCTTTGTAGGCAGCATCTAGATAGGTCTTGTTTTTGTTTGTTTGTTTGTTCTGTCCATTCTGACACCCTATCCAATGTCTTTTGATTGGAGCATTTATTCCATTTATATTCAGAGTGATTATTAATAGGTATATATTTAGTCCCATTCTACTAGTTGTTTTGTCATTGTTTCTTGATGTTTCTCTGATCCTTTCTTGTCTATAACACTTTTAGTCTTTCATTTCCACTCAAAGAACCCAATTTAAATATTCTTTTCTTTTGACTGGTAGTACATTTCTTTACTTATTTTTAATATTTCTTCTTTTTTTAAATTTAAGCCCAAGTTAGTTACCTTATAGAGGAATACAGTTTCAGCAGTAGAATTTAGTGATCCATCAAGTACAAAATATACCCAATAATCATCCCAGGTGCCGCGACTAATGCCCATCAACCATTTAGCCCATACCCCTATTCAGAACCCTCCAGGAACCCTGAGCTTCTTCCCTCTATTTAACAGTCTCTTATCATTTGACTGCCTCTCTGTTTGTACCTTATTTTTGCTTTCCTTTCACTATGTTCATCAGTTTTATTAAATTCGACAGATGAGAGAAATCATAGGATGTGTGTCTTTCTCTGACATATTTTGCTTAGCATAATAAAGTCCGGTTCCATCCATGTTGTTGCAAAGAGCAAGATTTCATTCTTTTTGATCGCCGAGTAATAGTCCATTGTATGAATATACATATCTTCTTTATCCATTCATCTGTCAATGGTCATTTGGGCTCTTTGCATAATTTAGCTATTGTTGATAATGCTGCTTTAAACATTGGAGTACATGTGCC